>NC_135371.1:88871287-89174318 GCF_049243985.1 Paroedura picta
TTACTTGGATTTTAGTAAAGCTTTTGATAAGGTTCCCCATGATGTTCTGATGGATAAATTGAAGGACTGCAATCTGGATTTTCAGATAGTTAGGTGAATAGGGAACTGGTTAGAGAACCCCACTCAAAGAGTTGTTGTCAATGGTGTTTCATCAGACTGGAGGGAGATGAGTACCGGGGTACCTCAGGGCTCGGTGCTCAATCTGGTACTTTTTAACATATTTATTAATGATCTAGATGAGGGGGTGGAAGGACTACTCATCAAGCTTGCAGATGACATGAAATTGGGAGGACTGGCAAATACTCCGGAAGATAGAGACAGTGTTCAACAAGATCTGAACACAATGGAAAAATGGGCAAATGAGAACAAGATGCAATATAATAAATATAAGTGTAAAAGTTCTGCATCTGGGTCAGAAAAATGAAAAGCATGCCTACTGGATGGGGGATACGCTTCTAGGTAACACTGTGTGTGAACGAGACCTTGGAGTACTTGTGGATTGTAAACTAAACATGAGCAGGCAGTGTGATGCAGCGGTAAAAAAGGTGAATGCCATTTTGGGATGCATCAACAGGGGCATCACATCAAAATCACAAGATGTCATAGTCCCATTGTATATGGCACTGGTCAGGCCACACCTGGAGTACTGTGTGCAGTTCTGGAGGCCTCACTTCAAGAAGGACGTAGATAAAATTGAAAGGGTACAGAGGAGAGCGACGAGGATGATCTGGGGCCAAGGGACCAAGCCCTATGAAGATAGGTTGAGGGACTTGGGAATGTTCAGCCTGGAGAAAAGGAGGTTGAGAGGGGACATGATAGCCCTCTTTAAGTATTTGAAAGGTTGTTATTTGGAGGAGGGCAGGATGCTGTTCCCATTGGCTGCAGACGAAAGGAAACACAGTAATGGGTTTAAACTACAAGTACAACAATATAGGCTAGATATCAGGAAAAAGTTTTTTCACAGTCAGAGTAGTTCAGCAGTGGAATAGGCTGCCTAAGGAGGTGGTGAGCTCCCCCTCACTAGCAGTCTTCAAGCAAAGGTTGGATACACACTTTTCTTGGGTGCTTTGGGCTGATTCTGCTTTGAGCAGGGGGTTGGACTAGATGGCCTGTATGGCCCCTTCCAACTCTATGATTCTAGGCTGGAGAAAGACAGATATCAATGTGTGTAAACTCTAGGCCTAATAGCTGCCTCCTTTCCCCCAACAGGTACTGGATGGTTTCAAAGACTCAAAATACAAAGGGAAGAAAAAATTGTGAGAACCAGTTAGGTCACCAGAGGAGCAATCCTAAACAGGCCTATTGAGGCAAGTCCTATTCTATGAGCAAGTCCTATTCAATGAGCAAGTCCTATTCAATGGGACTTCAAACTGAGAATATTTTCATCAAGTAAAAGTAAGCACTCAAATACTGACCTGTCCAGCAAGAAGTTGATGCAACTTTTATAGTCACTATACTCCCAAAATTATAATGGTACATAATAAAAAAAAATCAGTTGTGTCATGCAAGTGTCTTCCATAGAGTTGCTGAAATTTCTTTTTTTTTTTTTTTTTATAATTCAAGACACTTAAAAAAATATTTATTGTAAAACTTAGAAAGACCCAATACAACTTTACCTTACTGATGGGGGAAGGGGTAAATCTGTACAGAAATTATTTTTTAAAATCTGCAGTTTTTTAAACAAGTTTATTTTTTTTTTTTTTTTATAGAAAGTTTTTATTTTATTTTCCAGAGTTAAAAACAGTGAGATACATGCAATCTACATTGTTAATACAGAAAAGGAGAGCTATACTCTTCATTTGATACACTTGGTTCCCCATTTTTAATCCCTTTTGTAAATAGTTCAGGTAAGGGCCCCATTATTCTTGAAAGGCCTCTTAGTGTCAGTTTGGCTATCTTGGTAATATCAGCTAGTTTATTCACCCAGTCTTCTGTCGAGGGTAGTTCTTACGTTTTCCATTTCTTGGCCAATTCTAGTTTTGTTGCCGTCGTCGCATAGTAGAAGAAGCTCTGTATGTGGGTTAGGAAGCGCTGTGGAAAAACATTTTGGTTCCCTGTTTCAAACTTACAAACCCTCTTCTCTCCATTTAAGATTATAGACTGGCTACAATATTATGGACTTTTACCCAAAACTTATAGACTTTTTATAAAAAGAGAAGTCTACTTTGTTACCATCATTTAGTTTCTGATAGTTTTAACAATCATAAACAGTTTATACTTAACATAGTCCTAGAGCCCTCCACATTTTCACTAGAAAAAGGGAAAAAAGAGAAAAAAAAATACTTAGTTGTACGGAAAGAAGGGAAACAAATATATATAAGTATACATTGTTGATACCAGAAATAATAAAATGGAATCTTCATTAATTAATAGAAAAGATTTTTCGTTAGTTATATATACACCTCCTCAGCTAGAAACCTTCTTTTAGTTATGCTTTAAATTTAGGCTGAAAGTCACTACATAGATATGCTAGATAATTCAAATTCAGGTATCATAGGAAATCTAAAACCCCACACTATAATGTAAGCCCATTCCATTAGGTGTCTCCTTTTAGTTATGCTTTGATTTTGGGCTGGTAGCCGCTGCGAAATTAGGTTTAATAATACAAATTCAGCTTACTTAAAAGATCTTAGACCCCAGATTAACTTCTTAACTAGTTATATTGCCTATATGGCTACATAAAGGAGGTAAAGGAGGAAAGGAATTTCGACCACTGTGTTGCATTTCCATTCCCCAAGCTTCTTAGGGAGGTCTCATTTCGAGGCTTATTACGTCTTGTGACTCCCGTTGACTGATGTTCTGTCCTATTGGTCTTTGGCTGGGAAAGTATAGTTGTAGTCTTTCCCTCGGAGTATGCATCGATAAATCTTGAGGCAGTTGTACCTCCTGGACTCCAATATCAGTACAGATGTTTTTCCATGATGCTCCTTTCAATCGATTGCTTTCACCGCAGATCCATATGTCTTTCTTGAGTATTGTTGCTTTGGAGTGGCTGTATATCTTCTCAGGCAGGGTGTCCTTATCTGAGCTGCAAGACTCTGACATCCCCTTTTCTATCTCCATAATTTCAGATTCCTCTTCTGCTGGTAATTTTCCATCTTGTTTAGAGCTATCATCAGCCACTACTATTGGTTCATCATTCCTGTTAGAGACTTCTTCCTTAATGCCTTTAAACTCCATGAGCATATTTTTAAGTGAACCATTTAGAGATTCTTTCAAGTCTTGTGTTTGTTTGTCTAGAAGATATGCAAATTTTTTAAACGAAAACATGTTCCAGGTTTGGAATTTTGTTAGACTTAATATTTGCAATTTTGCAAATAGCCAGTAGAGGTCCTACAGAGTCCTAACGAAAGCAACAGTCTGTTTTTAATTAAAGGAATGTCTCTAAGGCTTAGTTCTCGCGAGATTCCACGGCTCTAATCTCTCTTATCTTCGAAGACAAAAAAACAGATATAATAAAACAGATATTAGTTTGAGTTGATTTAAGTCCTTCTTCCGGTTAGAAAAGAAAATTAGCCTGCCTCAAAATGAGGTGGCATCAAGCAGAGCCAGAAACGGGGGAAAAGTAGAGACGGAGAAGCGGAAAAGCACTTGCATCTCTGCGTTGATTAATGACTCAGTATCTGGCAGCTTCACCCCCTCAGTATTATCAAACAGTCCTGTCAGTCTGGCTTGTTTGGATTAGCGAGAGCAACTCTCCACGCCGAGAGTTCATTCCAGGGAAGAAGGTGCCGAGGGAAACCCCACTCACTGTTTGCAGGCTCGATCTGATGTCTGCCAGATGTTTTCACTCCGGAGTTGTGGTGAGTCGAAGGTCTTGCTGGGAGGTATCCAATTAGCTTTGTAGATTAAAATAAGCTTTGTAGATTGCAGAGTTGAAAAAGGAAGAAAAGGAAGAAAGATTTTAAGATGGCGGACGGCGCTTGCTGGACCCTGTGCACACTGAGCTTACGTTCCAGTGGGAGATTAATTTCCCTGCGGAACAGAGAGGCCCCAGAGATTCACAAGGAATTCCTGAGAAGATTTAAGGGTGGGTTATCGTACCCAAAACCCGATTCTGTCAATCACAGCAGCGATTGACCCTCAGTGGAACAGGAGCTCGAAGTATTCGAGCTATCCAAGTGCCATGGCTCCGCCTTCTCCGAGTTGCTGAAATTTCTTAACTGTGATTCTGGTAATCAGAAAGATAAGCAACAGTGTTCTGCTTTAGCCTTGCAGACTCTCCCATTAAGTGCTGAATGTTCTTGATGACAAGTGGGGCAGAGTCAGAACTAGTCAGGATCAGTTTATTTCAGGGTTGTCTAACAAAGTGTGCATCAAGAAGGCTTATATTACTAAATGTGCATCTTACAGGCTTATATGCGCAAACAAGCCTGCGTGACCATGCACACAAACATTCATACCCGTATGCAGATAACCAGCACATTATAATGATTTAACTAGCGAATTCCTACAAAGAAAAGGATGTCATACACATAGCCAAGAATAAACCAGATTAAAAAGCAGAAGGATTTCATATACATTCTTACTTATTGCACAAAATGTTAGAATTCAAAAGAATTTGATATAATCTGTTTAATATCTTTTCCTTGGGTAAAGACCATACAAAAGTCTGAATGTAATCTAAAGGAATGTTGTTCTTCTGACCCAGTCCAGCCAGGGAGATCCATGGAAACAGATCATAATTGTCATGCAAGCTAAAACAAAATTGATGTATGGCTCTGTCACCACCATTACCACCCCATTCTACTCCACGAAACTTGCAAGGAATTGTAATAAAAGCAGCTTCAGGGGTTTACCGTTTACCAAAATATTGCTCTCCAATGCCATGAAATGTCAACACACCATTCTTAACAAATCAGCCTGTTTTAATTGCCATGTCTGATAAGATTGATCACTAGCAGCCTTCATAAAATATGCAAATACAGTGTAATTTAAATGCAAAGTGCTATTAAACAAAAATGTGACGATAAGTGCAATCAAGTCCGAATTAGATTTTAAGAGACTGTATCACACTTGCTCCATATATATGATTAGTTTTGAAACCAGAGTAGAGCAACTATTTATAAGTCAACAACAGCATTGCAACATGTTGACTTTCTCTTACGGGTGATCAGTTGGCCTTCTTACTTACCATTCATAACTTAAATGTATTTTAACAGGCATTTGAGGAAAATATTGGATATACATTGTCACTGAAATATTCAAAGTTATCCAAAGAAAATTTTGCTTAGACTTTTTATTGTTGTATGACCTACAGTCATAATTAATCAAAAGCAAAATCTTGCTTACCTGCATAAGGAACATTTCTGCCATTTAAAAACTAGCAGTAGAGCCCGCTGTCAAAAAAATACAGCGGGCCCTAGGGGAGGGTTCGCTTCCCCTCCTCCCCATGTAGCCAAACATTCTCCAAGCCCCGAGGCTTGGGGAGCGTTTTAAGGCGGCAGGCAGGATTTAAATCGGTCCCCAAGCCCCGGGGAAGGTGGAGCACCTTCCCCGGGGCTTGGGGACCGTTTTAAAGGCGGCTTGCAGGATTTAAAGCGTTCCCGAAGCCCTGGGGAGGTTGTGGGGCACCGCGTGAAGCGGAGGCGGGTCGTGCCCCCACGGCAGCGGCGGCGGCGCAGCCTACCTGGAGCTGGCGGCGGGGCGGCCATTTTCTTCCTTGGTAGGCAAGGGAGCTCCCGGCAGCCGCGCTCTGCGCGACTGCTGGGGGCTCCCTCAGGCGGCGGCCTGACGCGGCAAGAGGCGCTTTGCGCCTCTCGCGTCATCAGGCCGCCGGGCAGGGAGCTCCCGGCAGCCATGCAGAGCGCGGCTGCCGGGGGCTGCCTTGCCTACCGAGGAAGAAAATGGCCGCCCCGCAAAGGAGCAACTGCGAACCGCACGGCTCGCAGTTGCTGGGGCTGGGAATCGGAGGGACCAATCGGCAGGCACCAATTTGTCTGTTCAGAGGCTGGGGCGGGATGTGTCAGTTCAGAGGCTGGGGCGGGAGGATGTGTCAGTTCTGAATTGTGTCAGTTCCCTCCACACACCAGCTCTCACACAGAGGATGTGTCAGTTCTGAATTTTCTGTTCAGAGGCTGGGGCGGGTTCTGGGGCGGGATATGTCCTCATCCCGGACACATCCCGCCCCAGAACCCGTTACCCTTTTATTTAGTCCGTGGCGCCCGTGGCGCCACGGGCGGTGTTAAGATGTGTACTTTAATATCAATGATAATGTTATTGGAAAATTTCTGTTTGTTACTTTATGATGTAATGTATCTGGTATAATTCCATTTTCCAGAATCATAGGATTACTGGCAATTCCTTGTCTATGATATCTAAAATACTATAACTATCAAATAGTATTTTTTTTAGTCTTTGATCATGTGGAAGACGTGAGTGAAGGTCATTACAGAAGTGGATAGTTAAAGGAAGGATACACAAAATAGCCACCATATGGAGTTTGATTTAGATATCGGAATGTTGTGGCTGTCTCATGAATCAAGTTGGTTAAGTTTCACACCATATAAACAATGTTATTCATGCCATCATTAATGACCATGAAAAAGGACATGTTGTGACAGTAGCTATGTGACGCAATTTGAAGTGGCTTCCATGTACACACTGTGTCATGTTCACTATATCACTTCCTGTTTTTAAAGAAACTTAATGTAAAATATAAGACTTCTAACTGGTAATCAGCAGGGGCAGCTGCATTATACATAAAATACTGACCATACACCCTGACAAAATGCTGGCCCTCTGATTGGCCTTGGAGGGAGAGCTCGCCCCCCAAGAGGGCCACTCAGAGAAGCTGGCACACCATCAGTTACCACCATGTGACCTCTAATTTGCCCTTGCTGGGAGGGGATCCTTCTTCACTGAGGACCAAGCAGAGGCTTTTCCAGCTCTATGCTGGGGGACACAATTGCTCACTGCCCCTACCATAGCATTCTGTCCACCCATCTGCCCACAGGCTGAACTCTGTTACTACCAGACACCCCTCCACACACCAGCTCTCATAATGAGAGGCTGGAGGGAACAGCAAAAGTGAGGTAGAGAATGTGGCACCTCCTCCCACCAGTGGCAAAGAGGTAGCAAGCAGTCCGACAACCTCCACGGTGTCTGCCCACCCATTCCCCTACCTCTGAATAGAGTAGCGGGAATGCTGCTACCTTCCAGCCCCATGTGTTGTGTCAAAGCTGTTGTGCAGGAAGCCACCTTCCAGCCAGCCTTCTGAGCTGAGAGCTGGTGTGGGAGCCCTGCTGCTGCCACCTCGCAGACTCCCATGCTGAGAGCATGCTGAGAGCAGGTGGCAGTGTGTGTGTGTGTGGGGGGGGGGGTTGCTGCTGATTCCCAAACACCTGTCCCCAGTGCAATGAGAGCATGGTGGTGGTCGGCATGCTGGTACCCACTTTAACAGCTGGCTACGAGCTGCCAGCCATCCCCCCAGGACTTAGGGGATCAGGGGCACTGTGACTTCTGGCGGGATGGCGGGAGACCTAATGCCATCTCCCAGATTCCTATGGCAAGAGCTAGTGGGAGTGGGGGGACACATACCACCTCCTTCCTGCCCACTTTTAAAGTGGGCTTAACAATTAGTGTTAGATAATAAGGAGGAAAGAAAGGTACTGCTTTTCCATCCCTGTGACTCTTTATTTCTTCTCCTCATTCCAGGTGTTCTTTTCCATGCTCCCTATACCCACAGACCCTCCTTTGAGATATACCACTGGATTGCCCTTCCTTTCCTCACCTCTTCTTATTCTTGCATTGCTCTACTGCAACTCAATTATGGCTTCTCATTGCCCCCAAATCAAACATAAGCATTGCCAGCAAAAAACTTTTTAATTAGATTTTATGTAAATCAGGATATTTAGCAGAATTTACAGAAGCCTAAATCACAGTTGTGGCAGACCCCATATTGTGGGTTTACAGAACCAACTATTGGCTAGAAGAATGTTCCTGTGAAGAGGAATAATTTCTTTTATGGAATAATTTCCGCCAACCCAGGAGAAGAATTTTGAAGTTGGATTGTGGGCTGAAAAACCACAATTTAGGGACAGAAATTTTCCTATCAATTGAATTACTCCCTTGGGACCAAACCATTGGAAATTGTTGCTTCATAGAATAATAGAATTATAGAATGATAGAATCATAGAGTTGGAAGGGGCCATACAGGACATCTAGTCCAACCCCCTGCTCAATGCAGGATCAGCCCAAAGCTTCCTAAAGTATCCAAGAAAAGTGTGTATCCAACCTTTGCTTGAAGACTGCCAGTGAGGGGGAGTTCACCACCTCCTTAGGCAGCCTGTTCCACTGCTGAACTACTCTGACTGTGAAATTTTTTTTCCTGATATCTAGCCTATATCATTGTACTTGTAGTTTAAACCCATTACTGCGCATGCTTTCCTCTGTAACTTCTTATAGTATCTGCTCTTCTTGCATTGTGGTGGGATTGCAATCCCACCTTTGTGAAACAGCATCCTGCCCTCCTCCAAGTGACAACCTTTCAAATACTTAAAGAGGGCTATCATGTCCCCTCTCACCCTCCTTTTCTCCAGGCTGAACATTCCCAAGTCCCTCAACCTATCTTCATAGGGTTTGGTCCCTTGGCCCCAGGTCATCCTCGTCGCTCTCCTCTGTACCCTTTCAATTTTATCTACGTCCTTCTTGAAGTGAGGCCTCCAAAAATGCACACAGTACTCCAGGTGTGGTCTGACCAGTGCCGTATACAATGGGACTATGACATCTTGTGATTTTGATGTGATGCCCCTGTTGATACAGCCCAAAATGGCATTTGCCTTTTTTACCGCTGCATCACACTGCCTGCTCATGTTTAGCTTACAATCCACAAGTACCCCAAGGTCTCGTTCACACACAGTGTTACCTAGAAGCGTATCCCCCATCCAGTAGGCATGCTTTTCATTTTTCTGACCCAGATGCAGAACTTTACACTTATCTTTATTAAATTGCATCTTGTTCTCATTTGCCCATTTTTCCATTGTGTTCAGATCTCATTGAACTCTGTCTCTGGGCCATTTCGCACGGCTTCAAAATAGCACAATGGTTGCTAATTGGAAATGCTACTAATTTGCCATAACCCACGACGTCGTAGACAATCTGCAACAATCCTGAAACCGACCCGCAAAAAGCGCTTCGTTGTAGCGCTTTCAGGGGAATCCAGAAAAGTGGATTCACCCTCCGGATAGCGATACACTCCTGCAACCAATCTGCAACACTAGCGCTAAAGACCTGTGCGTTACCATTGTTGCGGGTTCTTCAAAGTCCCTCCCCCTGGCTCTCTCCTCCGATCTTCCGGCGAAGCGATCGCCATTTTTTTTTCTCCGAGCGAGCGGGGATAAACGCACCAGCGAGCCTCTTTCTGTTTAGAGGCTTCCCTGGCTTCAGTCCTTCACCTTTAGTCACTAAGCACAAACCACATAAAAGCCCGTTTGCTGAAATAAAGTCCCTTTATTTTTTACACATTAATTCAGCCGAAAATCGGGCCCGTGAGAGGGGGGGGGATTTTTTTTTTATCACTCGAGGCAGCGTGCCAACGATCATACAATCAAACGACAGCTCACATTAGGCAGCTGGATGGGTCTCTCCGTTGCAACGAATCTACCTAGATTCGTTGCTATGGGTCTGGTTTTTTTTAAAAAAAAACCTTTCTTAAAGGGAAAGGGGCTGTTTGGGAGCATGCTAACGGCTGCCCATTGGCTGCTTGACGGCCAGGGGCGGGACGAGCTTGGCAATAGCGCTTCCTTTCTAGCGATTTCTGCCGAGACCGGAAGCCTGTGGGAAACGCTAAAAAACGCAACTGATTCCACTACAAAGGCAGGTATGCATAACGACGAATTCCACTATTTTAAATGGCGATTTTTCATTCCGCAAACAATTTGCAACAAAGATCCCCGTGCGAAAAGGCCCTCTATCTTCCAGAGTATTTGCCAGTCCTCCCAATTTAGTGTCATCTGCAAACTTGATGAGTACTCCTTCCACCCCCTCATCTAGATCATTAATAAATATGTTAAAAAGTACTGGACCGAGCACCGAGCTCTGTGGTATCTCGCTACTCACCTCCCTCCAGTCTGATGAAACACCATTGACAAACTATTCCCTATCCACCTAACTATCTGAAAATCCAGATTGCAGTCCTTCAATTTATCATGGGGAAGCTTATCAAAAGCTTTACTAAAATCCAAGTAAACAACATCAACCAAATTTCTACGATCCAGCAAACCTGTTACTTGTTCAAAAAAGGAAACCAGGTTGGTCTAACAGGACCTGTTGGAGACAAATCCATGCTGACTTCCTTGGATCACCAAATTGTCCTCCAGATGTTTGCAGATCGCTCCCTTATTTCATGTATTGATATTTCATTGTATTGTAATATCTGCACAGACTAGTGTAATAGGCAGTACAAAACTGAGTACAATATAGAATCCATGGGTTCTTATTTCTTCTTATTTAGTTCTTATATTTCTTGCTTCCAGTTGTCCTACCTAATTTTCCTTTAACTTTTTCTCAGTCCCCCTAAGGGTAAGAGATTCTGAAATTTTCCACTTAGCATAGTGGTAACTAATATTTAATGAAGGCAATTCCAAATGGGTAGCTGTGTTAGTCTGCTGGAGCAAAAAAAAAGTTCAGTGGCACCAAAATGACTAACCAAATTTACTTCAGCCTAATTTGTCATGAGTCATAGCTCACTTATAAGACACACTGAAGTGTTCATCCATTAGGCTGAAGCTTTTATATTCATGACAAAAAGGTGAGGGGGGGGGAGAGAAATGTTACAAAAAGAGGCAGATTTTCAAGAAGATCCAATAATAAAAAGAGCTATCAGCTCACTCTTATTGGGTGTGGATCTCTCCCAATATTTGTTATTTAATTAAAGTAGGATTATCAAAAAATCTGATGCAAGAAGAGCAGATACTATAAGAAGTTACAGAGATCTAGCTAAACAATTGACATGTGTAAGGGATGAGACAGGGAAGATATTAGTGCCTACAGTGAGTGAAGAATCTCAGGTCCTTGCTCAGATTGAGAAGAGATTAATTTTGAACTTGATAATGAATTGTAATTTGACAATTCGCTTTGGTTTCTCCCTTAGTTTTTCTATAAGAGAAGAGCAACTTTAAGATCGGCTACTGGAAGATCACTAAGTGGTTTCTAAATATTGAGATTTGTCCATTTCAGCTTTGCCCATTTATCATTTTGTCTATGGACTGATCTTTTGTTCAATACAGAGAACAGACTGGCATCTTTGAAACCTGGTGGCATATATTATTGGAATTAATTAATCCCTGAAACTAAGATGCTATTAGGTGGTGTCATTAGGTCTCATTTATTCAGTACATATGAGGTTCACGAGCCTCTTGTGGCGCAGAGTGGTAAGCAGCAGAAATGCTGTCTGACTCTGAAGTGATGTCCATGAGGTTGGGAGTTCGATCCCAGCAGCTGGCTCAAGGTTGACTCAGCCTCCCATCCTTCCAAGGTTGATAAAATGAGTACCCAGCTTGCTGGAGGGTAAACGGTAATGACTGGGGAAGGCACTGGCAAACCACCCCGTATTGAGTCCGCCATGAAAACGCTAGAGGGCATCACCCCAAGGGTCAGACATAACTCGGTGCTTTCATAAAAATTTACCTTTTATGAGGTTCACACCTAGTTTCAGGGTCTAGTTCCTAATCTTCTGCCTTTGTTATATTGTCCATTGTTGCAGGTGAGAATTTCTCTTAGGTATGTAGCCAGTGAAATACCTGTCATCCATGACTTTTGAGAGAAAATAACATTGTCAAAAATAGACATATCATATGTTTAAATGGAATTGAAGCTATCAGTCCTATGGGATGCTTCGAAAATGTGTGCCAAGTTGATCATAGATACCGACTTTCTGTTCTCAGCAGGGAATGGCAGTATTGATAAGGAAATAATTATACTACTTACATATCTCTGTCTAGATCTGGTTTAAGTACACCAAGACTGATTTCTCATGGGGGGGGGGAGGCCAGGCCAGCGCTTGCATGGCAGTGGGGCTAATCTCCACTTGTGCATGATGTCAATGCTGGCCTGGCATACTCCTGGTCCTGGCCCACAAGGGCATCCAATGCCCCGTGATAAGGGAATGCGGATGTTTCTACCTTCCCTTTTTTCCTGGGGGTGCCATTGGTGGCCATGGTAGGCCTGACCTGTGCACACAGGGAAGAGGCCCATCTCTTTCCCCACCTACAGTATCCCAGCAGGAATAGAAAATGCCACATTCATCTCCATCGTACTTCACTTCCGGGAAGGTGAGATTGTGGTGGGATTGCAATCCCACCTTTGTGAAAGTACACCCCACCCTCCACCATGGAGAAATGCAGCAAAACCTTTCCACCCATGCAGCATGTGTGCACGCCAAAATCCAGAGTGGATCATGAAAGGGAATAAGATCCAATTGAATCATTATTACTATCACTGTCCCATTTGAGTAATTTCATCAATGCTCTATATTATACTTAGAGCTTTCAGTAAACATCAAGTCCATTATATGAATTTTCTGAGATCCTTAGGGATTCTCTAACAAGGAAATGCTTATAATGGGGAATATTTTGTGATGTTTGGTTCTTAAAATGTGACCTGAGTCTTCTGATAGCTATCTGCCACAATTATCCATTTAAATGTAGAGATCTATTAGAGAAATTAAAGGTGGCAGCATGGGTTACAATTTCCAGTTTTCATACCATAGACTGTAAAGCTGCTGAGGACCTAGAAAATAGCTGTACTATAAATTACTGACTCTATTGGCTTCTTTCACCAAAATATGAGTGTAGTGGGAATTACTCCAAGTAGTATTGAATTATTAATCATACAATTTATTGTGGTAAGTTCTACTTTGTGTGACTCTCCGCAGGTGCAATTTGCAATGAAAACTTTTTTTAACCGTCATTAAGCTCTGGATCAAATTGCAAGGTCTATGAAATTAAGTGTGCCTGGTTCCAAATTTATTTTTTTAAATGTGGGGAAAAAACCCTCCGAGAAATAAACCTATGAAACATGCACACAAAAAAATATGATCTAATCATAATGAACACAATCCTGCCAAAGTCAGCCTCTTATAAATCGCATTAATTTCAGAGTTAAACACATGCCTCTCTTTTATTGAAATCAGCTAGGAGTAAAAGTGATTATCCTTGTCCAGATTATGCCCCAAATAATGCAATGTTCTAAATAAACAATACAGTTTCTGCTAGAAAACCACTACATTCTGATCCATATTCTCACATTTTCATTTAGGCTTGGAAGCTACAGCTCTAAAAACATGCATCGGCGGCACACCACCCTCCGGGAGAAAGGGAGGAGGCAGGCCACCCGAGGCCCAGCCTACATGTTCAATGAAAAGGGCACCAGTTTGACTGCAGAGGAAGAACGCTTTTTAGATTCAGCAGAATATGGCAACATTCCTGTGGTGCGCAAAATGCTGGAGGAATCCAAAACTTTGAATTTTAATTGTGTTGATTACATGGGACAGAATGCTCTGCAACTAGCAGTGGGCAATGAACATCTGGAAGTAACTGAACTGCTTCTGAAGAAGGAGAATCTGGCTCGTGTTGGGGATGCCCTCTTGTTAGCCATCAGCAAAGGATACGTGCGCATAGTGGAAGCAATATTGAACCACCCAGCCTTTGCACAAGGACAGCGCCTCACTCTCAGCCCTCTTGAGCAAGAGCTGCGAGATGATGATTTTTATGCTTATGATGAAGACGGAACACGCTTTTCCCATGACATTACTCCTATCATACTCGCTGCTCATTGCCAGGAATATGAAATTGTTCACATCTTGCTACTGAAAGGGGCGCGGATAGAAAGGCCCCATGACTATTTCTGTAAGTGCAATGAGTGCATTGAAAAGCAAAGGAAGGATTCCTTTAGTCATTCCCGATCAAGGATGAATGCCTACAAAGGATTAGCAAGTGCCGCTTATTTGTCTCTTTCTAGTGAAGACCCTGTTCTTACTGCTTTAGAGCTAAGCAACGAGCTTGCAAGATTAGCCAACATTGAGACAGAATTTAAGGTAACCCAAAATGATTTTCCCTCTTCAGCTGAGACTGTTAATGGCATGGTGCAATGCATTATGTATGGGTAATCTACTGGTATTTTTAGGGTTCATGGGGAAACTACAGAAAGTAATAATGGTAAAATATAGCAATGAATGTGATTTCTGTCCGGTATTATGTTATGGATGGCTATGCATCAAGAAAGATGAATTATTTGGATTTTCCATAATGAAAAAAGTCTTGTTTCCCCTTGACTGGTTCTTAGAGTCTAATAGAGCTTCACATTGTAATAAAATCCTTGAAAAGTTAGTTTTCATACTTTAATTTTGTGAGATGCCCATGATGGCCATCAGCTCAAACTTTCCGATAAGTCATTGAGGTTATCAGTGCTTTCTTTAAGAAGGACAGGATGCTACAGGGACTTAAAATTTGACTGCTCAACTGTTCTATAAAACATAGCTTGGTGCTTAATTTCCATCCACATTTACCCCATTTTCCAACCTGTATTTTCCAACCTGCAGAATCAATAGCTGTTTGCAAGTTCAGGGACATTTAATGCTGTCAAGACCTGGGCTGATTCTGCACTTACTTTGTTTATTTCATTGTGGATCCTGTTGAATTCAGATCAATTTGAACTCAGGTCTTCCTCTGTCCCCCCCCCCCCCACCCGCTCCCCATTGAAACAAAAAGTGTTCTGCACATGACTGGGAAAGCTCAGAACGGGGAGGGGTGACAAGCACAGCAGGCATCTCTTTCTTTTTTGAATGGGGTGGGGGAGAGGATTGGAGACAAAAGAGGAGGGGGGAATAAATCCAAGAGGCAAATCTCTCCTGAGAGAAGTTAGGGCTTCTGGAGTGCAGTCACTTTAAAACAGAGAGGGAAGCCTTGCAATCTGGGAACCAGGAAGCCTTTGAACTGACACGCTGGCCAATCAGGGACAGGCTGCTTTGCTCCCAGGCACTTTATTTGCACAAAGCAGAAAGCTGCACACTTCCTGGTGCCGATTTATCAAATTTCAAGGTTTATTTCCACTTCTGGATAACGCAGAGGAAAGGTAGGGTCACTCTGGATCAATCATGCTTGTTGCATAGAAAAAAATATAAAGCGCCCAAAACCAAAGTGGAAATTGAATTCAGTGTAGACAGGAGGGATTAATTTGAACTGGGAGTGGGTAAAAAGCCCTGTGCAGACTACACCCTGGTCAACTAGGCTATCAAGGGACTTCTGGATCCACTGTGGTAACTGGCTCTTCAAGAATATGATAACATGTAAGAATGCTTTTCAGTAGTGCTCAAAGGGCTCTGGCAGTTTTTGTTGGACTCAGGCTGTGTGCACAGCACATTTGTTTCCATATGGTCCCAGTTCACTCTCTGAAATTTGTGGAATTGTAATAGCTGCTTTGGAGAGTCATGATCAGAGAAATTGTAGCAGAATGATATCCTTGGAGTACCAGTTCCTAGTATATTTCCTCATATAATATGTTTACTTAGGAACAGGAGAAATCAGAGGGAATGGTGTTTTGATTGTGTAGGCAGGCCCCTGGATAATGTCTGTCATATATTGGTAGGAATTACTTGGAAGACGATGAGCCTCTTGTGGCGCAGAGTGGTAAGGCAGCCGTCTGAAAACTTTGCCCATGAGGCTGGGAGTTCAATCCCAGCAGCCGGCTCAAGGTGGACTCAGCCTTCCATCCTTCCGAGGTCGGTAAAATGAGTACCCAGCTTGCTGGGGGGTAAACGGTAATGACTGGGGAAGGCACTGGCAAACCACCCCGTATTGAGTCTGCCAAGAAAACGCTGGAGGGCGTCACCCCAAGGGTCAGACATGACTCGGTGCTTGCACAGGGGATACCTTTACCTTTACCTTTACTTGGAAGACGGCAGCATTTGTATGGATGACAAACTAATTTTGTGGACTAGACTATGTTTCTTCATAAACTTGTATCAGTAAAGGAAGGAAGTGGGCTCTGGGCAGGACTGCAAAGTGCCTGATCATATGAATTACTGCTTTATTACATAAAAACTAAACCATACAATGAACAAAAATGCCTAACTGAAAATGTTTTAGGACAGGATATAGACAAAGTATCTTTAATATAACACAAATACTTGCATATTTGGTACTGGAATGAAAAAAAAATAATGAATATGAATCCTGTGGGGCCTGAAAGAGGAGTTGCATATCTATCAGTGCACCATAAACATAGAGTTTTATTTACTTTACAATGAAAGGAAATGTGAAATACAGTGAATGTGAGGAATAATTTGGTGTTAGAAAATCATAATGAAAGGCACAATGTCTCAATCCCATTTACAAAACAATTGTGAGGATTACTATGGTGGCACCTGAAGCGGTTTCATCCAAGTGGCTTTGAATAAGCAAATGAAAGAAACAGGCCATGCATGTGACAGTGATGTACACAAATGTAAGAAAACCACAACCCGCCTAATATAATAAGTAGCTCTTTCTGTAAGGGAATTGTTCCTTTTAAAACAAACTCATGATACTATGGATCTCGTTGCCTGTTCGAAAGCAATACGCTGACCATTGAATCACAGCACTATAGGGGGACAGCTGTTCTCTTTGGAGAACAAGAAATAAAATTCAGTATGACTCCTCTGATAGATCCAATACAAAAGAGCACTCCCTGTTGGTGCAAGGAGTTCTCCATTATTTTAGTCTCTCCACCCACCAACCAAGTCATGGAGTGGTCAAAGACACATATCCTAGAAATCTCCTTCCTGGTGTCAGTCTAGCATTTTAAACCTTTAAATTTCTGTTTTTCTGCTTGGAGGAAGGATAATACCTGAGGCATTTTATTTAGATCAAGTACAATTTGTATGAAGGGGAGAAATTGACTGACTCCCCCATCCCTGCCTTGTTTCAGACCAGAGTTAAAATGCTGTTAGCCTCCACAGTCTTCACAATATTTAAGCATTTAAAACAAGAAATAAAATTCAGAATGGTGGTACAATGATGTCAAGTCACAAACAACTTATGTTATCCCACTAGAATTTTCAAGGCAATACACAGAGGTAGTTTGCTACTGCTTGCCTCTGCATAGCAACTGTGAACTTCCTTGATGTTCTGACCCTCCCAATGGGCAATTCTGTATAAAGGTCAGTGGTAGCAGTGGTTACCCTAGAGAGAGAGACAAGTCTCTCCAGGAGTTGGAGACCCCTTGGAGTGGGCAGGATAAAACAGGACTTACAGGCCAAAGCAGGCCTGTTCCACTACACATATAAATCCAAATTTCAACTGGAATGCTAAAATGGACACTTTTATTTGCATATTCTTTTCTACTTATAGCTTTCAAACTGTAGAAGTAACCTTAATCACTAGACTCTCCCCACCCCCCATTTAAAGCTACATAGGACTGTACTTTTGTGCCAGTGAGGATAAAACTACATATGACAGTCAAAGCTGTATGTTGCAATCCAGAACATGTTCTTTGTTTTGTTTTAGAGAACAACTCTGGGAAGATGTGATTCATAGTGGAGAAGTGATATTTAAGATCCCTGAATACTTATAACTAAAGCTGTGTGTGTGTGGGGGGGGGGCAGCCTTGAATTAACACTTGAAGAAAAGTTTACATGCCTTCTCTAACCATAAATTGTGTTTTCCCTAACCAGCTTTTAAAAAACAAAGACTGTAGTCCCATGCATTTGCACGTGAAATGTAGTTTGCTCAAAACTTATTTGTGCCTTTTTTAAAGAGTCAGTTACAATGAAGCCATGGCAAACTGCGCTATCTTTAAACAGACTGAATAAAGCAGTAAGGGCAGTGTGGGAGGAGTTAGGGCGGGCCCTGTCCGGGATAAAAACTCAGAGGGGCCATCCCGCCCCAAGCAGCCAATGGGGAGCCAGCCCAGACAGCCACGGGTGAGGGATGGGCCGTGCCGCCTTCTCCCAGCTGGCAAAGCAGCCTCGCTGCATCGTAGAGGCCGCTCCGCCGGCCGGGAGAAGGCTCGAGAGAGCCTCGGGTGGGGGGTGGGCCTTGCCGCCTTCTCCCGGCCGCCGAAATGGCCTAGCCACGTCGCAGACGCGGCGAGGCCGCTCCGCCAGCCGGGAGAAGGCTCAAGAGAGCCGCGGGTGGGGGGGTGGGCCTGCTCTCAGGCCATCTAGGGCCCATTTCATTTCAAAGTGAAATGGGCTTTAGATCTAGTCTAGTGATAAAAGCAGTGCAATATGGAAGCCACAAATTCACTTACAATTGCAGCTCCCTACCTTCAGAAGGAAAACTTGTACTAAGAGGTTTCTCTTTTAATGTAATAATGTGATTTCACATGTCCCAAGATGTATTGTTCATACCAAGTCTCAGAAACTAGACCTTGATATATTAGACTGCATGATCATTATTCAGCAATATCTGTTTCTACTTTTGTCACCAATTTTAAGTGAACTCTAATCTGGAGAATCAGGTTTTATTCCTCACTCCTCCATATAAAGCCTGTTGGCCACTGAAATGGTCTTCAGGCCACTAAAGTGAAACACTGCAAAGGAGAGAAGGTCTCACCAAAAGGACCATTGTTCAACTGGTAGCAAGCAATCATTCTAAACCAGAGTTCTGTCAGAACTCTCTCAGATCTCTCAGCCCCACCTACTTCACTAAGGAAGGAGATTATAAACCTCTTTGAAACTCCTTAGGGTAAAGAAAATCTCCTTTTCTAAGTCTTGAGTGATCCTAAATGGGCTGATGTGATTGAAAGTGAGATTGGATCTGGTTTGATAATATGGCTGTGTTTATTAAAGGAATAAATCAGTGCCTTAGCAAATGCATCAACTTTTTGCAATTTATCTGTGACTATGCAACAGCCTTGTTAACTTACTTGCCTTCCCACCAAAATTTCCTGAAATGTATTATCTGTACATTAAAGGTTTCCCTTTCCAGAATTACAAGGGAATTGCTCAGAAAAAGGAACAATGGAGTATTTCATGTTGTCAGCAAAACAAATTGATTTATTTAGGTCTCTGTGACTTCAGTACTAGAGGGGAAAAAGTCACACTTACAAATACTGGGGAGAAAACATCACTGCTCTTAACTGCAGCTCTTTTTTTCTTAAAAATCCTACAAAATAATTAACTGAAATAAAATGCATCACCCTGAAACACATTCATATTTCTTCCTGTCTCCAGAGGTACATGTACATTTTAAAAGAGCTTGGAAGACTTCCAGGAAAAGAAATGTATTTTGGCAATAGAAACTGGAGTTGCACGAAGTGCTCATGGGCTATTTATATATGGTGAACATACAAAGTGCTAATGGGTAAAATAGTGAAACAAATCCTGCAATAGAAATTCTTTTCAAATTCACAGTTCTTGATTGTCTGGTCATGTTTTCAATTCTGAGAATAGCTGCTAATCTTGGTCCATATTTGACAGCAGAAATCTAATCTTAAGTATCTGTATCTTCACCTAGGAACTGGTAGCTGACCCCTATATCGGAATGGAGGTCATCAAAGCACAAAAGAAATCATGGCATATGGGTGAAATAATATAGCAAATGAAAGGTTATACCTGACCGACCACAGAAATTAGATGTGATTCATCCATATTTTTTCCCATGGATCTTACAGTGGATGTTTGCAAATATAATTGTCTGCTACTCTTTTTATCCAGGAACCTGCCTTTGGGTCTCAGGGACTGTGATGTTCTAGAGAGACTAGCTGCTAAGCCCGCTGCCTGGCAGAAGGCAGCGGGAACTAGCAGGAGTGCAGGGTTGGGGGGGATGGCCACAGAGACGCGGAGAGGCCTCCTGGCGGTGGGTGCCATCCTCAAAGCTGCAGCTGGCACAATGGTGGGGGTGTGCGGGCTGCAGGCTGGCCATGATCAGGTGGGTGGTAAGGTAGGAGTCGGTGGCGAGTGCTCCAGGAATGCGGGGGTGGCAATGTGGAAGACAGGGCAGTAGCAGCGGTGGGTGGCAGGGACCACCAGCGGTATGGCCTCCTGGGGGGGAGCGTTTCCAGTGGTGCGGTGGCATGTAGTATGGAGTTTGGGTGGTGGGGAGCGGGCAGCCCATCAGCGGTGCAGGCGGCATGGCATGGTATGCAACAGCGGTAGTGGTTGGTACACACCGCTGCCGTGTCCTGGTTGGTGGAGGCTGCAGCAGGTCTTCTTTGCTGGGCTCTCATGGCCACCAGTGGTGGGCATGTGAACCTGGCTCCACCTCATGTTGGGCGCCACTGGCAGGCTTGTCTGGCCATCCTGAGACAGCGGCTCCAACTCTGCAGCAGCTCATTGTGTGTGTGGGTGAGAGGCAAGCGGGAAGTCAAGGAGGGCGGGTGGCATTGGGGCCAGCCCAATCACTGGCCATACCCTGATTGGCCTGAATTCAAGTCCAAATACTGTCCTGGGACTGGAAATGCTCCACCTTCAGGGCAGTTTCCCAATTATATAAATGAAACATGGATAAGGATAGATTTCTCAAATGTTAAGCTGAGGGGTTCCAGGGGGCAGTTTATCTGAGGGAGTGTGATTTTCCAATTCTGGATAGTTGAAGTTCAATTAATAGTATCAACTGAAACAGCTAGTCTGACAAGGAAAGGGTGTTTGATGACACAAGGAGGACAAGGAGAATATTATTATTATTATTATTATTATTATTATTATTATTATTATTATTATTATTATTATTATTATTATTATTATTATTTATTTGATTTGTATGACCGCCGCTCTCGGAAACCGGCTCGCGGCGGTTCACAACATTTTAATACAAATACAATATATTAACCATTAAAATTCCCCATTAAAACCCCATTAAAACCCCATTAAAACAATGACTAAGTCACAATGATGGCGATTAAAACTATTCCCGTACAGGCCCACTGGATGAGCAGAAGGGAACGGAGGATAATTGGGCATAGGATGGAACACTCTGGGGAACCAGGTCAGTTTAGTACTGGCCTCCCCCCTCCGGGGAGAGGGGTCCGATCTTAGCCCCGGGCCATCACCCGGCCTTAGACAAACGCCTGGCGGAAGAGCTCCGTTTTGCAGGCTCTGCGGAACTCAGAGAGCTCCGACAGGGCCCGCAGCTCTTCAGGGAGCTCATTCCACCAGGTAGGGGCCAGGACCGAAAAGGCCCTGGCCCTTGTCGAGGCCAGGCGTGCCTCCCGGGGTCCTGGGATCATCAGCAGATTCTTACCCGCAGAGCGAAGTGCCCTGCGGGGGGCATAAGGAGATAGGCGGTCCCTCAAGTATGCAGGACCCAAGCCGCGTATAGTCTTAAAGGTTAGTACCAAAACCTTGAACCTGATCCGGAAACAAACTGGCAACCAGTGCAGCTGCTTCAGCAGAGGCTGAACATGGGACCTCCAAGATGATTTAGTGAGGACCCGTGCAGCTGCATTCTGTACCAGCTGTAACTTCCGGGTTAGAGACAAGGGTAGGCCCGCGTAGAGCGAGTTACAGAAGTCTAATCTAGAAGTAACCGTTGCATGGATCACAGTGGCCAGGTGTTCCGGGGGCAGGTAGGGCGCTAGTAGCCGAGCTTGGCGTAGATGGAGAAACGCCGTCCGGGCTACCTTAGTGACCTGGGCCTCCATGGAAAGTGAGGCATCCAGAATCACTCCCAAATTCCTGGCTTGGGGCACAGATGACAATTGTACCCCGTCCAGGCAGGGAAGACGCGCTTCCTGTTCCTGCTCCCTTCGGCCTAGCCAAAGGACCTCCGTCTTAGAGGGGTTGAGTCTCAGGTGGCTCTTCCTGATCCATCCAGCCACTGCTTCCAAACAACTGGCGAATTTTTCTGGGGGGAGATCTGGCCGGCCATCCATCAAGAGATAGAGCTGGGTATCATCAGCGTACTGGTGACACCCAAGCCCATAACTCCGTACCAGCTGAGCCAGGGGACGCATATAGATGTTAAATAACGTGGGGGAGAGCACCGCTCCCTGTGGCACCCCACATGGGAGTGCATAGGAGTCGGATAACTCCTCCCCCACAGCGACCCTCTGTGATCTGTTCTCTAGAAAGGAGGATAGCCATTTAAGAGCCACCCTTCCAATCCCAGTATCAGCGAGGCGGTGAACCAAGAGCTCGTGGTCAACCACATCAAATGCGGCTGACAGGTCTAATAGCACAAGAATGGCCGACCCGCCCCGGTCCAGCTGGCGCCGGAGATCATCTGTCAGGGCGACCAGCACAGTCTCCACCCCATGGCCAGGACGGAAGCCAGACTGGTATGGATCAAGGGCCGAAGTTTCCTCCAAAAATGCTAGGAGCTGGTCCGCGGCGGCCCTCTCAACCACCTTGCCCAGGAATGCAAGATGCGATACCGGGCGGTAGCTGGCGGGGTCCCGCGGATTCAGCGATGGTTTTTTCAGAAGAGGGCGAACCACTGCCTCCTTGAGCCGCTGAGGGAATTCTCCCGATGTAAGGGAGAGGTTTATAATCTCCCTCAGGGGAACACCTATCCGTGGGTCGCTGATCTTAAGCAACCACGACGGACAGGGATCAAGGGGGCAAGTGGTCGCCCTCACCGACCCTAGCAATTTGTCCACTTCGGATAAAGAGAGCCGCCTGAAGCCATCAAACCTGATCCCCCGTAACGGCCACGGAGCTTCTAGTTCACAAACTGTATCAACTGTGGCAGTAAGGTCACGACGGAGCGACAAGATCTTATCCGCAAAATAGCTCGCAAAAGCCTCGCAGCCTAGTTCCAATTGACTACTATTTTGATGCCCTCCTTCGAGGGCAGTAAGGGTCCGAACTATCCTAAATAATTGGGCTGGGCGAGAGCTAGCGGACGCGATTTCCGCAGCAAAGTAGTCACACTTTGCCGCTTTCACCGCCATCTCATACGCCCTCATAAGCGTGCGATGAGATGTTCTTGTAGCTTCGTCGCGGGTCTTCCGCCACACTCGCTCTAGCCGTCTCACCTCCCTCTTCCTCTCCCGAAGCTCCGCGGTAAACCACGGGGCCTGCTTGAGGCGAGGGCGGAGAGGGCGCTCAGGAGCTATCTCGTCAATGGCGGCCAACAGGCGGGACTGCCAGTCCTCCACCAAGGCCTCCAACGAGACACCGGAGGGCATCGGGTCCCGCAGAGCATTCAGGAATCCTTCGGATTCCATAAGTCTCCGTGGGCGGACTAAAATGCGTCCGTCACCCAAACAGGGGAGGGGTGGCATCCGTAGGCGAGCCTTCAGGGTATGGTGGTCAGACCACGGAACGATGTTGTTAGCCACCAGATCGATCTCAACACCAGCACCAAAGATCAGATCCAGGGTGTGGCCAGCCTGATGAGTGGGACCAGCAACAAATTGCGAGAACCCCAGTGTCGCCATGGCCGACACCAGGTCCAGGCCAAGTCCTGGAGCCGACGAATCCGCATGGACATTAAAGTCCCCCAAAATTAATAATTTGGGGAACTGCAATGTCCAGGCGGCCGCCGCCTCCAGCAGGCCCAGCAGGGCATCGGGCGGGGCAGTGGGTGAATGGTACACCGCCCAGATGGCCACGTTCTCGACCGATTCCCACGTCGGGCCGACACATTCAACTCCTGGGATCGATGGTGCTGGGAGAGCCCTGAAGGCATAGCTGTCCCGGACTAGGATCGCCACCCCACCCCCCCTACCATGGAGCCGGGGCTGATGGAGGACCGAGAAGCCGGGTGGCGCAAGATCTTTAAGGGCGACTGTTTCACCTTCGCGCACCCAGCTCTCGGTGATGCACGCCAGGTCTACCCCATGCCCTGCGAAATAGTCCCGCAGGGTTGAGGATTTGTTCTTGATCGACCTGGCGTTGCATAGCATCAGCACCGGCTCCGCCCTAGCCCTCTCTCCTACAGATTTGGGGATGGGACGGAGGTTTGAAGGACAGCGAGCACATCGACCAGGCCACCTACCGTGTTTCCACGGTCGGGGCCTTTCTGGACCTGCGTGTGCCGCTCTCCCCCTATTATTGAACCTCCTCCCACCGCCATACCTCCCTTGGCCCAGAAGTGCTGGAATAATTCTCCCAGGTTGGGTTATAACCCCCTCTCCCCTTCCATGCCCACTCTGTCGTTCCTGTCTGGCAGACCATGCCATGTCTAGCCACGTCCAGTAGTGCCCTGTATATTGGCCCCAACCTTATCTAATTACTGCAATACTTTGGGTAGAGCGGCTGTAGCTCCTCCCTCTCACTGGCCCTAACCAATCTAACTAATCTAATTTATTGAGATAGATTTGCTTGAGTGGGGATTATGTTTTGGAAAGCAGCAGCCAAGCAGTGGAGGACAGACTGCAAATGAAAATTTGGCCCTCCTAGGTAGGTATTAGGAAGAAAGAACACAAAATCTCACCCCAAATCGTTAAGGACTGGTGTATGTAGACATATGCATTATTTCATAATGTATGAAGCAGATTAAGAGAAAATGTCCATATGGTTGGCCTAGCCAGGGGAGGAAGGTTGATGTGTATAGCATGTTAAAGTTCTCTAGAAGCTAAATAACATTTCCAAGAAGACTGTAAGAAGCTTCAGGGGGGGAGCATGGGTTATAAAATACTCCATTTCATTTCTCACAACCAGGAGGTTGTGTTTCTGAGTATTTTGATAGATTGCCTTCAGGACACTAAATTTAAACACTGCAAAGGAGGGAAGGTGTCAACAAGAAGACTGGTTCAGCTGGTAGCAGGCCACAAACCCTTCGGGCAATCATTCTAAACCAAGATTTACTAGTAACCCCAAGATTACTCCAGAGCCCTAAAGGGCTTACTCCAGTCTTTTTTTTGGGGTGTGTGTGTGTGTATATATATATATATATATATACACACAATGAAAAAGGCAGGGGAGGGAAGTTGGATCTACTTCACTCCCATTATCTCCTCCCAATCTCTCTCTCAGAATTTCTTCTCAGAACCCCCCTCCCCAACCCAAGCAGAAAATGGCTGGAGGAAGGCTGTTGCAAGCAAAGGGATTCAGATATTCTTCCTGGTGATCTCCAAAAATTACAAGTGATCTCCAAATCATACAGCTCTTTTCCCTTGAGGAGAATTGCTGCTGTTTTGCATGGTGGGCTTTAAAACAGTTGAAATGAATGCTTTGTTTTGCTCAGACGAGGTACTACAAATGCAAAAGTGAAAGTAACTTCTTATTTACCCAACATTTTATGTTATCAGTAACACCATGCACACTGTAAACATGTGACTTCTGGGAGTTTGGCAGGGAGGCATGGCCAGCTGGCATCACTTTCTGGGTTACTTGCAACCTGAAGAATATTTCAGGGGTTACGCCACAGTCAAAAGGTTGAGAAAGGCTGCATTACTGAGACACATCAAATAAACCACACAGTTGAGAACCCCTGCTACAGAAGAAGAATTGCATGCTGTTAAGTCACAACCAGTTCATGGCAACCCCATCCACAGCGTGTTTCAGAGAAGAGATTAGCAGAGGTGGTTTGCCATTGCTGTTTGCATTGGAATAACAAAACTATGGATCACACTATTTTCTCCATCTTTTTTCTATTCTGTATCTGCAATGCTTCTAAAACACAGCTTGAGCAGTCTGGCATGAGCAAAGGATTAGGTGAAGATGTTTCCCTTTGATCTTTCCTTGACATTTTGGGACAGTTAACAGGAGATGAAAAGAAACTGGCAGGTAACAAAACAATCAATGTGCTGGATTTGCATAATTAGAAAACAATTTGCATAATATGCAAATTAAGTTTAATAGAATTGGGGAACTTGAATTTGGCAATCCTATGTGGGGGATTGGGAAAGAATGTTCAATCAAATTGATCTTCAGATTTTGTAATTTGTAACGATGTGTGTGTGTATTCCGCTGTTGGCAAAATTTAAATATACAAAGAGGAATAAAGCACTAAGCTGCTTAAAGGAATAAAATAGTTTTATTGTGAAAATAAACAACTTTGTATAGAAAGAAAGGAGAGAGATATTTGAATAGCCCTGTTCTATACATTTAGTCTGTTCAAGAGGAAAACAGAGAGTAAGTGAGATCAAAGGAGCAGGAAATCTCCAAGAGCCAATCAGGACACCCAAGGAGATTACTTGAAAAATATCAGGAAGTTCCTAATCTAACTATAATAAATACACATCTCCTCCAATGCCCTCTGCTGGCTATTCTTCATATGCTTTTGAATCATGCACTCTACACATCTTGGACATTCCACCATCCAAAATCCAAAGCCCATGTGCCTTATATACTATGTGCCTCTACTAATATCTCAGCACTTCAAAGAGAAAGCCGAGCACTTCTAAAACGCCATAAAGATTCTGAGAACGATTGTTACTAGAGAATCTTATCTAGGTGGATTATCAAATAGAGAAAGCAATATTTCTGTTAACTTCCTTGTGCTATAATTTCAGTGTTGTTCTTTCAACACCCCCTCACACCCCATTTTCTTTTAAATGTGTGGTTAGAGTCTAGATCCTTTGTGCAAATCTTGGAAGCAGCAGAAAAGAGCAAGAGTCTAGTAGCACCTTGAAGCCTAACAAAATTTGTGGCAGGGTATGAACTTTTGTGCATCACAGCTCACTCAGTGAAAGCTCATATCCTGCCACAAATGTTGTCAGTCTTTCAAGTGCTACTAGGGTCAACTCTTGTTTTTTGCCTACTGCTAGAGAGACAGCTTAACTATAGCTAGCCATCTTGCTCATTCTTGGAAGGAGTTAATTTCTCTAATGAATATTGCATTTGCCTTTGAACATCCTATCAAACTCACAGTGAGAGTGTTTTAACATCAAACATAATAACTTTATAATGATGTGGTGAGATCTCATCTGCAGGTTCAAAAATTCAAATAAACATGCTCTCAAAGATGTTTAGGTCACAAGGGATAAAGTGCTTTTCCTGAGCATATTCCATTCAAATTAATTAAGTTTTGGTTCTAGACAGATTGAACCCTAGATATAAACTTAGAAATGTTTAATTGCTTTGACCTGTGTGTCACAATAATATCATTTGTATGTTACAACAACCATTAACACATTTAAATTCTACAGTGACTTAGTAAGGATGCAGAAATTGTACTATGACTAAGGTTAAAATGCACCTTGTTCTACTTAAATCGAGAGCAGCAAATTCTCACCCTAAATGAGAAAAGAAAAATCCCATTCTCAAGTACAACCTTCCTTGTCTTTATATTCATCAAGTAGTATTGCTGAAGATGTTTCTTGCATGAATAAGTTGATTACATTTTCTGTAATAGCTTGGACTGAAAACTACAGCTTGATTCCATGCAAGAGATATAAAATGTCACCTTCACGTGAAGAAAAATGCAGAGAAAAATGCTTTATGGTTGCCATCTGCACCTAAGCAGGTGACTCATTTCTTAAATTAGGAAATGAAATGAGATCAGTAGGTATAAAAATGGTTGGATTCTCACTGATCTCTTCAAATGATCATATATTTAGCAAACATTTTGATGACAGTTCCCTTGTGAATAATCTGTCATACAACATGTCAGATTTTAATGCTACTAAACGAAACCCCTAAAATAAACCACAAGCTGAATCTTGCATTGGTCTTAATTTTCAGCTGCTATGTGCCTCTTAGAATCATAGAATCATAGAGTTGGAAGGGGCCATACAGGCCATCTAGTCCAACCCCCTGCTTAACGCAAGATCAGCCGAAAGCATCTTAAAGCATCCAAGAAAAGTGTGTATCCAGCCTTTGCTTGAAGACTGCCAGTGAGGGGGAGTTCACCACCTTCCTTCATATTGAATAGCAGGCATGTTTTTTTTCCGTCCAAAGCACATTTACTCCACATGTTTAAACTGTGTTGAGTCTTTGTGAGAGAGCAACATTCAAACAGCATTTAGCAGTATAAGCAACTCATTTTTTTTAAAAAAAAACTTTTTATCACCGGGGACCACTCAACGCCGGGGACCACTCACCAGGGATCACTCAACGTCTTTTACTGAGGCCCGGTGGGGGGGGGGGTAGTTTACTCCTCTACTCTCAACCACTGCCCTAATGCTCTCTGATCGCTATGGTAATGTTTAAACATCCCTTCAAAATAAGATACAGACATGCCACAACAATTAAGTGTGTTGTAAAGGGCTGGGAGGGATGAAGTAAAGGGCCGGGGGGGGGGGAGAGAAGGCGTCCTTCGGGGCCCACCTCCAATTAGTCGAAGGACCACATGTGGTCCACGGCCCACAGGGGCCTCTTGAAGGTTCCTGATACCAGGTTGGCTTATTTCACTGTTACCAGACTTGTTTAGATTCCACAAAGGATGCAAGGCTGGATTGTTTAGGTTGGCCCTTGGAAGTTAATTTATTTATATGGTTTCCAGACCCTCTGGGTGGAGATGGTGGTCCCGCACTTCCTTGCTCCACGACCACACTGCCAATGAGATGGTCGGCAGGGGGACTTACCCCCAAAACCCCAGGAAACTCAGTTGTTGTTGCAGCGACATGTCTGTCATTTCTGACGTGACCCAGAAGTGATGTCATCATATTGATGATGTCAGGACAAAACTCTGGTATCTGGATAAGAACTCTATGGTAAAACCAAAATTTACCATAGCGATTTTGCCCAAATACCAGAGCATCCCCATGACATTTCTGAAAAATATTATTTCCAGGTCACATTGGAAATAACATAGACACATACCTCCCCCCCATTCTTTGCCAGTTGGGAAGGACATGGCAACCCTATCCATGTTGGGGTCAATTTTATTTGTGGTAGCCATATATTTTAATAGTTTAATATTTTAATGTTAATATTTGTTAATATTTGTTATTTGATTTCCCCCCTTATTTATGTCACACTGTTGTCACACTGAGACCCTTTGGATGAGCAGCAATTAACAAGTCTAATAAATAAATACATAAGGATTCATTTTCTAATAAGTAAATAAGTCACAGTAATGTGTGTTGACTTACAGGTGGTCTGAAAGGGGATACTCACACCATTAACTCTTTGGCAAAATAGGCCACAGTTCCAAAACATTGTGTTGGCCAGCAAGGGGGGCGGGTGCCTGAACCCTGGCCCTTAGGTCTTAATAACCCCTATACTCTCCACAGCACCCTGGAGAACCCATCCAGTATCCAACTGGACCTGCGAGGCTCCTTGCTGTGTTTGTGTGGGGGGGTGGGCTTTAGCCCATGAGTGTGTGCCTGTGGTGCCTCAAGAGGCATAGAGCTCCCTTGGCCCACCCCAGGTCACCCACTCATTGAGCCCCTGGTGAGCCACCCAGCTGGGTAAGCTCAACCCGCTTTTGCCCCTCAATTCTGAGGTGGCATCCTTTTCTGGAAGTCCCTTTCCCCATCCAGACCTCCTGGCCCTTCTGCAGGCTCCATCCCCTTGCTTTCCCCACAAGCTGTGACAAAAGATGCAGTAACCAAACAAAAACCTTCAACTTGGCATAACAAACCAACAAGAACCCAGGGTGGGAGGGTGGGCAGTTGCTCACTCTGCTGCCGGGGAGAGAAAGGCTGGACTCAGAGCATGTGGCACCTATAAGGCACCGTGAGCCTGTGCCTCCCACGTGATGTGGCTTCTCTGGGCCACGGATGTCCTTTCCCTGCCTGACGCTCGCCCTGGGAGCGTCCCCTTTCCCTTCTGCCATGCTGCTGAGTTTATTAACCAGGCCCTCTAACTACTTCAGGTAAACCCACAGTCATTAGAGGGTTTTTATTGTACTTTTCTTCCAGGCTGTATTTTGACTGGACTATGTAAAATGTCAGCATCATCCAAATATCCTTGTAAAATTGTGGGAATGTGGCCTCATAAGCATGGGTATGGCTGCTCTTTCCAATTGAACTGAATTGCTTGACACAGCAGAGTCTGGGTTCTGGGTAGAGTACTTGACTTTATCTTTATCCTAGTATCTGAAAGAGTCTTCATGGATAACAGCATTTATGACAGAATTTATGGAGATTTGGCTTATCAAATTCCTTTACTCGTCTTTGCATATGCTTGAGCTCATATTGTGAATTTCTGCTTTATTGGGCCTGATACTTGATCTTAAAGATGCGTTCCACTCACAACATGATTTAGTTTATTACATTCAAACTGCTGTGCTTCTTGAGGAGTACTCCGTTCACATACTGGGGAAAAAGCTTTCACGCTAAAAGTTAATGCACCCTGGAAATTTCCAAACATACGCATTCAGGGTCTTAAATGCTTCTTTAACTGCTCCATTGATTGTGTATGAGCTCTCTAATATCAAATGTAAGATAGCAAATGATCTCACAAGAGATAGCAAAGCATATAAACACTAACTCTTGAAATAGGTATAATAGATCACTGTAGGGCTAGGGAATAAAAGTAATCTCCAGCACAAAAGTATATGTTCTGTTCCACTCTCTACTTTCTAGGGGATGGATGGAAAGAGTGTGAAACAAATTTGGCACAAAAGCTCAAGAGGTTCCTTGCATTATATCCTATAGGCAGGGTGACCAGATGCAGGGTGGGAAACTCCTGGAGATTTGTGGATGAAACGTGGGGAGGACAGAGACCTCAATGGGATACAATGCCAAAGAGGCCAGCCTCAAAGTATCCATCTTCTCCAGAGGAAACAATCTCTGTAGGCTGGTGATGAGCTGGCATCCCTATCTGGAAGCTGGCATCCCTCTCTATATATAGATCATTTATGTATTTACTTCTTTTCTTTATCACAGAGTATTAAGAAACATCAGACACCTGGAAAAAAGTGTGTTCTGGGACATAAAAGCTTATATAACAATATATTTGTTATATGTAGGTGATAAATTACTCAAACTGAAAAGCAAAGGGCAGGTCCTAGGACTTATATAGGAGAAAGTGGGAAAGAACTGGATCACCTGACTTCCTGGTGAGATAGGTCTAGCCACTGCCTATCAACCAAGAATTCCTCCTTCCTCAGCTGTTCTGGTGGCACCTTGGGTGCAGGATTGTTGCCTGTCTTCCAGTTCAAACTTGGCAGTGTCTGACAAACCATTGTATTAAATATGGAATAGACATCATCCGTCGCATGCAGAGGTCTAAAGTCAATGAGATCTGAGCAACCTAACAGTGCTAGGGTTGGAGCCATGGGGTTTTCAATCACCATCTGCAGCAGAGTTCATCCCAGAATGAATTACTTTCACTTTGGAACTAAATTCTCAGGAAGCTGCGAATATTAGCACAAGGAGAACATAATTATTTCTCAGATGGCAAAAATTGTTTTGTCTTTGAAAAATATGATAGAAACTGTGGAGGTACATACCAACGCATTTGGGACCTGGCAGTAATGTGGCCATGTTGGTCTGCTGTAGAACAATTAGATCCAAGTCCAGGAGCACTTCAGTGGCCAACAAAAATTTGAGCAATATGCTTTTGAGAATCAAAGGTCCCTTCATCTGAAATGACTAGGAATAGAGCCTCACGGAGAATGAGGAGGGGAAAATAAATCCAAAAGGCAAATCTCTGCTCATAGAAGTGTGGGCAAAAATAAGTCTTGGAAGGGAAGTCTTGCAACCGGGACCAGGCAGTCTTCAAACTGATGCCCTGACCAGTCAGCGACAGACTGCTTCACTACATCAGCATTGGAGGCACCAGGGAGGATGTTACGCCTGCAAAACACAGAACATCCAGACTTAGGTAATACTGGGGGCTCTCAAAGTGGGTTCCTCAAATATAGCGACTTATATCTGCTCCTGGATATTGCAGGGGAAAGGTAGGGTAACCACGGATCAATCATAGATGTTGCAGAGAGGAAATTTAAAGTGCTAAATATCACAATGGAAATCGAATACCGGGTAGATTTTCTTTAAATCGGGGTCACTGGGGATAAAAAGCCTAGTGCAGATTCACCCCTATTTGTCTAATGCAGACCATGAAAGTACATTGCTGACATTTGGAGACATATATTGCATTGGAAGATGAACAAGTGACTGAACCTAAGATTGGTTGTGTTAGGTCTGATCATTGTGTTGTCAGAGATGATATGGGGACAGAGCTGGCATCACTGTTTGTTGCAGGTCCTGGCCCCAGAGTCTACATCCCTGTTTTGCTGTGAGTGAGAAGTTGTTTAAGGTTAGGAGAAGTTGTTTAAGGTTGTCTGTGGGCAAGAAAAGGCTTGTCTCCCAATGCCTGTTGAAAGAAATATTAGTAGCAGTATGATCAGTAGTAGCCCAGTCAGTAATTAAGCATTGTTCCACAGCATTTGTAGTGTGCTGTAATAAAAGTAAAAATAAGGTGAAGGAAAAATCAGAGATAAATGCAGTTTTTTTCTAGTGCAGCAGGTCTCTTCAGTTCAATTTTGCTTTAAGGTAATATCCATACAGCAAGACATTACATGAATGAACAATGCTAAGGAAGTTGCTCAGATTGGCTTAAACATAAACAGCTTTTCATTTATGCTCCTGGGGACAGGCAGCTAGGCTGTCAACATTGTGCTATAAGCAAGAGTCCTCTCCTCACAGATAGTGGAACACGGACTGGAGATTTTGCGAATCTGTACAAACTATAGCGATAGATCCTATTGGCACTCTCTGTAGAAATGTGGGAGAGTTAGGCATTGTGCTAAATTATGCCAGAGTCAATTAATGTATTAGGGATTTACAGAAATTGTGTGAAGGCCAAGGGATACATTAGGGATTTAGCAGAACCAGAGGCTTAATTTCACAGTCTAGCCCTACTTGAGATGCAAACAAAGGATCTCACTTTCTACTCTAATTAATTTATCGAAAGTGATCTGGAGTAATTATTACCATCCTTGATTATATTTATAATCACATTCACTAATGTGGATTAAAATCCTTGCTCCGTGCATAAACATGCATAGAAAGACTAGGTTTATAGCACTCTACAGAACTGAAATAACATCTACCATAACCATCTTCTGTGAAATAATGCAAAGGCATTATTGCTTTGTAATAAGCAAGAGCCTGTTCACTAGCAGTTTTCTTTGGGCCAAAACTAGGTCCATCCAGAAATTGAATCCATACTGGCTATTTCTACGGTCACAAGCTACCATAGATTCAGTTGCTAAAGGGCTGTCATGAGCTACCATATGTGAATATAGATATTTTAATAAAATAAATAAATGGCATGTTCCCTTATATTTGACATGTTGAGTGTGAAGTTCAAGAGCACTGTAATTAAGGATGAAAAAGAAAAGGAGGAGGAGGAGCTGGGTTTTTTTTTTTACCCTGCTTTTTACTGCCCAAAGGATCACTTCCCCTTCCCCTCCCCACAACAGATACCCTGTGAGGTAGGTGAGGTAGGTGAGACAGAGAAAGCCCTGAGGTATTTACCACACGGAGAACACAAAGCTGCACTACTGCCTGGTTTTTGGCTTAGGGCTATTTGCTCGGACCCTTCCCACTCCTGCATGGGAATCCTCTGTCCTGCTTCACCCTGTTCAACCCGAAATTGTGTTGCTGCACAAGGCAGCCAATGGACAGGAAGTGAAAACTTCCCACCCTTCACATTAATCATTGTCACATGGTGAGAACTCTCTAATCACCTTCCAGTGCCTTTTGACCAAAACTGGACACAATATTCCAAATGAGACTGCACCATAGCTCCATATAGTGAAGTTACAATATTGTCCATTTATTCTCAGCCCCTTTCCTAATAATCTATTACACCACTGCAAAACAGTGTCTTGACATTTTTGTTGAGCTATGTACAATGACCCTAAGATCTTTTCCCCTCTCAGTCTCAACAAGTTTAGATTTCATTAGCCTGTACTTGAAGCTGGGATATTTTTTATTTTTTTGGTCTTTAGTAGTCATTGTTAGGTAATCACAACAGTATTGCCAGAATTCAAGCCTTGATTTCTGTCAGTAAAAAAAGAACCCTTTCCTTGGCTATGAAGGAGGACTCAGTGTGTCCAGGCCTGGCAGTACCCACAGGCAACTTGCTACCATGTGACTCCCATGACTTACCCAAGCTTGCCTGCCTACTACTATTAAACAGCAGTTAGCTCACAACAGCTAATATGATACAGCTGGTTCAGAATGTGTCTGCCTTGGTCCTTTCAAGGACCCCTGGAGAGCCCACATTTGGCTTGTTCTCCAGCCACTGCACTGGCTGCTGGTTGAGTTCCAGATCAGGTTTAAGGTATTGGTATTAACCTTTAAGGGACCTGTAAACATATACACCCCCCCAAGAGCACTTTACTCAGCAAATTCTAATCTGCTGGTAGTCCCTGACCACAGACAGGTGAGCTTGACCTTGACCAGAACCAATACCTTTTCAGCCCTGGCTCAAGTCTAGTGAAATGAGCTGCCAGTGGATACCCAGGCCCTTATGGCACTTCCAAAGTTCAGAAGGAACTGTAAAATGGTGCTCTTCTGCCAGGCATTTGTTTGAGGCTAAGGACCACATCCTAACCATCTGTTCAAGGCCGTATCTGAGCAAGGCTGGAAACTGAAATTCCATCTGCTGTGTGCCTGGCTTGTCAGGGATAATACATGGATGAAGTGAGTGTTTAGTGTAAATGTTTAAACACAAACTTTAGGTTTGTTTATTTTATTGTATTTTGGGTTCCTTTTAAATCAATGAACTTGTAAGCTGCCATGGGAACAGTTTGGAGAGGGGTGACCTAGAAAACTAAGAAATAAATAAAAAATAAACATTTATAAATGATTTGCTAAAAAGTAATGCATTCTGCAGTTACTGTGTGTATCTAATAAACTATAGCAAGGTCATCCATATTGAACAGTCATACCTTTCTATTTTTCTCAAGCAATACCATTCATGCCTTCATTCAATAGTTACAATAATCACACCTGTTCCCACTCTTGTCTTCCCTAAAACTCTCCTCTGACATTTAGTCAGCTGTTAAATATGCAATTAAGGCATGCTAGGTAATCAGCTGTCAGTAGTAGGCCAGAGAACCAGATGTTTTACTCTGCCTTTTATTTCTTTACAGTCCTAACATGCTGCTCATAGAAAAAAGACTGATAGGGGATTGCCTATGGGAACGAGGAAACAGTCTCATAGTGACAGCAGTTATTAAAGCGTGACCACTGCATTGCAATTCAGGCAGTTGTTAAACTTAACATAATTTGGTTCTTCATGCATGATCTGAATGCTAACTGTTATAAACTGCAAGTAGGTGTTTCATATAGAGTCCAGTTTTTAACATCCACCCATAAGCACATCCTATTGCTGTCCTTTGTTATCTAAGCCTCCAAATTGGCTCTGAACTGGAGTTTTGGGTCCACAGTTGGATTGAACAAGCTAAAGTTGAATCCAGATAAGATAGAGATTTATTTATTTATTTATTTATTTATTTAGATTTATATACCGCCCTCCCCGAAGGCTCAGGGCGGTTTACATTAAACTAATCAACAATACATGAAACAGTCTTCATTAAAATCATACAATAATTAATAACAGTGGTTGTAACAATATAACAGAATAATATAACAATACAACAATATAATAAAATAGTATAACGATGCAACAGTGCAATGCCACAACAGGTCCAGAGCGCTCTGGTGGAGTTCTGGGAGGAAAGGGGGAGAACGGGGAGAGCGGGGGCCCTTCATTCGCTGTTGGTTGTGCCTGGTCTCAACCAAATGCCTGGTGGAAGAGCTCCTTTTTGCAGGCCCTGCGGAACTGTTTAAGCTCCGTCAGGGCCCTGATCTCTTCTGGGAGCTCATTCCACCAGGTGGGGGCCAGGACAGAGAATGCTCTGGCCCTGGTCAAGACCAGGCAGACTTCTTTAGGGCCAGGAACCATTAGCCGGTTGGTGGCGGTGGAACGCAGAGCTCTTTTGGGGGCATAGGCAGGGAGGCGGTCCCTCAGGTACACTGGTCCCTGACCGTGAATGGCCTTGAAGGTAATTACCAGAACCTTTAGTCTGATCTGGAATTCAACTGGCAACCACTGCAGTTGGTGGAGAATGGGCCGGATGTGGGACCTCCGCGGTGTTGCTGTGAGGATCCTGGCCGCTGCGTTTTGGACCAGCTGTAGTTTCCGGGTCAAGGCTAAGGGCAGGCCTGCGTAGAGCGAGTTACAGAAGTCCAGTCTAGAGGTGACCGTCGCATGGATCACTGTGGCTAGGTGTTCCGGGGCCAGGTAGGGCACTAGTAGTTTGGCTTGGCAGAGATGGTAAAATGCCAGCCGTGCTACCTTTGTGATCTGGGCTTCCATTGTAAGGGAAGCATCCAGAATCACGCCTAGGTTCCTGGCGGAGTCAGCCGTAGAGAGCTGTACTCCATTCGGGGCAGGCAGGTGTGCTTCCTTGCATGGGCCCTTCCTACCCAGCCACAGGACCTCCGTCTTTGAAGGATTGAGCTTCAGACGACTCTGCTTCAGCCATCTTGTCACTACTTCCAGGCAGCTGGCTAATGCTTCTGGGGGGGGGGGAGAGTCAGGGCAGCCATCCATCAGGAGGAAGAGCTGGGTGTCATTGGCATATTGATGACAACCCAGCCCAAACCTCCGTACCAGTTGTGCGAGAGGGTGCATAAAGATGTTGAATAGGATAGGAGAGAGGACCGCTCCTTGTGGGACTCCACAAGTAAGTTGTCGGCGGTCTGATGTTTTTTCTCCTATTGCAACCTTCTGTCCACGATCCCGAAGGACAGAGATCAGCCATTGGAGGGCTGTCTCTTGTATTCCGGCATCAATGAGGCAGTGAGCTAGAAGCTCATGATCGACTGTGTTGAACGCTGCTGAGAGGTCTACTAATATCAGCAGTGCCGACCCGCCTCGGTCCAACTGGCGATGGAGGTCGTCTGTCAGGGTGACTAGCACTGTCTCAACCCCATGGCCAGGCCGTAAGCCTGACTGGGATGGGTCTAGGACCGAAGCTTCTTCCAGGTACTCTGTTAGTTGGTTTGCGACAGCCCTTTCTATCATCTTCCCCAGAAACGCTAAATGCGAGATGGGTCGATAGTTGTTGGGCTCTCGCGGGTCTAAGGATGTTTTTTTCAGCAGTGGGCGTACTACAGCCTCTTTCCGTCCCTCCGGGAATTCTCCCATTGTGAGAGATAGATTGATTATCTCCCGGAGGGGGCCCTTTATCCTTATGTCAGCTGTTCTTAAGAGCCAGGATGGGCAACGGTCTAGTGGGCATGTGGTCGGCCTCGCTGTTGCTAGTATCCTATCCACTTTGGTCAGCGTGAGTCGTCTGAAGTTACTCAGGGTTTTCTCCAAAGACGGCCAAGGGGCCTCTAGTTCACTTTCTGTATCTAAGGTTGGAGGGAGGTCATGGCGGAATGTCAAGATTTTATCTGCAAAATGACTCACAAATGCCTCACAGCTGATATCCAATTTGCTACTGTTTTGTTGCCCTTCAGCCAGGCAGTGAGAGACTGAGCTACCTTAAACAATTGAGCCGGACATGAGTCTGCAGATGCGATGGTAGCCGAGTAAAAATTACGTTTCACTGACTTCACCACCATCTCATAGACTTTAATCTGCATTCTATAAGATGTTCTCAAGACTTCATCACGAATCTTCCCCCAAACTCGCTCTAGCCGTCTCAGTTCCCGTTTCTTGTTGCAAAGCTCCTCGGGGAGCTATCTCATCAATGGCAGTCAGCAGTCTGTCATGCCAGTCGCTGACCAGGCCATTGAGAGAAGTGCCAGGAGGCATTGGATCCCACAGAGCATTCAGGAATCCAATTGGATCCATAAGTCTCTGCGGGTGAGCTAAAATTTGCTGAGGTGGGAGTGGTAGCCATAGCCAAACCTTCAGGGCATAGTGGTCTGACCATGGCACGGCAGTTGCTGTGACCAGATCCACATTCAGACCTATGCCGAAAATAAGATCCAGGGTGTGACCTGCTTGGTGGGTGGGGCCAACAACAAACTGCGAGAGCCCTAGTGTCACCTTGGTTGACACTAGGTCCTGCCTAGTTCTAGAGGACGGCAGCTCAGCATGGATGTTAAAGTCCCCCAGGACTAATAGACTGTCCAGGCCGCCACTGCCTCTATCAGGGCAGGCAGGGCATCTGGGGGTGCATTGGGCACGCAGTACACTAACCAGATGGCCACACTGTCGGTTGATCCCCATCCGAGGCCAACAGTGTGGCCATCAATGCCTGGTATTGACGGTGCAGGAAGGGCCCTGAAGGAGAAAGCCTCTCGGGTCAGGATTGCCACCTCTCCTCCCCGCCCCACTGTCCGAGACTAGTGGAGGACAGAGAACCCGGCAGGGGCTAGGTCTTTGAGGGCGACTGTTTCGCCTTCCCTCGTCCAGGTTTCTGTCACACACGCCAGGTCCACTCTTTCCTCTGCAAAATAGTTTTGCAGGGTAGAGGTTTTGTTGTTTATTGACCTGGCATTGCACAGAACCAGTGTTAGAGGTGGGTTATTTACCTTTGCCTCCACCCTAGTGTCACGAGGGATAGGGCGGAGTCTGGAGGTGGCCCGTGTATGGTTGATTTCCGGGCCCCTTGGTCTCCGCCATCTGCTGTCACTGCTTCTACCCCTTATTATTGGGATCCCTGACCCTTTCAGTGCCCCCACTTTTTCTCCTTCCTCCGTTCTTTCAAATATGATGGGCTCCATGGACACTGTTGGTTTTAGTTCTTAGTTTTGCGGTTTAGCTAGGATTGTTGCCAGCCCTGGTTCTGTGCTTATTGCTGGTTTCTAATGTGTGTGTGGGGTTTTGTGTATTTGTGGAAGGTTGGTCCCGATCTCTATTTATTGCATCTCAGGACTTTCCAGTTCCAATTTTGAACATTTTTGTGCTATGTGTAGGATGTGTATTGTTGTGTGTATCTGGAGGGGTAGCCCCGATTGCTTGTTGCGGCACCTCAGGGTTGCCCAGTCCAGGGTGTGTGGTGTATGTGTGACCTCTGTGTTATTTCATGTTGTGGTTTGGGACTGGATGTTTGTGGGTTGGGTGGAATTGGGTTGGACAGTTAGCGTTTTTTGGCAAGTGGAGGGTGGGTTGTTAGGTATAGTCTGAATTAATTAGTTGTTAGAATTGGTGGATTGGGATGGGTTTGGGTGGTTCAGTTGGTAGTTGGGTAGTTCAATTAGTTGGTGGAGTTGATTGATTTGGGGTGGGTTTGGGTAGTTCAGGTGATAGTTGGGTAGTTCAATTAGCTGATAGAATTGATTGTTTGGTAGAATTGATTGTTTTGGGGTAGGTTTGGGTATTTCAATTGTTAGGATTTAGTTGATTAATTGGTGGAATTAATTGTTTTGGGTGGGTTTGGGGTAGTTAAATTGATGGTGGGGGTTGTGGTGGATCAGTTGATGATAATTGTTTCGGATGGGTAGATGGGTAAGGTGTTAATTTAATTTGGAGTCAGTCAATGGTTGGTAGGGAATGCTGATAATGTTGGTAGGGAATGCTTATGTTCAGAGAAACTGGATTCACTTGTCTAAGATGGAGGAGAATTGGCTTTTTAAGAACAAGTTAAGACCTTCAGGGTGCTTGCAGTTTGAAAGGCAGTTTGGCACAGTAGCCAAGCATTATCAGCTGCAATGCTTTGCCAGCTCTCTCCTTTCATAGCCAGACTTTTACCATCAGTGATGGAATCCCTCTCATTAAACTGACACTTCTTTCTGACCAATATAGACAATGGCTTGGCTCCTTATGCCTTTTCTCTGTGTGTGCTTCTCCAGACACATTAATTTTCTGCTATCCACTCATTAAAAAACAACTGTTTAGAAAAGTTGTAATGCCTAAAGCTACAGGAAGCATGCTCCATTTTGAAGGATGGCCTCTGCAATTTCTGGAATGAAGCATGCAAAGAAGAAAGGCATAGGATCCAAGCCAGATATTGATATTATAAAAACCAGCACCTTGCTAATAAAATTAAGAGAAAGTAAGAAATCCTTTGTCCTACAATGTGTCCTTGATAGAGGGGATTTTTTCAGGTCTTCTGAAACAGGAAATAATATCTTTTTAAAGAAATCTTGACCAACCATAGGCCTATTTCTAATTTACTCTTTTTGTTTGAGTACATGGTCACATAACATCTTCAGGTATTTCTAGGAGAATAATCTTCTGCTGAACTGTTTCACAGCATGGCTTGAGACTTGGTTTTGCAACTGAGACAAAATTAGTCATTTTGATTGATAGGTTCTGCTACAAATGAATAAGGACAATGCATTTCTTTCAGTCTTACTGGACCTATTGTTGACCTGAAGCTCATGCTCTACTGTCTGGTTGTGAGGAGGAAGCCATTCTTTTAAGAAGCCGTTCAGCTGTATACAAGCATACTGTCACTGAAGATTTAATCCATGCTCATTTGCACACAGCCAAATGGAAATCGTTTAATTATTGAACCCAACCATTTATGTCTTTGGTGCATAATCATTTTATCCTTCTGCACTGATGTAAAAAGCTTTCATAAGGCAAAGGGAAATGAAAATCTTCCTCCACAAGGAAATAAAACTTCACCAAAGCTACTGTACAGTCACAAAGCTATTCAGCAGATCTCAGCTCAAATTGTATTGACATAAGGACATCTGAAGCTCAATGCATGAGTGAATTGGGCTGTCAAATGTGGTATGTTCATTGCCAGCAATGTTCATGGCATCCCTAGCAGCCTTTGATACAGTTGATCTCTTGAGATCCCGATAAACTACAGAAGGAATGGCATTCTGGTGGTTAATCCTTTATTTCAAAAAGGTTATCCTTGGGATTCTGAATCAACAGCTTGGCATCAATCCAAAGGGTTCTTTTGCTTCAGAAAATATTTTAAATGTGTGTTTTAAGACATTGAATTCAATCATCTGTAGCTTTGGGGTTGGTTGTCGTCAGTTCTATTTAGGATTGAATGATAGTGGTTGTTAAAGCTGATGTCTACCCAGAATGGGGTTCATTTGTCTCATTTGTCTGGTTTTGTCTACCCAGAATGGGGTTCATTTGTCTCTAGACAATCATGTGAAGTACTTGAACCCAAGTCTTGAGCCCATCTTTCTTGCTGGATAAACAGACTGGAGCCTTCTCTAAATATATAATTTACACAATTTATTTTAACTAATTTGATCTTGCTTTGTTTATTCATGGTAAGGTGATCTTGAGACTAGACCACTGTAACGTGTTCTGCATGAGGCTGTATTGACAAAACTAGAAACCAATCTGTGCAAGAAAAAGGAATGCACTCAAACAAACAAAACTGGTTTCCTATTTCCTTCCAGCTTCAATATAAGGTTCTAGTTCTTAATTGTATAGTTCTTCATCATCTGGTTCCCACATATCCAAAGTATCATCTTACCACCAAGTACCAGCTTTACTTCCTTCCAGTTTGTTCCAATTTAATGTTAGGATAACCTGAAAATAAAAAAGAAAACTGCTTCTTATAACTATGCACGAGGACCTGCTGGATTGGGCTCTTTGTGTGGCTTAAGGGATGGTGCCCAATCTGGGAAGTGATACACACAAATAGACATAAAGGGATCACGGAAATTGATAAAGCTCCTAGTGCACGTTTAGAGAAAGTACTAGGAAATGAAGTATTGGGAAATCAGAGAGTTACGCTCTGCCAGTTCAAACAGGTTGGAGATTCCTGGCCCATGTGAGGTATGCTTGGTCTCAACCAGAGGCCAGGGCCTTTGCAGTCCTGGCCTCTACCTGGTGGAATGCGCTCCTCAAAGAGCTAAGGGCCCTGACAGAGATGTCATGGTTCAGCAGGGCTCTTATATCAAGTGTTCGGCTGAGGCCAGGTTGAGAAACTATAGCCCCTCGTCCAATATTCCAATAATGACATTTTCCCTGGATGGGAGCTTGTAGAGGCAAGTGGCCTGTAGGAGTATGGGAACATATGTGGGGGGTAGCACATATGTGATTTTTGTTTGATGGGATTGCTACAAATTATCACTCTGGTAACTAGCAATGTGCAGCCACTGGCTATTTCACGCTTCCTGATCAAGTAGTTAAAGATGCTGCTCACACTCGCTCCCTCTGCAGTACTGGGCTTCTGGGTCCACACTGCCAAGATGAGGTGATTGTTGATGTCCAATTGTCTAACACTGGAGTTGTGGGTTGTCCTGTTCTTAGCTCAGTGGCAGGGGTTCTCACATTAGGAATTTACCCCTGCATAATCACCCAGGAGAACCGCAAATCTATGCTGGGACTTACATGTAGATTAGAAAAATCAGTGAATGCCACGGGAGCAATCATTAGAGATTTACAATAGGAGATTGTAGACCTCCATCGGGATCAGATGCAGGTCCGTATAGCTTTAGATTACCTCCTAGCCAAATCTGGAGGATTTTGCAAAATTGTAGGAGATAAAAGCTGCCAGGTACGCTTTTGTAATATGAATCAATCCATTGAAGATGAATTACAGGGCCTCCAGCTAATGATTACTAATAACGTCAGTGCCTGTAAAGGATTGTATGGTTGGTTAACAAATTGGTTATCAGACCTCTCCTACTTGTGCAAAGTCTTTTTCTATTTGTTTATAATTATCATGTGCTTACTATCAAGTTGTTGTTGCATCCAGTGCATCACAGGACAAGGGCAAAGTTTCGCCCATCAGCCCCCTGGGGTCCTCATGAACAAATGAGATATGCCTATAAACAGCTTTGACTTTTGGAGCTTGATAAAATTGGAAATGATGGGGATGTACGAGTGCTGACCCAGATCTCACATAATTGCATGGTTGGGCAAACCCAGGTACAAACAAGCTAGATCTGTGCAGGACTCTTATCCCAAGCCAAGGCCTTCATCTCAGGCCAGAAATTCCACCCCCATATGAAAATATCTCTTCTTGAAATCCCTGTGGGCTTGCAACTCATTGTGTACACTGATAAGATAGATAAGGTGAAATGTGAAATCATATGGGCATGTACAGCTACGTCTTCCTTCTCTGCTTAATGCTTATGTGTACCTTAAAGATGATGAATGAAAGGATGTTCCTCTCAAGGCTTTGGAGCTTTGCTCACAGACCACAAACACACGTGTGTGTTTACTTCAGTAGCCTAGCATATATGGGGTGGGTATAATTTGGGAATTGAGATGGGAGGAAATTATGCATGTGGTTTTATGGCTTTATTATTGTTTTTATCGGATATGTTGTTCTGTAAATTTAGGCGGATTGTAAATGGCTGGGCAAAAGGGATTGTATCCATGTTTGGTTCTTGTGAACCATTTCTTGCATATCCAGGAAAAAGCTGATCACTATTTGGGGGTCATGAGGCAAATTTCTTCCAGGCCAAACTGGCCATGTATTCTGGGTCTTTTGGGGAGTGGCTTCATCTGGACATGGAATTGGGATCACTGTGGTAGGGAAGTAGTTGTGAATTTCCCGCATTCTGCAAGGGGTTGAACCAGATGACCCTAGAGGTCCCTTCCAACTCTATGATTCTATGATTCTAAGCTGCCGCCAATTGGCTGGCCAGCAGTGGTGGCTATATAGATTCAATAAATAAATTAAATAAATTAAATAATTAGTGCATGAGCCAAGGGTGGGAGAATGTGCTTGATTATTTAGGCACCATATAGCTGCTGAGTATATTGGCTCATTAAGACAACTCACTTGATTGGTTGGGTCACCTGATTAGCAACACAAGTTCAGTTATTTGATAGATCAACTAGAATCATGTCAGCGCAGGCTGCAGGACATAAAGTAAAGCTCTTTCATTCTAGTTTTGTTCTTTGTCTGGATTATATCTAAATTTGAGATACCTCTTAATTCTTGGTCACCCATGCTCGCCAGATCCCCTGTTCTGGAATTTGAAACCTTGTTGGATAGAGTATTTTCAGGTAACATCTAGATTAATGTTTGTATATTTCCTTAGCCTAGAAATTAAGCTTTATTATTTTATTCTCACTGTTCACTGCTCATATATTGTATGTTTCAACACATTCTTTTAAGAAACCTTTAACATTATATTTTGTGTGGCTCTTGGAATTGGGGGCTACAATATGAAACCAGTATTTTAAACCTTGTTAGCTACAATTACCAGAATAACTGTTTTATAGAACACACTAGTAAAAAAGCCCATTGTATAAAGAATACAATGGGCTCTAGCAGGCAGGGGCGAGAGCGAGGGACGGAAGGCTACCAGAAAGAGGGCGGTGGCTCCTCGGTGGCTCCTCGGCGGGTTGGGCTGCGGGTTGGGCGGGTTGAGCTCCTCGGCGCGCACCTCCGCAGCTCCTGCCGGCTGCTCCTCACCGGCTCCTGAAGTGGCTCCTCGGCATGCTGCGGCTCCTCGGCGGCCCGTGGCGCTGGCGGGCGAGTTGCTGCTGCTGCTGCGGCTTGGCGGCACGGCGAAGCATGGCCCCTCCGCCGATCGCGGCCCAGGCACCGCCGTTCGCTGGGCGGGCGCCGCCTGGGATCGCGGCGCCACTTCCTCCGGTGATGGCGGGTCTTCTGGCGCCAACAGTCATGGCGCCACCGTCGATCGCGTCACTGCCGCCGCTGCCGCCCGCATCTCAGGTGGGTTCTCGGTGGGAGTTGTTGGCGGGCCTGCGGTGGCGGCGGCCTGACATGGCGAGAGGCGCAAAGCGCCTCTCGCCGCGTCAGGCCGCCGGGCAGGGAGGGAGCCCCCAGCAGCCGCGCTCCGCACGACTGCCAGGGGCTCCCTCGGGCGTCAGGCCGGGAGCAACTGTGAGCCAGGCTGCGCGCGGCTCGCACTTGCTGGGGCTGGGAATCAGAGGGACCAATCGGCAGGCGATTCGCGCCTGCCGATTGGTCCCTTCGATTGTCTGTCATGAGGAAGGGTCCAATCCGGCACCACGGGCGGTGTACAGATGGGTACAGCTTTCTAAGGTTTAAGCACTAGGGTGGCCACATCCTTTGTATTAAACAGATAGTGAAACAACCTCCCCAGGGAGGTGTGCCTGAACTACAGTTTTATTTAGGACTGCATTTATTGATACAGATTTATTGTTGTTGTTGCTGTTATTATTATTATTGGAACTCTTAATTGGAGTTCTAAATTGTGACCTTTTATATGTTTTTATAATTGTTCTTTTATTCATATTGAGTTTTTAAAATTGAAAGCCATATCAAGGTGGAGAAAAGCAGCCAATAAATGTTTTAAATAAATAAATATTCTGATAAACATCTCAGAAGTCTTGATGAATGATCTGAGCTAGAAACAGGATGAGGTTTGGGTACTCCCTGGAGCAATGGTGATGGGATTGTACAGGATTTGCAGGATCCTGTTCTTCTTTGCTGGCTCTTGGCCTTTGACTACCTCCAGGAGCAGCCATTTCCCCCCAGGGAAACTGATGTCTGTTTCCTGGAGATCAGTTACAGTTCTGGAAGAACTCTTGAGTTCAGACCCCATCTCATCTTGGCCCAGCTGCAGGATTTTTTCAGCCGTAGCCCCAGCACTCTGAGTGATTTACCACAGGAGCAGAGAAGGGAAATTGTTATTGACTTGGTGATAGTCTTGGATCTGTTCTTGCTGTTGGAGAAACAATTGTAAAACTGTAAAACAATTTTATGACAGAAGCCATTCTACTGAATTTTTGATTAACTATTGATTTTTTTATTTTTCCCTTGATGAGTACTAGGTAGTTTTTTAGGTTGAAATACTGTTTTACAGTTGTACTTTATTTTTACTGGGTTTTTTATTTTATTGAGAAATTTTATATGGCACTTCTACAAAGTTTTATGTATGCATGTATGTATGTAGGCTGCCTTGGGCCTCTTGATTGTTTGCTTTTGGCAGGCAGGGGCAAGGTATAAATATTTTAAGTTAATAAAGAAATAAATATTAAACTATTGATTAGGATAACTAAAAGCCATCTGATGCCATACTGGCTTCTTGCCTTGTTTCACTCCATCCAAATGAGATTCATCACTCAGCTTTCTTTTTTTGATGTAACTTCTTTGGTAACCAACTTTGTCTTAAGAGCAAAATATTTGACATAGTATAAAGGTAAATGTAAAGGTATCCCCTGTGCAAGCACCGAGTCATGTCTGACCCTTGGGGTGACGCCCTCCAGCGTTTTCATGGCAAACTCAATACGGGGTGGTTTGCCAGTGCCTTCCCCAGTCATTACCGTTTACCCCCCAGCAAGCTGGGTACTCATTTTACCGACCTCGGAAGGATGGAAGGCTGAGTCAACCTTGAGCCGGCTGCTGGGATTGAACTCCCAGCCTCATTGGTAAAGCTTTCAGACGGCTGCCTTACCACTCTGCGCCACAAGAGGCTCGTATATGTTACCTCTATTCCACATTCTGCACCTTGGCTTCTTTCTATTCCCTTTGACTCTCACAACTCTTTGACCACAACCTTATCCACTTTCCAGCACCTGTCTAACCACACATTGTGGTAAATAATCTTTGTTTTTTTCTTCATCCTATGGCTTCCTGTATCATAGCCCACAAACAAATTCCTTTGCCTCTGGATCTGAAGGATGCTATTCAATGTGTCCTAGCTAGGCAGAAAGACTGCAACAGGTTGAAAATGGACAGCAAATTTTACTGTTTTTCTTTTCTTGAACTGATCAGTTCATAACCTCGGTGTATTTAACATCATAACCACAGTATTTAGTTGTTCTTTTTGGAACAGCCAAGTCTAATATATGAAATTTAGCCAGTCTGATCAGACTCATGCAAGGTGTGTGATTGCATCAACAGAAAGCAGCATACTTGTAAATGGTGCAATTTTTAAAATCTTTAATTTTAAAATCGGGGGGGGGGGGGGTGGAGTTGCCTGGAGTAAATAAAAGATTGTCATTCACATGTATAAAAACAACAACTCCAGATCCTCTGAGCTGACTGAATCCTCAGCTGTTTTCTCCCCTGCTGGTTCTTATCAACTGTACCCAGAAACATCCTCTCCTCCTTCAGCTTCCAAAACAAGAATTATCTTACATACATGAAAACTGGAGTGCTGACCCCATCACAATTCCCACTGGAAATATAATTTCTCCCATAACAGACTTAGGACATGGCAGGAACTCATTTCAGCCCACTTTACTAACCAACATGAAAGAGATGGATGATTTGCAGGAAAATGAATCCCGCATATTTTTATTTTCCCCACACACAGAGAGAATGTGGCTTTGATTGAAACTAATATACTTTCATGTATTATTCAGTAAATAGGCTATTTAACATGATGTAAAGTGTGTTCTGCAGTAATTAACTCCCGGTATGCTTTTTTGTGGTATTTATCTCACTGGTCAAATGCAGTCTAGGGGACAAACATTTTGACTGTCTAATAAAATGGCACAAATTGTTGAGCTTTTAAAGTTGGCTGCATCTTTACTGAAATTTGGTATGTTTTTTCATTGTTATAATCTTTAACTACCTTGGGATGTACTTACAGATGAGTTAGCAATAAATAACCATTAACCATCACCATTAACCAAAGCTCTAGTGATTCTCTCCATAAGCATTTAAAAAGTCATTTCTAAATGCCAGATCGTTATGCACCTCTAAATGTTTTTCTGGTATGGAAACTTGGAGGCTTGTTAGAAGCAGAATGTGAGATCTTATGAAAATAGGCAACCGCCTCCTGATTAATCTGACTGTTCGTCTATCTAGCCCACACTGCCTCTACTGACTAACAACAGTTCTCCAAGGTCTCAGGCAGAAATCTCTCCTATGTCTGCTACCTTAAATCCTTTTAATGATATTGTATTGGAACTGATCAGCATGCAAGACATGTTTGCTACATTGACTAATAGTAGAGGTATGTTGAAGGACTTTTTTCTTCCACTAAGATTTGGCCAGGTGAATTGTTAAGCCACGAATGAGATCATAAATCTGGCCTTTTGCAGGGTTTGTCTCAGCATGTTTCTTCACCTATTCATACTCCTCTTCTCCTTTGTCCCAGAATTGTTTCTACTGACTTTCTTGTTCAAAAGAAGAAGAATCAGCTGTAGCTCCTAAAAATGTTAGATAAGTCACTCATTTTGGCCAGTTTTCATTCTTGTCACTGTAATAGCAATGCAGAATGACTGAAACTTACTTTTGACAAGAATATTTTGCAAAATGCTGATCAGTTGGAAAATTTCCAGAAAGACTGAAAACTGGAACCAAACACTTGATGGAACAGGAAAAATATCCCCTGGAAGGTATTATATTTCAATTTTTTGGAAGAGTTGCTATTTTGCATTGAACATGGGAATATTCAGGTGTACAGCTGAACAGCACTTGAATGGAAGAATGACTGCCAACAACAGTTAGAACAGTTAGGTCCCTTTTTCCAGACATAGTTTTTTCACTTCACAAATAAAACTATTTTATTCTTCAAGAAGAATATCATTTCTCAATGTGTAGAGTCTAGTCAGCTCTCCTGGGCTAGAATAGCAGTGCCTAAGAATAAGCTGCGCTGAGGGCTCTCTTCCACCCGATGTTTTGACATTGTTGACATTGTTGCTAAAAGGGGGCTGGTGCAGCTTATAAACTATACAGAAAGGGTTCCAACATTATCATATGCCGAAGATCTGTAAACAAACACTATATTCATATATTAATGAGTTGCACAAGGACTTATCTATGTTCAGGAAATACTCTTAGAAAAGCAAGAGACATATTTATGAAATATATCCCCAAATGATCTGGGACCATACAAATAATCTAATATCTGAATATATTTTTTCAGCTAAAGAAAAAATCATTTGTCTCTAAGCCTAGAAATCATTTCTCAAAGAATATATTACAACTGAAAGTTGTTTCAGAAAAGCAATTGCTGAGTTTTTATAATGGACATTTCTCTCTTATTGTAGAAATACTGCCTTTTTTATTTCCTGGAGAGGCCATAGTGGCACAGACAGCTTGGCTAGGCATAGCAATTGATTGCTGGCTGCTCTCTGACCGATTATGTATGGGCAGGGAAAGGTGGGCTGGTGCCAGCATGACAGCAGGGCTAATCGCCACTTATGGACAATACCAGCACCACCTGGACCCCCTCCCAGCCCTGGCTCACTTTAGGGCATCTGATGGCCCGCGGCAAGGGAACACTGGTTTTCCGCATTCCCTTTCTTGCTGTGGCAGAAATCAGGGGCCTGGCTGTGCCAGGCCCAGGCATATGCGAAAAGTTGATCGTTAGATGCCCGGCTCCCCCCCCCCCCAATCTAAGGTGTCCCTGCAGGGACACAAAATGCTCCGTTTGGCTTCACAGTGCTACAGAGCCAAATGGGGCATTTCTACACCACCCATAATGGTGGGATAGCAGCATGCCACTATCCCACCGTCCTGTGATGGGACACCATGCCCCCCTCCCTCATTACTGCTGCAGCCTCAAGCCATGGCAGAACCTTCCAGCCCCAGATTTGTATGTGCGCACATACAACTCCAGGGCAGATTGTGAATGCTGAGGGAGTTCAACTCTGTGCATGCATGGGAAGCGGTGAGGCATGCTGCCTCACCATGAGAAATTGGTGGCGGGCCAGTGTGGCCATCACTGTGCATAATTGGTCTATGTGCAACTTTTCCATGTACTTGGATGACTAGTGATTTTCTACCCACTTTCCAATTTGCTATAGTGCTCCCTCCATCTCTGAACAGCCCTGCAATACTCATGTTTGAATGAAGCTTTCTCATGTGATTGTACCATAATGTTGAGACATAACAGGAGCAAATTTCATTTCAATATTGAAGCTAGCAACCACAAGTCATTACTTCCCAGTAATAGGTTGGTATGAAATGCTTTTCTGCAAGTTTGGAGATCTTTTGGGATACTGGGTTGTCTAACAATCTAATGCAGGATTGAGGGAGAGAAAATTTCATTGACTCCAATCCTGTCCTTGCCCAGGAAAAATGTAGCACTCCATATGAGAAGAAGTTGAACCGGCAGGGGAAAGCATGTGTGTGTTGATGTGTGTGGTGGAGAGTGGGGTAGATGGCACACAAACTTTATGCAGGAAGGGTATAAGGGATTAATCTCACATGGGGGCAGCTTTAATGGTATCATATCACTTTATTCTGTTTGATGAGACTCTTGAAGTTGGTTCAGAAAGTGCAGGGTCATCTGGATCTTGTTAACTAGTGTTCTGTACTAACTGTTGGTGACAAGATACAAACCACACTGCTGGCTTTGCTCTATGAAGCTCTAAATAGATTTAGCTAAACGTGTTTCATTGGCTTCCATCTCCCTTATGCCACACTGCAATCCACCTGTGGCAATGTCTTCACAAATTCAGATTCCAGATTCAGACAGAAAGGGTGAGCATTCTGGCATTCTCAGGCTTCCCTCCATGCCCTTAAAGATCTATCAGTGGTAAAATCTAAGTTTGCCCTGGGGGAGCGGGGAACCTAAAAAGAAATATTTTTTTAATTTTATTAATAGACACACTATTCCAAATTAAGTGGTCAAGCTCTAACAGAATATTGTGAGCACGACCATAAGGAATAGTTTTAGATTAATGAATGGAGCTTTAGAAGAATAGTTGCAAGGACCAAGAACTCAGCTGTTAATGAAAACTCATGCAATTCATATATACTCTGGCACAGTCGTTAAGATTGTATTGCTTAGACAACTATTTAAAATAGTCTTTTAACTCGGGATGCAACAGGGTGAATACATACTTCATTTATTCTCATTGCTCAGTTCTTCCCACCGATGTGCATGTATTCTCCCCCCCTCCTCTTTCCCAGACTGATGTCTTTCTGTTGGTAAGATGTCACTGATTTCCTCCAGAGGTTTCTTCTCAGCAGAACTGTGCTAGAGGTAGAGCAAACAAACAATATGTTAAGGAAATGCTCCTCAAGCTATCCTGCCCATGCAGGACAGATGGAAGAATACTTCCCAAGGGCCCTAGGGAAGAGTGCTCAGCTGCAGCTTTTTCTTGAAACTGTAGAGATGAGCATCACATGATTCCCTATGTGCTTGCTACCAGATGCCAGCAAAAAGACAAGGCAAAAGGAGGTTGCCCATTTCTTCCCCCCGGATGGATGCACCACACTCTGCTAAGATGCAGAATACGGCATTGTTAGGTGTGCACTGATATATTAATCCTCTGAATCCAAAGGAGGCAACATCAAGAGAAGGCCATAGATTCTATACCCTGTTGTTGGCCACCCAGAAGGACTGATTAGCCACTGTGTGAGACAGAATGCTGGACTAGATAGACCACTGGTCTGATCCAGCAGGGCTTTTCTTACATTCTTAAATTCGGCTGACTGTTTCTCAGAGTTAACTGAGTATTATGGCAGAAGCAAGTGAGCTTCTCTATAAACAAAACATGATTTTTCTGATGAAATTAAGTACCCAGATGATTTCTGCTCCATGACCTATCTTTGGTCGTACAATATCATTGTGTTATTAAATTTTCATTTGATAAATCTCAGTCAAAAGCACTACTGATAGACTTAAAAGGGATGCATTGGTCCTTGAATGATATTTTCTGTTCATAGAAGTCATTCCTAATGGGGGGGGGGGTACTTTTCATAAATAAAAAAACAAATAAGGAATTCAGCTAACGCTTTAGGAACTGCATTTCTCTTACAGTTGCAAAGATTTCCTAGCTTGTAATTTATCGCCCATGGATCTAGAAAGTGAGCATGAACATTGACTTGCAGGTGGTGACTGATCCAGAAACGACGCAACCCAGCCTTTTTTGGCAACAAATTGGCCGCAGCTGTTTATAGAACGCGACCCTCCCCAACGGAGGGTTGGCCCGAATGCTGGTAAGGGAGCCTCCCTCATCAGCCGTCTGGCTGATCACCAAAACCCGCGGCGCTCTGGCTCCACGCCTTGCTCCCAGCTGGGAGATGGGATGCCTTCCGCCGCGGGATCCTTGGGAAGCGACATTGGAGGACCCAACGGGCGTCCGCCTCCATTAGGTCCCCTATCCGCTTGGCCCCGGGCCCGCCGTCCGGAATTCCGGGACCTGTGTCGCCGGCCAGCAAGCCGCGATCCCGATGCCCCAATTGAGGGCCTCGGGGACGACCCGCTAGACCCATCCGCATCGCTGCGGGGAGGACGGCAGCCACGGCTGGGGCAGCGCAATGGGGAGGGGGACCGAGATAACCCCCGCCACGCCCCCCGGAAAGGCGCCAGCCGAGCCCTCTCTCGCCGCTGTCTGCGGACCCCGACGAGTCCCGCCGTCGCCGCCTTCCCGTGGGCGCTCCGCGAATCCGCGGTGGGGTGCCCGCCGGGGAGTGCCCTCCGCCCGCTGCAGGCCCCATGTGCTCCCCCTCCCCCCGGGTGGAAAAACCCCAGGACTCGCCACACCCTCCCGGCCTGGCCTCCTGCGAATGGGCTCGCCGCTCCTTGGCCCTGGCCCCTGGGATGGACGAGGCCCATGACTTGCTGGCCTGCAGGGCACTGGCCCGTTTCCTGGCCCGCCCCGAACGACCAGAACCCCCCCGGAAGAGGGGAGTGCTCCGCCCGATCCCTAGACGGGCGATGCACTGGCGACCGAGACCGGCCGCGAGCCCTCCCCGGCTGCCGGGATGTGCCCCCCTCCCCGCCGTCCGGCGATCCCCGCAGGGTGGAACTGCCCGCTCCGGGTGAAGGGGACCCTGCCCGGGCCCCTCCCTCCCTCCCCCCGGCTCGCCCTGGCTCGCGTGCCCCTCGGAGGGGGGAGGATTGTCCCCGGCCGCCTCGGCTCCGGGCGGCCCGCGTCCTCTATGAAGGCCCGCCGGCCGATCCCGCCACCCTACCACCCTTTTCACGGGTCCACCCATCCCCGGACCCCCCGCCGGCCATCGCCCCGGGGGATCCAGAGCTGGACGAAGGGCGCAGCTCCGTCGAGCCGGAACGGCCCTCGCTCCCACGCCGCTCCGAAGAGGCCCCTGCCGGCCCCCCTTCCCGTGACGCAGCAGTCCGGGAGCCTGCCCAGGAAATTTTCCAGAATGAAAGTCCTCCTGGAGAGATCCATACCTGATAAATTTCATCCAAACTCATGGTTGAATTTGATCTTTTAAAAGCATTTCTGCTGATCCTGCCATATGATTGATTTGCATGAAACAAACAGGATTTGTAGTGGTGAACTTTGTCAAGATTTCGTGCAAAATTTTAGAAAAATAGGTGGAGTATTTCCCAAAGAAATCTCTATTTAATATGTAATTATATTGTATTTTGGAGTTTAGGAGCTGATTCAAAATAAAAGCACCCTAGCCACAGAAACAATGGACAGTTATGAACAACAGAATGTGAAATAATGTATTGATTTATTGAATACAACAGCTCCTACAAATATTCACTCACACAGGACCTGCAGCATACTTTGGATGAAGGCTGGTTCATTCATGACACTTACTGGCCTCTGAACGTGCTTACCTTGAACAGGGCCTAATTTTGAAACATTAGAGGGCTCAAATAGTTTTATCTGGCATTCTGGTCCACAGCACTGACTAAAGTCCTTTGTGTCCTGAGTATGTAATATGATTTTATATATAGGTGCTAACAGAATATAACAGTTCCTGTATTTCTTGTATTTTATGTATGCTTTTTTTATTTCATGCCTGACCACAGGCGGTAATGCCAAAACATGTCTGATCAGTGGAGGCATATGAATGGATGCACTGATTTTACTGAGGCAATGCTATAAGCCTTGAGTTTTTAACTTTAACAAATATTAGTACAAAATTTTAAAATTGTCTTCTACCCTACAGAGACTTTTGTTCATTTCCCATATTTTGAACTTTTTAGGTTTTTGACTCTGATTTGAGTCAGGATATTTTCTCATTTTTGTTTTGGGGAATACAAATGGAATAGTTTGTTTAAGTTTGTTTAAGTTTGTTTAGGTTAGCTGGGATACTGTGGAGTGAGAGGCTGGGGACCCCCCCTCCCCCACAGTAGGCAGAGTTCTTTTCCCAGTGTGCAATTCTTCTGTAAGTCTGACAGTTTGTGCTGTCTGTGAGACATTATATCTATTAGTATGTAGAAGATGTCAGTCTAGTCAGGAATAGGTGTTTCTTATATGTGTTCTACCCATATGTAATTTACCTCATGTTTTGTTAGTAAACTACTCTCCTAAAGACGTTTCTTGTTAATAACAGACCAATCAAACTTTCACCATATTCAAATAATGGTTGGTTTGACCAAGAGTGTAAAACTCTCAAAAATATATAACCCACACCATGAGGAAAGCAAGGAGAAATACTAATGAGTTCTGGATGCCCCAACTTTTGTATTTAAGATCACAATACAAAAAATTAATTACACAAAAAAAGCTCGAACATGCCAAATCCTTATGGAAAGAATTAGATCGGGCGGTTTCTGAGAAAAATGACTCACGTTTTTGGGTACTAGTCTCCAATAGTTTAAACACCTGGTCCCATCATCTGGAGGCTCAAATACCAGCTAAAGATTGGGCCCTGCATTTTAGCAAGGTCTTTGGAGCCCATTTGGCTTCACCCCCAACAGCCATGTCACATTTACAACATATCCCTCCTGATCTAACAGATCTCCCAGTTTGGCCCACAGTTTCAGAGGCTGAAATCAAAGGCCTGATCTCCTCATTGACATCTGGTAAGTCCCCAGGGGAAGATCTGATCCCTACAGATCTTTATAAAGCCTTTCCATCATGGTGGTCTCCTATATTAGCAAAAACCTTCTCACAAATTAACAATACAGGCCAAATCCCCCCTGGATGGAAACTTAGCATTGTTGTGCCCATTTACAAAAAAGGGGACAAATCAGCTCCAAATAACTATAGGCCTATTAGTTTGTTAGACATAGCAGCAAAACTGTACAGTAAGTACTTACTGATTAAGCTGGAGGAATGGGCAGATGAAAATCATATTTTATACCCACATCAAGCTGGATTCAGAAAGGGCTTTAGTACTATTGACCAATGTCAGATACTTCAGTAACTGGTCTATTCAGGGATAAATGGCCCTAAGAAAGTGTTGTACGTTGCATTCGTTGACTTGGCCGCAGCTTTTGATTCTATAGACAGGCAGCGCCTATGGCAAAAATTAGCAGACTTGAACATTGATAGGCGGCTCCTATTTCTGCTGCGGGAGTTGCACTTTGACACTTATGCTCAAATTAGAGTGGGAATTTCTGGCTCCCTAACCAACAAAATTCCAACATGCAAGGGCGTCAAGCAGGGATGTGTGTTGGCTCCCCTGCTGTTTAATTTATACATTAACAACATTGTAGAAAGACTCTCTGGCCCACAATTTGTTTCTCCCATACTAGGAGGTCAAAAAATATCTATTTTACTTTATGCAGATGACATGGCCCTAATTTCCCTCACAAAAATTGGGATGCAAAGACTACTACAACAACTTGGTGCTTATTGTAAAGAAGAAGGTCTTAAAATAAACTATGATAAGACAAAAGTAATGGTCTTTAGAAAAAGGGCCAAAAAGTTCTCTTGGAGCATATCTGGAAATTCTGTTAGCCAGTGCAACTCATTTAAATATCTGGGTATCACATTTAGTGAGAGGTTGAATTGGAAACTTCATCTGGACACCATTAGAGCCTCTGCAACATGCCTAGTGGGCACTATTCTGAAGTTTTATTATACAACAGGAGGCTTCCTCATCGATCCAGCCCTCAAATTATACAAGTGCAAGGTTATCCCCCATCTTTTGTATGGAGTAGAGGTCTGGGGATGGAAGGAAAACTTCATACCTAGGCTAGAATCTGTTCAAAATATATTCTTAAGGCGAATTCTAGCCCTACCTAGGGGAACTCCGACTGTTCTGATGAGGGCAGAAACAGGTCTGCCTTCTCTTAGTGCCCGAGTACATTTGGCAATTTTAAAACAGTGGAAAAACCTCAGGTTAGCCAACATAAACAAATTTAGTCATCAGTCCTTTAATATAATGTTATCTAAGGATCCAGCACGGCATTGCCTTATTAATAGCCTTATTGCACGCTACTCCATCCCCGATGACCTCCTAAATCCTTCAGCTAATAACTCTCACCTTAGAGACTGGATCTTCAAAAGTGATGCCCAGTTAGACAGAATGCAAATTTTGGAAATTAAGACAGCAACATGGTTTAAGCGGTTTAAATATAACCATCGTAGATCCTCTTATCTAATGAAAATCAGTAACCATAATCTCAGAGTAGCTTTTACATCACTTCGATTCGAAACGATGCCTACAGAGGTACTGGCGGGTCGATTTAGCTGTACGCCAAAAAACCAGCGTTTCTGTATTTGTGGTGCACAAGCTCTGGAGGATTTACCCTACTACATCTTTGACTGCTTACTTTATGCCCAACCCAGAGCCAAATTCCTCAATGAGACCTTACGGGGTTCTAACCTTCACTCCGTTGCTGAAAAGATAATCTATCTTTTATCTGACCAGGTTGATGATGTAACATATAAAACCGCCCTATTTGCCTTGGCTGCAAGGAAAATAAGGGCCAATGTTACAACCACTAAGGCAGCCTCTTAACACTCTTGCACTTTGTATGCTGTTTCAGTTTTTTGGTCTTAAATTTTATATTTTTATACAGTTCCTTTTATTCTATTTTACTGTTAGTAAATTTGTATTTTATATTTTGTAAAGGCCTATGGCTATATACAAATAAATGTATCTTATCTTATCTTAGTAAACTATTTACAAACTACATAGAATCAAGTGTGTTTTAGATGAAAAGAAGACCACTTTACTCTGCTGAATTCCAACACTAGAAAACAGCTCACGGATGTATTATGCATGGCAGGAAAGACATGGTTTTTTTCATTTCTGCACATGGGATTGTTTTCACTATGCGAAACCTTCCCTGAGGGATGGGAGTTCCAGTTACAGCCTCTAAACTTTCAGGGTAGCCCCAGGAGGCTCTTCCCTGACCCCCCCCTCATTTCACAATGATTAGACCACGGGGTCCACTTCCAGGGGTTTTGAAAGAGGGACCCTGTTGTCCAATCATTGTGAAGTTCAGAGGGAGTCAAGAAATAGCCTCCTGGAGCTACCCTGAAAGTTTGGAGGTTGTAACTAGAACTCCCCCCCCCAGGCCCTGGGAAAGGCAGGAACACCTGATTTCCCATTAAAGTCAATGGCACCATTGACTTTAATGGGCGCCAAAGCTGAATCAGACTGGATTAGGCCCTTGATGCACAAGCCTAATGGGAATGTTTTGAAAATGTTTTTTAAAGGGACAACTTGAAAGGGTTGGTGAACTAACCGCAGTGAAAACCAGTACATGCATAATAGCCCATGGTCTAATATGTTTTCAACTTTCATACTTCCTTCCAAGGAAGCAAAGGAAGAAGCAACTAGCAGCCATCATTCAGCTACTATGTGACTGATTGGCAGCTCAGTGGTTTCAGATTTATTTTCCCTTGCTTGATAACTATTTGAAAATGTTTTTCCTTCCAAATAAGGAAGAAAAGGTTCCAGGCAATTGTACAGGCAGATGAAGCAACCAAGTGAAGCCACCAGCTGTTTGTGGTACATCAAAGTGTTTTAGGTAGCTTTACTTCAAACTGGAGTGATTTAGAGGAACTTCACTATATCTACACATTCTGAAGCAGTTTTAAAGCTATGTTGTTTTTTCAAGTACAATTCTTTCTGAAGCAAATTACACCCCTAGTGAACACATAATTAACAGAAGATAGTGCCTAGATTATGCACACATTATGCACACGGCTTACTGTAAAGAATCCAAACAGTCCAGCCTTTAAGCTTGACTTCGGATTCTGAGCCTGTCCCATACACTATTATTTTTTTCCCTCCAGTGTATTTATTCTGCAGCTACAACAGAAAAACATCGTTTAACTTAACTGGGCTGGAAATGTTCCTTGTGACATGATGGGGGCTGGAGACAACATTTTTTAAAATGATGCAATTGCCCCATTGCTGCTGCTGAGCAGCATCAAGTAAGTAAACAGGAATTACGTGGGCCAGTGCACCTCCAGTTTGCTAACCTGAGGTTGCACAGCATGCCTCCAGCATACCTCCCAGGCTGCACGGCCTCAGGTAAGGGAATGGGAGGTGTACTGTCCAGGTGAGCTCCATTTGCTGGCAGAGGAAGCACATGACAGCATGTGAGGGGAATTTTGTGCCTCCAGCAGCTACATAATGAGAAACACACAAGTGCCTCTTGCACAGCATGGCAGCAGGTAGGGGGACAATTTTTTATACTGGAATTATGTTATAACACAATTGGGGTAGATTTTAAAAATAAAAACAGAATCATTTCAGATTTGGAATAGTGACAACGATAGTCAAGTTTTTAAAAACTGGCAGGAAGTTTTCACTTCCTGTCCATTGGCTATCATGAGTGGGCAGAAATCTGGGTGAAAATGGGGAGGCAAGGCAAGGGCTTCCCCATACAGATGTGGGGAAAGATCAGGAGAGCCATCCTGATGCAAAAAACGGAGGACAGTTTGACATAATGGCTGAGTGAGTCCCAAACTATTTGGGTGAATCCCAAATTGACCAAACTGTCTTTGAAACTGACTATAGCAGCTGCAAAGCTCTCTTTTCTTATTGAGAAGTGTGGATTTAACTAATCCAAGCCCCCCCCCCCCAATATATTCATTCAGATTTTTATTTTATTTTGCTATTTTTCCAGCAACTGAAATGGCCAAGCCCCCCAAATTATGAAAATATTCAGGATTTTTGGGACCACTTGAGAGCCAGGGTTATAGCATTTAAAGGGATCAAGATCGCTTAAAATGTTTCAGAGTCACTTCACTCCAAGCTGTGACTTGTTTCTGGGATGTAATTCACAGAGAAATATATAGCCTTGTGGTTTAGAAACCCATTACAATAGTTGCCAAGTGTGTCATCTGTCTCTATTGCAGCCTCAGGCAGAAATTGGACTTGTCTCAGGATTCAGAAATGTAATTGTAGCAATTGTTCACTCCTGAATATTTACTTTCCTATGATGGATGGTGTTCTAGAAATTAAACTTATTACCACTGCATGTGGAAAATTATTTTATTACTTTATTTACTTATTGTTATTTTTCAATTATATTTTTGTAGATTTTTGTAGATCCATTGTGGTTCAGTGATTAGGCTAGGATAGGGAAGATTCCAATTAAAATACCCACTCACCATAAAACATACTGAGTGACCTTGGTCCAGTGGTTTTATCCCTCAGTGTAACCTAACTCTCAGAATTGTTCTGAAGGTAAAATGAAGGGAAGGGAAGACTTTGTATGCCAGCATGTGCTCCCTTGGAGTATGGGCAGGATACAAATGCACCAAATCAATCAATCAATTACGTGTGCGGAATCTTCCTAGTGCCTGCTTAGTGAGGCTGGAAAACTGCTCTTGGGATTGAACTGTAAATTATATTTGTTCTGCCCACTGAGGGTACCAAAATTATTATTTATAATAAGTAGAAATCAGTATAATTACATAAGAAAATGCAGTTCATATATGAAAATAAAGAAATCCTTAAAACTGCAACCCAGTTGCATCAGTAAGAACAGTAAATAGCCATTCATTTTAAAGGTGGAATCAAATCATATTGTCATTCTAAGGTCTTCTCAATAAAAATAACTTTCATTTGTCCTGGAACACCTGTGACCATTACCTCATGGGGGAAAGAGTTCTATGGCCTAGAGGCCCACCTATGAGACTCTGTCAACCTGATTTCAGATAACGCATTCAGTAAGAAGGTCACATTCATTGATCTCCAGTCTTGAGAACGTTGCTATGGTGGAGACAATCCTTTGGGTACTTTGAACTACGGTTGGGCGCTCCGGCGCCCGTACCCCCCCCCCCCGCAGCACAGCACTTGCTGCGCCGGGAGAGACCGGCTGCTTTGGGCGCTGAAGCGCCCATCCTTTAGAACTAGGACCCTTTATTTTTTGCAATCAAGAAAGAAATCATGTTTGTCTAAAAATTACTGCTATTTCAAAAGCATATTGCAATCCAAAATAGAAAGCTTTTGTGAGGGGAGTGAGGATCTCAAATAGTGGATATCAAAAATCTTGCTTACAGGATCTCATTATGTAGCCACTGGACCCACAAAACACACCTCATTTGCCAGCAAACAGGAGGACAAAAGGGAAGAACCCTGATAGAACTCAATAGTTATGAAGCCACTGGAGCAACAAAATCCACCCCCCTCCTGCCACCACACACCTCTTCTGCTGGTGAACAGGAAGTGCATGGGCCAGTGCACCTCCCATTTGCCAACTCAAGGTTTCACACCACGAAAAGAGGACAGTTTGAAATTAGAATAATAACAGAAGAAAGAACCTATCCTAAGCTATAATAAACATTTAAACAATGTAACAATAAATGTAAATAGAAATCTCTTATCTCTTCTTTTAATAAAACAACCAAAACAGCCTCCAGATTTAAACCATTTTCAAAGGTATTTTCATCAGTGGTAGTTTTTCCTGTTCTTCTTGACAGAATTTAAATAATATATATGGGTATGGGGATGTTTTAGTCGAAATACTGTTCCCCTTGCATTAGATTAGCAAAGTGGGTTTGAGCCACTTTTGAAGGAAACTGCCCTTTTCTACGCCTTTGTTGGGTTTCTGAATCACTGTGGTATGCTACTTAAAATGACCATTGTGCTTCCTACAATGATCCTTCCTCCGCCCCCCCCCCCCACACACATACACCCTTCTTGGGTATTTGGGGGCAGTGTCTGGGAAAAGTATGGCTTGCGGAGGGATCTCACCTTTAACCGCTCCTGCGGAGCGGATAAAATAAAGCAGTAAGGGCTGTGTGGGCGGAGAAAGGGCGGGGGCGATCCATGATAAAAACTCAGAGGGGCCAATCAGGAGCCGCAAAGCGGCTCCTGATTGGCCCCTCCGAGTGCCACTCGGGGGCCAAGTGGCCAATAGGGAGGTGCATGCAGTGCGCCTCCCCATTGGCCACTTGGCCTGCCCTGGACTGGCCGCGCAGATGAAGACACAGCGACCCTGCTCCTTTCCCGCTGGCGGACCATGGGCCTTGCCTGAGGAGGGGGAGGCCAGGAAAGGAGCAGGCCATCATGTCGAATATGCGGCAGCCCTGCTCCTTTCCGCCCGCCCAGGCTGGAGCCTGATTGCGATCGCCTATGGCTACCCCGCCCCCCAGCCCTAACTGCGACGATACACCAGGCATGCATGGAGATCTGTGCATGCCTAGCTGCCACCCCCACCCCTACCCACGCCGCTGGCCGCCAGTGGCCCGAGCAGCCGCCAGCCAGCACGCTTCACCCACCCCTCCCTATGAGCAGGGAGTGGTCTGCGCGGGCCACCCCTGCTCTGCCCATTTTTATAATGGGCTTTAATTTTAGTTAGGGAATAATACTATTGAGCCTGCCTTCCAAAGCATCCCTTTTCTCCAGGGGAACTGATCTCTGTGCTCTGGAAATCAGTTATAATTCCCCGAGGTCTCTGGGCTTCACCTGGAGGCTCGCATCCATATAGACAACACAGCTAGGCCCAACATCTGCATTTGTGGCTGCATAGCTGGGCCTGGCATGGTCTGCAATCATAAATTCTGCTTGCAATATGTTTATGGAATAGGATCTTTTTTTAATGTGCCCAGTACCCACTTTTTGTGCCCTGAGAGCTTCCTTTCATACCTTCCTCTTACATAAAGGAAGATGCTAGCTGGTAGGACTGGGCAAGATGGGAAATATGGTGGCCATCCAATCAAGGGGCTGTGAGGAAGTATGCTTGTTTTGCCCTGAAAACAACACTTGCCACTTAGATCAGCTCACCTAGCCTTCCCTGTGTTTCTTACACTGGGTCTAGTGGGACACTTCAGGGTAGAGCATGTATTTTATGATTGGCTTTGGAAAGGGTCCCCCCCCCCAAATATTTCACATTGCCATTTATGAGGGCTGTAATATGTTCAGCTCCTAGGGGGAAAAACTCAGCATGGATTTACTTACTCCAGTTATATCCACATTTCTCAGAGAGACCTAAGGCATATTTCAAATATTTATTACCATGTAGAAATTGGCTACAGCCAAGATGGATAGGGAACACATACATATATGGGTCCTTCACAAGCCACAGCATCCCGTCAACCTCCATCAAGGAAATCAAATGAAAATGATCCAGAAATGGACCAGCTGATACACGAAGACATCTCTCCTACCTGAATTATACTGCTACCAGCATCTCATGGGAATGTATTTAGGAGCATTTATCAACCCCCCAAAAAAAACCTTTTCAAAAGTGTCACAGCTAATTGTCAGTTCTTGAGAATTTAATTCCTCAGACTTAGGAGTCAACAAGATTTAAAGAATTTCTGTGCTTTGAGCCAGGGTAGGACTGCATTTAACACTATGATGTCTTTTGCCGTCCAGTATTTACAGACACTTGCAGACAGGCAGAGATTAATTAGGTGTAGATCTACTATTAATCAAGAGCCACTTGAGCCCAGTGTTTGTGGGGCTGGGGGAGGGAAAATATGCCATACATGGCACTGTTATAAAAATAATCAGTGCTTTCCCAGTGCTGTTGATCTCTTGCAGACTTGACTACTTTCCATCCATATGGCAACTTGTAGTCAAAATAAATAAGTGAAAGGAAATTTGGCCAGGGCCTACGAAACTGAACCAAGCATGTTTCATCCTAGAATGTTCCGTAAATATTTATGAGGACTTGGAATGATGTTTTGCTTTTGGAAAACAGGTGATGGGATTAAGGACAGTGTTGGGCTTTATCTTATATAAACATTCACTGCCTAGCTCTGCTAATTTGGCATTTTGATGAGCTGATTACTGCTGAGATGAAATGTTGCTAAAATTTCAAAATGTGATGAATTTTCAGCTTGGGCATACAAAAACTGGTGTGCACAGGTGTCCTCTTATCCTTATCTATCCACCCATCCATCCATCACATTTGTATACTGCCTTCCCCTGAATCTCAGGGTGGTTGAGATGAAATGTAAAGGAACTATAAATCAAACAGTTTTTTATATCAAATAGAAACAGTGGTGATGGTAATGACAATAACAACAACAGAAGAATAACAGTTCAACAGAACAACAATTAAAGTCAAAGTCAAATACCTTTATTCGCATAATAGCAAAACATGTATATAAAAGACAAAACAATTCAAATCCCAGATCACTTCCAGAAAATCCCATGGAGGAATTTTGTAATGCCTTCGGGTTACTTGAGGATTGTGATCCAGTAAAAGAGAGTGCACTACTGTCAAGGGACCAAGGATCTTGCTCGCCCACATGAGAGGATATATGTAGTGATCTCTAAGATGGTTGTGTTTCTCACAAAGGAGGAGAACGTGCTCCACTGACTCAGATTTCTTGGTGGGACATGAGCAGAATCTGTCAGCATATTGTATTTTAGCATATTGACCATTGGTAGAAGGTTGGCAAGAGTTGGTGGATGAGGTGAAGGAGGTGGGGACCCTAGGGGGAAGTGACCATGTCCTCATAGAATTCCTTTTGAGATGGGGAGCCAAGGAAGCTTGTAGCCAGACGCGGATGTTGGATTTTCGTAGGGCAAACTTTAATAAACTCAGAGACATGATGAGTGTCATACCATGGACGAGAATGCTGGAAGGGAAGGGAGCATGTGAAGGGTGGGCGCTACTCAAACAAGAGCTATTGCATGCTCAATCAATGACTATTCCAGAAATACGAAAACACTGCAGGAGCTCTAAGAAGCCTATTTGGATGAACAGAGAACTTCAAGAGGAACTAAGAAAGAAAAGGAAAATGTTCAGGAAATGGAGGGAAGGACAGAGCTCTAAAGAAGAGTACCTACAGGTTACTAGGCACTGTAGATCAATCATAAGAAAGGCCAAAGCTGAGAGTGAGCTAAGATTGGCCAGGGAAGCCCATTGTAACAAGAAAAGATTTTTCAGTTACGTGAGGAGCAAACGTAAAGTAAAGGAGGCAATAGGCCCGCTGTTGGGTGCAGATGGACAAACTCTAACGAAAGATGCAGAGAAAGCAGAAAGGCTTAGTGCCTATTTTACATCTGTTTTTTCCCACAGGTCAAAGTGTTTAGGCACATCTAGAGATGGCTGTAGCCAAAGGATAGTGTCTGGGTGGCAGGTTAACATGGTGGTCGAGAGGCATTTAGGTGGTCGAGAGGCATTTAGCTGCACTGGATGAGTTCAAATCCCCTGGTCCAGATGAAATGCACCCAAGAGTACTCAAAGAACTTTCCAGAGAACTTGCACAGCCCTTGTCCATCATCTTCGGAACCTCTTTAAGGACTGGAGATGTCCCAGAGGACTGGAAAAGAGCAAACGTTATTCCGATCTTCAAAAAAGGGAGGAAGGATGACCCGGGAAACTACAGACCAGTGAGTCTGATCTCTGTTGTGGGGAAGATAATGGAGCAGATATTAAAGGGAGCGATCTGCAAACATCTGGAGGACAATTTGGTGATCCAAGGAAGTCAGCATGGATTTGTCTCCAACAGGTCCTGCCAGACCAACCTAGTTTCCTTTTTTGACCAAGTAACAGGTTTGCTGGATCGGGGAAATTTGGTTGATGTCATTTACTTGGATTTTAGTAAAGCTTTTGACAAGGTTCCCCATGATGTTCTGATGGATAAGTTGAAGGACTGCAATCTGGATTTTGAGATCGTTAGGTGGATAGGGAATTGGTTAGAGAACCGCACTCAAAGAGTTGTTGTCAATGGTGTTTCATCAGACTGGAGAGAGGTGAGTAGCGGGGTACCTCAGGGTTCGGTGCTCGGCCCGGTACTTTTTAACATATTTATTAATGATCTAGATGAGGGGGTGGAGGGACTACTCATCAAGTTTGCAGATGACACCAAATTGGGAGGACTGGCAAATACTCCGGAAGATAGAGACAGAGTTCAACGAGATCTGAACACAATGGAAAAATGGGCAAATGAGAACAAGATGCAATTTAATAAAGATAAGTGTAAAGTTCTGCATATGGGTCAGAAAAATGAAAAGCATGCCTACTGGATGGGGGATACGCTTCTAGGTAACACTGTGTGTGAACGAGACCTTGGGGTACTTGTGGATTGTAAACTAAACATGAGCAGGCAGTGTGATGCAGCAGTAAAAAAGGCAAATGCCATTTTGGGCTGTATCAACAGAGGCATCACATCAAAATCACAAGATGTCATAGTCCCATTGTATACGGCACTGGTCAGACCACACGTGGAGTACTGTGTGCAGTTCTGGAGGCCTCACTTCAAGAAGGACATAGATAAAATTGAAAGGGTACAGAGGAGAGCGACGAAGATGATCTGGGGCCAAGGGACCAAGCCCTATGAAGATAGGTTGAGGGACTTCGGAATGTTCAGCCTGGAGAAAAGGAGGTTGAGAGGGGACATGATAGCCCTCTTTAAGTATTTGAAAGGTTGTCACTTGGAGGAGGACAGGATGCTGTTTCTGCTGGCTGCAGAGGAAAGGACACGCAGTAATGGGTTTAAACTTCAAGTACAACGATATAGGCTAGATATCAGGAAAAAGTTTTTCTCAGTCAGAGTCGTTCAGCAGTGGAATAGGCTGCCTAAGGAGGTGGTGAGCGCCCCCTCACTGGAAGTCTTCAAGCAAAGGTTGGATACACACTTTTCTTGGATGCTTTAGGATGCTTAGGGCTAATCCTGCGTTGAGCAGGGGGTTGGACTAGATGGCCTGTATGGCCCCTTCCAACTCTATGATTCTATGATTCTATGGTTTAGCCTTGCTAGCATTAAATAATTGCTTCAGGGAAGATGATTTTAAAGATGTAAAGTACTCCGGGATCCTTCTTGCTGGGGGATAGATATCATAAAAGATGGGAGAGCATATTCTGTGTGCTCCGGCAATAGTGGTCTAATAGTCAATATCCAAGATTCATTGCCTGATGGTGTTGTAAGCTTGGTTGTCTTCAAGATTTTCCAAGAGTTCAATAGACAGGCCTAAAGACAGTAGTTTGATGTTAATCTTCACGAAGCAGGGTGATAGAAACTTATCAGACAACATAAGATAGACTAAGCTCCCAGGTTTGGCCTCTAAAGTTCAGGCGGAGCCAATATTTAAAGACTAGAAATTAAGCCCACTGTTGTGTGAATACAGTGGGCACTAGCGGTTGTAGGGTGGTGTTCCATGTGGCTGTCGGTGTGGGCGTGGGCGGGCGCGCAGCGGCCGGTGTGTTTGGTGATCGGCGTGCATTTTCCTGGGCCATAGTGAGGGTGGGAGCAGTCTGGCTGGCCATGGTCGGCGGTCTGCGGGTTGCAGGCAAGTGGCACAGCCAGGCCAGTGGGTGCGGGTGCGCAGCGTGGCGACGGTGGCCGGAAGGAGGCGAGGCCTCCGAGGGCAGGGCGCAGTGGTGGAGGCGCAGCAGGTTAGCGCTGTTGGCCGCAGCCTGCAGCGGCGAAACGAGGGAGCAGCCGGGAAAGCGTCCAAGCGGGCACGCAGTAAGTCACAGCAGGGAGAACGCTTCGGGGGCGGGCAAAGGGACGTGCAGGGCTGGGATGGCTACTTGGCCCTGGAGTGCCACTCGGAGGAGCGAATCAGGAGCCGCTTTGCGGCTCCTAATTCACTCCTCCGAGTTTTTATCTCGGACAGCGCCCACCCACTCTCCTCCCACTTACCCCTTACCCTTTTATTTAATATTGCGGAGCGGTTTAAAGATATGGATCCAGGCTAGAGAGGCCAATTGGGTGATGCCAGTCTCCAAGTATATTGTGGCGGCAGAAATATGTAGTAGAAGAAGAAGAAGAAGAAGAAGAAGAGTTGGTTCTTATATGCCGCTTTTCCCTACCCGAAGGAGGCTCAAAGCGGCTTACAGTCGCCTTCCCTTTCCTCTCCCCACAACAGACACCCTGTGGGGTGGGTGAGGCTGAGAGAGCCCTGATATCACTGCCCGGTCAGAACAGTTTTATCAGTGCCGTGGCGAGCCCAAGGTCACCCAGCTGGTTGCATGTGGGGGAGCGCAGAATCGAACCCGGCACGCCAGATTAGAAGTCCGCACTCCTAACCACTACACCAAACTGGCAGATTGCAGCCTTTCTACTCCTACAGGGAGGTCTATACTCCATACTGGTATTCCAAAGAAAAGTTTTGGGATCAGCATAGTTTGGAAAATCTTAATAGCAGCAGGGAGGTTTTGGCCTTCCTTAGAGAAGTAAAATCTCACTATTGCATTTGCTTTGAGATTTATGCAGGTTGATGTTTGGTTCCAATGTAGAGTCCATTTCAAAAAGTGGTAGAAATGGACTCCTAAGTATTTAAAATGGTGCACTTGCTCGATGGAGTGTTTATTTATTTTCCACTTGGTGAGCTTTCTGGATTTAGAAAATATAACTATTTTATATTTGGTGAAGTTGATCCGGAGTTGATTTTGATTGCAATAGCTTGAGAAAGCTTGAAGAAGGGTTTTTAGGCCAACCTCAGTACAAGCAGGACCGCATCGTCCGCATACAAAAGGTACTGCTTCTCAACCTTACAGTGTTTATCAGACCAGCAGTGTGCAGAGTCAGAGGGATATGGTTTTTGGCAGGCACAGTTCAGCTGATTGAACAGCAAGGGTCGAGTAATTTTGAAGGGCATCATTGATGGTACTAGCTGCTACCACGCAGTGGCGAAGTGCAAGTGAGGCATTTTTGTAAAAAAAAAGTCATGGGCTTGCTCCTCAGATTTGGTAGACCATCTGTGAGAGATAATCTGTTCAGCTGTGTCGTGAGTGGACAGAGTTTCAGGGCTGTTTGGGCTTGTTAAGGTTAGGGTTAGTGGAAAATGGTTACTCTCAAACAGGTCCATGGTTTGAGTCAGGTGCATGGATTAAGTCAGGTGCATGGAGGGAATTTCCTATGGCTTCCCCCATCCCTCCCTGGCATGTCTTCTTCCAGTCTACTATTGTTCACATCACACATGCATCACATTTCCTAGAAAGTGAATTACAGATGTCAGAGGTCTTGCTGTATCTCTTAGGACTCCACTCAGATGAATGCAGCACTGCCATATTGGAGCATACGGGAAACAAAAACCTGCCAATTTATAGGCCCTACAGAATGAAGGACTTTATAGGTCCTTAAATAGTTCCCTCGGCTCTGGCCTAGATAGGTCAGGCTAGCCTGATCTTGTCAGATTTCAGAAGCTAAACAGGGTCAGCCCTTGGTGGGAGACCACCAAGGATTACCATGCTTGCAATGCAGAAGCAGACAATGGCAAAGCACCTCTGCCTTGAAAACCCCAAAAGACTGCCATTAAGCAGCTGTAACTTGACAGCAAATAAACAAAACAAAACCAGTAGTAACAACAGCACCTTGGCCTAAATAGGGAAACTAACATATATTCCATGGAGTGACTGCCAAAACTGGGATGTTGTGCTCATTCTTCCTAGATCCTGTAACTGAGCTTCCCCAGATTTATTGGCAAGCAAACTTCATTGAATAAAATGGGACCATCTTAGAACTGCTCAGCCCATTCTGCATCTGTTGGATAGTGCACTTTCAATGTGCTTTTGAAAATGGATTTTCCTGGGCAAAAAAGGAAAATCAATATCTAAACTGCATAGAAAGTGCATTATCCAACATGCCTTCCCGGAGAGTGTTATGTGGTGTTACAAGAAAGTAGCTTCAGAATTATTGTGGCATGGACTGCAGTCAGCAGTTGACCATATTTATCACCAGAGAAATCAAAGTACCTGAGCATGATATGAAGCACTGCTGTACCTTTGCCACAACAACACCGAAAAAAGCAGCTGAAGAAGAAAGGTGCCACATTTGCATATTTCATTCTTAAAAAGTTATTCTTTCATTAATTAGCCAAGATACCTTGACTTTTCTCATTGTATTCCTTATACAAGTATTAAGTAGGCATGTCCCTTCAGTTCCTTATGAATCAAGAAACAGTGTGTGGTTTGAACAGCTGTAACACCACTACTGAATTCATTTAGAGCATAATCAGCAGGTAATTACAGGGTACTCAGCTAAATTGCAGTGAATGACAAGTGCTAGCAAAATTAGACATTTTTGTCTCCTTATGTAAAACAGGGTCAAAGGGGAGCAGGAAATAATTAAAAATAAGAGACTTTTGTTATGATTTAGTTTTGCAAATTGTAATTTTTGCAAGAAAACAGGGTTCTGAGTAACTTAAGTTCTTCCATGGATTTTAAGGTTCTACATTAGCAGAAATATTTACAGAGTAAAATTTATGTCAAAAAAGCTTTACCAGAGCTTTATTTCTAGAATGCAGACACAATAAGTAAAAAATGAAATATTTCCTCTCCAAACTAACACCACCTTGGCATAGGTACACATGTGCACACACACACAAAAATATAACATTTGGGGGAAGTTTAGGGTTTTATTTTCATCAAAACCAAGTTGGCTTCTTTCTACTTTCTCTTTGTATCTTGATAAGCATAAACTAGGTTGCGCACTGAATGAGTGCAGATTGACCACATAATCAATTTTAGAAAAAGAAATACTTAGCAATCCTTCCTTGAATGTCTGTTTGACCTCATCTGTTTGGACATATTTAGATACCTCCCTCCCTCTATGACCATGTGCATCTGACCTCATATGTCTGTCACAAAAGGCAGAGACTTTCCTGCACAACCAACAGACTTGAACCCATATTTACCTAATAGAGAAGTCCAGCTAAAGCTGTTTTTTCTCTCAGGCCCCAGAAGCAGATCTATTGTTTTTCTGGCTAGCTCCACCAGTGTATAAATTGACATACTACCAGCTTTTGCACACTGGAAGCTAAAGAGAAAAAGCACACCTTTCCCCATAACCTCTTGCTTATCTGTAAGAGCACATTTAGTTTAGCACTTGAGAATTGACTGAATGCAAATGTAACATTCATCTTGTAGAGTTGTAAACTTTATATGGATACCTGGGGTGCTCATATTACTGTAGCCAGGGTTTGCTCTCAAGAATCAACAGGAGGGGGGGGGTCCAGAAGCAAGTGAAGGCCTCTTAAACATTCCAACTACGATCATTTCAGACCAATCATCTCTACTGACCAACATCACCTTTGCAACCCCATCTTGCATAGCAGGTAGGCAGGTTTGGGTCGAAAGAGCACTCAGACACAGTAAATGGAGTAAACAAGGCCACAGCTTTATTTATTACAGGAGCAGGGTACAGAATTGGGTACAGAACTGTCCTATTGCAATCAGCAGACTGTTTGGGCCATCTGTTCCCAGAGGCCTTCTTGCAATTGAGGCACAAACTCAGTCCGCAAACAGTGGCATCTGGGAACCACCCTGGGAGGAGGACAGAGGCTGTTGGGTGCCACTGGATGTGAACCTCTGAGTGGTCACCCTCTGCTAGCTGGCACTGAGTGCCACCAGGCAGCCCCCATGGGGGCTGACAATGCTCAGTGTGCATCCAAACTCTTTAAAGAGGCCCCCATTCTAAGGCAGTCAGCAGACTGCGGGGCCCTCTGTCCCCAGAGGCCTTCTTGACCACTGAGGTGCACACTCGCTCAGCCAGCAGCGACCCTCACTTTGGCCATCTGGGAACCCCCTTAGTAGACAGCAACTGTTGCTTGCCAGTGGGGACAGCCTCTAGGTGACAACCCTCACCTACTTGGTCTTGCTTGTTATCAGGCTGCCCCCACCAGGGCTGACCTTGCTCAGCATGTGACCAGTCTCTTAAGGAGACTCCCATTCTGGGCAGTCTGGTGCACAGACTCAGACTGCCAACCAACAACAGCCCTGACCATGCCCAAAACCACCAGCTGTGACAACAAGCACAACAAAGATGCATGATACCTGCCACAGACAAGGAGGGTAGAAAGCATCACCAATGGGCCATCAGGAAAACGGGGGTCTGGCACACTTGCAGCCACTTAAATAAAGGGGGGCTGCCCGACTCCTCCTCCTGGCTCCTCCATCAGCACGAGGGCTAGCCTGACTCACCTGGCATCCCTGAAACTCTCAGTATTCTTTTCTCAGGTAGGGCTGAAATCAGACTGAATTCTCACCATCCAGTTCAGAAGTCTTTCTCTGCTCAGCTGATGCTAACCAATCAGATCTCTTGGAACAACCTGTCACTCAAAGTTCTCTGGCTTTGTGAAGAATTAAGCCTTCATGGTCCTTTGGCTGTTTGTACAGTACATCTAAGCTTTTTAAAAGTGCAATTCATCACACATGCGTTTCTTGGGAAGAAGAGTAATAGATGTCCTGAGGGTCATGCTAGATAACAGTTTTCCTTGCTTATTAAATCAAGAAGGGTGCTTGTTTGGGCTGCCTGATAGGACTGGATTTTCCTTGATGGTTTGTATTTATAGCCCTTCTCTGCAATTCTATTATGGGGTGATCCCATCTGGTCACAAGCCTGTCTTTGGCATGGTTTCTCAACTAATGGTTAGGTCTTGATGTCTGATGCATGCCTTTACCACACCTTTTCACTAAAGGTGTTTTATTTTCTGCCCAGCCCACCTTCAAATATAGGGCAGCTTAATGTCTGTCTCTGCAAGATTCTTATACTTACAGTAAATATTTTCTTCTACCACGGTGGTATATTGTTCCTTATGTAACAAAGGCTATGTCCTGCAGAAGCAGTTGCCACCCTGCTGGGAATAACTGAAAAACAGCTTACTGTACCTGAAAATTGACTAATAGACTTTCAAAGGACCTGTTGTGTATTTCATGACAGCACCTTCCCATCTCATTGCATTCAAGATATGAAGAGAAACACTATTTGATTCATTGTCAGATGTAAGCATGTATTTATATTCTTTGTTATCATACGATAGTTGTTCAGATGCTTTCCCCTCTAATTGGTTTTGACTAGAAACATATTTTTATCCCCAAAGTCTTTTTTCCTGAGCAGTTGGGATTGAATTGATGGTGATTGCTCCTCATACTATAAAGATCCTTCAGGCTGAGTTTTAGGTCAAAAATAATTAAATTTATCACTAGAAGAAAGACAAGTAGAATAGCAGAGTGAGCATAGGGAACTGTTTGGGGTTCCACAAAAGCTTAAACACTGTAAAACAATAGCAGTAAAAATGCACAACACAGAAACAAAGAGTGTACAAGCTCTCAGTGAGAAGAAGGTATTTGGCACTATCAAGGAAAGGCTGATGTTCCAAAAAGCACTACCTTACTGTAATGTTTGGCAGAATCACTGCACACAAAATGGACACTAATCAGCACATCCCTCTTCGGTGGGGTGGTTGATGCTTCCCTTCACTTCCATTGTTCGGCTGACTTATTCTGTCCCCTGCTTCCCGCTGCTCTGTCTCAAGCTTATAGAACAAAAATATGCAAAAGAATACAAGGGAATAATGACCCTCACTCATCATCTCACAATGTGTGGTTAATTTTCCAATCCATATTTGTCAAAAGAGCTTTACTGAAGAACTCTGTATGTTTGGTTTAGACTACGGTATATTTGTTTTTACATGTGCACCCTTACTATATGCTAGTTATAACTATGTGGAGCTTTTGAATTGAATTTACTAGTATATTCTAAAGCTACTTCAGTGCTATCTTAAGCAGAGTTATACCCTTTTTAAACCCAATGAAGTCAATGCACTTAGAAAGGTATAATTCTACTTAGAAAGGCATTATTTGGATATAAATTATATGGAGAGAGAAGCCAAAATGCCACATCCATCTAAGAAATAGTGTAAACTTGAGGCACTGCACTTGTAAAGAAAACTTATCACTTGTAAGTTGAACTGCTTCCATAATAGGGATTTGGCTAGACTCACCTCTTGTTTGCATGCAGAGCTAATTCCTCAGGGAATCAGGCATGGCTTTGGGTAGTCCCAGGGCTGCCGCAATTCAGTCCCTCGGTTTCCCCACTTTAGAACAGAAAAGTCCCCCCGAGCATCACTTCCAACCTTAACTCCACCTCCCATGGCTTTCTGTTAAAGGTGATTCCAGTGTGTTAATAGAATCATAGAATCATAGAGTTGGAAGGGGCCATACAGGCCATCTAGTCCAACCCCCTGCTCAATGCAGGATCAGCCCAAAGCATCCTAAAGCATCCAAGAAAAGTGTGTATCCAACCTTTGCTTGAAGACTGCCAGTGAGGGGGAGCTCACCACCTTTAATTTTTCTGACCCAGATGCAGAACATTACACTTACCTTTATTAAATTTCATCTTGTTCTCATTTGCCCATTTTTCCATCGTGTTCAGATCTCGTTGAACTCTGTCTCTATCTTCCGGAGTATTTGCCAGTCCTCCCAATTTGGTGTCATTTGCAAAATTGATGAATAGTCCCTCCACCCCTTCATCTAGATCATTAATAAATATGTTAAAAAGTACCGGACTGAGCACCGAGCCCTGAGGTACCCCGCTACTCATCTCCCTCCAGTCTGATGAAACACCATTGACAACAACTCTTTGAGTGCGGTTCTTTAACCAATTCCCTATCCACCTAACTATCTGAAAATCCAGATTGCAGTCTTTCAATTTATCTATCAGAACATCATGGGGAACCTTATCAAAAGCTTTACTAAAATCCAAGTAAACGACATCAACCGAATTTCCACGATCCAGCAAACCTGTTACTTGATCAAAAAAGGAAACCAGATTGGTCTGACAGGACCTGTTGGAGACAAATCCATGGTGACTTCCTTGGATCACCAAATATTCCTCCAGATGTTTGCAGATCGCTCCCTTTAATATCTGCTCCATTATCTTACCCACAACAGAGGTCAGACTCACTGGTCTGTAGTTTCCCGGGTCATCCTTCCTCCCTTTTTTGAAGATTTTTTTTTGAAGATTTTTTGTGATGTGATAAGGTGATGTTACAAGGTGATTCTAGTGCCCCTCGCTCTATGCCCCCCGCATACGCTCTGTGGGTGAGAACCTGTTGGTCATCCCCGGCCCAAAGGAAGCACGCCTACCCTCGACCAGGACCAGGGCCTTTTCGGTCCTGGCCCCTACTTGGTGGAATGAGCTCCCGGGTGATCTGCGGGCCCTGAGGGATTTGTCAGCTTTCCGCAGGGCCTGTAAAACGGAGCTCTTCCACCAGGTCTATGGTTGAGGCTGGGGTCAGCAAATCAAGGACATCGCTCACCCCCCCAGGAGTTGGAGTGTACTCTACTCCCCTATCCTTTCCTCTTCACCTCTTTGATAATTGGGGGAGGGATGGGATTTTTAGCCGTCATGTTAGTAGATTGATGTTTTAATGGGAATTTTAATGGGCTTAGTTGTTGTGACCCGCCTCGAGCCTGTCAGGAGAGGCGGGAAATAAATATAATAATAATAATAATAATAATAATAATAATAATAATAATAATAATAATAATAATAATAATAATAATAATAATAATAATAATAATAATAATAGTGTGACAAAATTCTCCCCTCCCACCCAACCCAGCCCAGCCTGATCCCAAAGCTCATTCATGAAGGCTTGGTACAAATCGATAGTCTTCAGTTAAAATAATATTCACCTCTGCCAGTGAATGTGCATGAGCCTGCCCTCCCATTCACCTACACAAAGCTGCATATCACACCTTAGTTCACAACACAGATGCACGATGCAGAGCCTGGTGCTACACATCTCCTCTGCAGGCTCGAGTCAGTGAATAGGACGGTACACAACTCCTGGGGACAAACAGGGGGAAGAGTGGGGCAAGGGCTTCCCATATGGTAGTGAGAAGAATCAGGGCAACTAGCCCCAGGCCAAAACCCAGGAAACAGCATGACATAATGTTCTCCGTGCAGTAGATGTCCCACTGTGAGCAGGGAAGAGGTGGCATAAAGATAATCGAAATAAGTAAATAATGGAGCTTGGTTTGCAGATGGCAACAGATTATTTAGAGGATATTAAACAATTAAGAACATCTATTATGGAAAGGCTATAGATAATTAAAAAATACCCCAGTCTTCTTCTTTTCCTTCTTCTTATCTTTTAATTTACAAGCCAGTGGTAAGTAAACCAAAAGGATAAGTCAGCAGAAGTTGATCAGCTAAAAGCCTTTTAATCCCCAAACCTCAAACAACTGTATTTGCATCAAATTTCATCTACAAACTGAATGTGTTTGGCAGCCCCAACTTTGGACTTATTTGTCCTGCAGCCCAAACAGCAGCTATAATTTCATTCCTCAGTTTAAAAGAGACCACTCAGACCATGAAAGTTCTAGTCAAGCCATGAATGCATGAAATTCTTTCCCAGCCCTTATTCTTCTAACTATATGCAAATCCTATTAAGTATTTCAAGCGTAAGCAACCCTGTTCCAAAATTCAGCTGTCCAAGTTCTCAATGGAATGGACTGCTTGGAAGTTATAACACCAGATTTTCAGCATCTTCATTGACTGTTTGCAGGCCCAATTCAAAATGCTGATTTTTAACCTTTAAAGTCTCAATGCATCAAAGGCAGCATTTTCCTTCTGCAACATATTTTCTGTGATTCTATTAACCTAAAAAAAAAAAAACAATCCATATATATAGAGAGACAAAATTAAAAAAGGACATAAAAGGTATAATTTGCTGTAAAACCTTATGCTTCAACAGGCTTGCCTTTCATATCTGAGTCTATTTGCTCATCAGAGCTTCCAGACACATGCTCCCCACCATCTGAGGTGCTGTGGGCACAGAACAGAGCCTTTGTACCAGAGTTGCTGCCACCATAACTCTTCCTTTTCATGGTTCTCCTTCTTTGGAAGTTTTTGAGCAAAGGTCATCTGACAGAAATGCTGATTTTATGAACTTGGGCAGATTTTGAGTGGGTGGGCAGGAAGGGATGTGCTAGTGTTTGTCTCTTGTGGCCCTTACTTGCATAATCAGGGAATTGCTAATTGCTGCTGTGGGATGGTAGGTGAATTTCCTTCAGGCCAGGCTGTTTTCTGGAGATGTTTGGTGGAGGGATCACTTGGGCATGAAATTGGGGTCACTGTGGGTGGGCAGGTAGTTGTGAGTTCCTGCATTGTGCAGGGGAGTGGACTAGATTACCCTGGAGGTACCTTCCATGATTCACCTTAAAATAAAAAAGGTTTTCTTTATTTGCAGTTGGAGGGCATTTTATATATTTTCTTATGTTTTATCTGAAAATGTGTTTGTTATCTGAACATGAGGTGCATTCAAGATCTTGGCTTTCAAAAGGCAGGGTATAAATATTTCATAGGAAAACCAACAAGTATGCTACCTCTGGCTGAAGGAAAGAGAACAGACTTACTTGGAACTGGTAAGCCTCTCAAAGTGTGCCAATTGTTGACTGTTTCAGAGACTTGGGAAGACTTCCATAGAAACATGAGACATACAAAGTAAAGCAGCTCATCTCTTCATCAACAGACAGGTTTAGCTGTCTTAGGTTTGGTTGATTGCTTAATTATGTGAGCCACTGAATTTAATTAACTCATCAAAGGTAATTTGGAAAGCTCTCTTGAGGGGGAGAGAGAGCTTATATTGTGACTACCATTTGTATTTGCTAGTTTGGGACCACTTTTCAGGATTTTGTCATTGCATTCACATTTGCTGCAATCTTGTTTGAATATCATTGTGTTTACTCAGTCTGCTGTGAGGCCATTTGCTATGGCATGTGGAAATGATTTGCAAGGATTGAGGGTGCTGAAGGGGCCCCTAGGAACAAGCCGTTGGGTGCTTTCTGTCAGGATGCATCACGTTTGACTGGCTAGGTGGGCCTATGCAGAATGCCAAATTGCTCGGATTATCTTAATTTGTTTTCTAAACTCTTTTCCAATGGACTAATTACCTCTCAAATGATTGTTGCAGGGCTTCCTTTGGACTTCATATCTCAGTGTTTCTCTAGAATATTACAATTTACTGCCCTGAATTGTCTTACATATCCTAGTAACATGAATGCTATCCTTAACAATTAAACTTTCTGACAAAAGGACATTTTTGAGCTTTTGAGATACAGAAGTATATAATCTTGCAGATCAGAACTGAACTGAATGTTTCAGAGGCTCTTGTTTATTGTTCTATGATCTATAACTTTGCAGCTACTTAGAGACCTAAAGGCAGAGGGTGTCACGAGAAATAGCTTTCGTCTAGAAACATGCACATATTAAACCAGCTCCACATTAATACTCTGAAGTATTTGGGTCCTCCCCATATGATTCTGGAATTGTGATATGGATTTTGTTTGGTGTTGTTTAATTATGAAAAATTGGGATCCATTTTTTCCTGTGAGGAGACTTTTTCTGGAGAAGCATGTGCTCCCTTATGGCACTCAAAAAGTTAAAGTGCTAAAAAACAGCATGGTGGCCTTTAGGAAGACCAGTTTTTCAACATACCAGGGCAGAGTCTGCACTTACTTTGTTTATTCCATTGTCAATCCTGTTGAATTCAGATCGCTTTGAACTCGAGTCTTCCTCCCCCCACTCCCCATTGAAACAGGAAAGTCTTCTGCACGTGGATAGGGAGGCTCAGAAGAGGGGGGAAGGCAAATGGAGACTCTTTCTTTGTTTTCTAAAAGGGGGGAGAGGATCCAAGAAGTCTGAGGAGGGAGGAAAAAAATCCTTTCTTTTCTTGAAGGGGGGTGTAAGAGGATCGAAGAAGGCAGAAAATAAAGTCACGACCAACATAAGTTGAGAGAAATTAGGGGCTTCTCCTGTAAGGCAGGCTTATCACATGACCACCTACACTTGATATTAGCCCTAAAATCTAACAACTCCAAAACTTTTTGGAATTCGATTGCTGGTTGGTTTGGCTCTAAGTCTGATTGCCCTTCTTCTAATATCTCACCCCAAATCTGGACTGACCATTATTGTGCTATCTTTAATGTTCCATCCACAGCCCTAACTAAGAACTCAGATACAGTACCATCTAGTATCCCCAACTGGCCTCCGGTGAGTTCCAATGAAATCTTGGAGTTAATTGATGAATTAAAAGTATGTAAATCTCCTGGACCAGATGGCCTTCCTGCTGAGATCCTGAAAAATTTCTCTTCCTGGTGGTCCCTCCCCCTTGCCAACCTGTTTACTCTTATAGAACACTTTGGAATAATTCCAGATTCATGGCTCAATTCAATCATCATCCCAATTTTTAAAAAAGGTAATCCAAGCCTTCCTGAAAATTGTCGCCCAATTAGTCTACTTTCTATAGTGGGCAAACTTTATGCAAAACACCTTGAACGGCAGCTTGGTACATGGATGCATTCTTCGGGAATTATTGGCCCAGAACAAATTGGTTTTTCCAAGGGAAAATCCACTTTAGATCATTGTTTGCTTTTAGCTTCTTTAGCCACAAAATACATGAGTCTCGGAACAAAAAAACTATTCGTTGCATTTATGGATCTGAAAAATGCCTTTGACTCAGTCCCAGGGGAGGCCCTTTGGGAAAAACTGAAGCATCTTAATATTGACCCACGCTTACTGTTTCTACTCAGGAACCTCCATACTGGCACTGCATGTCAAGTTAAATATTCTGCTCAGGGCCATTTAACTGCCAAAGTGCCTGTTATGAAAGGAGTGAAACAAGGTTGTGTTCTTGCCCTACATCTTTTTAATTTGTATTTGTCTGACTTGGTCCAGAATTTTGATCAGATCAATGGGCACCCTCCAAAGGCTGGCTCCCGTGCAATACCCCTGTTATTATATGCAGATGACACAGCCATCCTCTCGTACTCAAGAGTTGGTCTTATAAGATTTCTTAAGTGTTTTTACTCATATTGTCAGCGTAACTCTTTACTGATCAATTTCTCGAAATCTAAAATTCTAGTTTTTTCTAAGAGTTGGACTCCAAGGAAATGGATGTTGGGTAGCAAGACGATTGACCAAGTAAAAAAATTTAGTTATTTAGGCATTACATTCAATTATAACCTTAAAGGGTCTATCCACCGGGACCGGTCTTTGAATTTAGCTAAGTGTTCCTCAGCTCAAATTAAACGTTTTTATTTTTTGGAAGGCAACCAATTTGTCCCAGCGGCCATAAGAATCTTTAATGCTAAAACTTTATCCCAGTTGATTTATGGTATTCCAATTTGGGTAAAGGCTTTCAATAGGAAGATAGAAGGGATTCAGGGAACCTTCTTTCGCCAAATTCTTGGTGCTCCCATGTGTGTACTCTATAGTGTGCTGTGTGCTGAGCTTGGCCAACATTTTTTAGAAACCAAGGCTTGGCTGATAATTTTTAAATTTTGGCTTAAAATACTTTTCAGAGTGGAGTCGCATAGCTTACTCTTTTACTTAAAGATGGACCCACAATGCAGATCATGGTTTCTCAGTATTGAAGCTAAAATTGTAGAACTAGGATTTTCAACAGACTTTTTTCTTATGTTTAATGAGTCTGAAATTTTTAAAGTTTTGAAACAAAGATTAGTGGTGGCCAAACAGTCCAAAACGTTTCCAGCACAACCCTGTGTATATTCTCCTGCTGCTCTGGGGATTCAATTAAATCGAGGGGAAATTGTTAATTATTTTTATAATCTTACTAGTCCAGCCCTTCATAGAGTTTTCATGCTGGCAAGAATGAGTTGTCTTCCCTCAAGCGTCCTTGCAGGAAGATACCAGCATGTCCCAAGGAGGGAAAGATTGTGTCCGTGTTCTGCAAACTGTCCCGATTCAACCTCATATATTATTTTAGATTGTGAACTTCATGTGAGTCTTCGCAGAAAACTTCTGGATCCTCTACTTTGTCCCAGAGGTCTAGTAAATGATGAAGCTACACTCCAGTTTCTGCTTAATGATATTTCTGCAGAGACCACATTGTGTGTAGCTGAATTTTTAATGGCTGTTTATCAAGCTAGAATTAAGATATTTTAATCAGTTGATTTTACTGTATTTTAGTCTATAATATTAGCTTATTTTACTCTGTCATAATTTTACCCTGCTTGGCTGTACTTGCCTCTTATTGTTATGCCAATAAAGGTTTATATATATATGACATGACCACCTGTGGCCAATCATGGGTTCCTGACCATGGAGGAGAGCCCAGGGTGTAAACTGCATGGAGCTTTTATTCCAACCCCAGCTCGATTCAGTCTCTGCCCTCTACACAGAATGCGATTTCCATTTTGATTGGGGGCAATTTAAAATTTCCTTCTGCAGCAAGAAGGATTGATCCGGAGTGACCCAACCTTTATTGTGCGATATCTTAGAGTGCTTTGAATCCTGAATATATTATAAAATCACATTGTTTTGAATCAGGGTTCTCTTCCGTGGTAGAGGACCCATGATTGGCCACAGGTGATCATGTGACGAATTTTCCTTAAAGGAGAAGCCCCTAATTTCTCTCAACTTCTGTCAGTCCTGGATTTTTTCTCCCTTCTCTGCCTTTTTCGATCTTCTCCCCCCCCCTCCAAGAAAAGAAAGAGGCTCCCCACTTGGCTCCTCTCCCCCACTCTTCAAGAAAAGAAAGAAAGAGGCTTGGCTCCCCCCCCCTCTGAACTACCCTAACCACGTGCAGAAGACTTTCCTGTTTCAATGGGGGGGAGGGGTAAGAGGAAGATCTGAGTTCAAAGCGATCTGAATTCAACAGGAATAAACAAAGTAAGTGCAGACTCTGCCCAGATTCAAAACAATGTGATTTTAAAATATATTGAGCATTAAAAGCACTCCAAAATATTGCACAATAAAGGTAGGGTCACTCCAGATCAATCCTTCTTGCTGCAGAAGGAAAATTTAAATCACCCCAAATCCAAACAGAAATCGCATTCTGTGTAGAGGGCAGGGACTGAATCGACCTGGGGTTGGAATAAAAGCTCCGTGCAGTTTACACCCAGCTGAACAGATGGTAGTGTTGGCCTTCTGGGAAAACGTATTCACTTTCCATTTGCATTAGAGGGTGCAAGAGGAACCTCTGAGGCACAAGAGAACATAAAAAAATCCGAAACAAGGCAAAAAAAGAACCTAACAAAACAGCACAAGCTTTCTAAACCCAAAACAGCTCACAATAAAACCAAGGAAAGCTATCATCTAGGGGAAAAAACTAGAAAGAAAACAGAGGCTCTGAGTCCATACAACTACAACCCTCCCCCACCAGAGCTAAAACAAACTACAAGAATAACATGAAATAACATTTTAAAATGAAGGGCAGATCAGCCCTGCCACAGAATGTCTTCCTAGGCAAGCAAGAGTAAGCAACAGAATCCAAGTCAAAGAAAGACCAGAGCAGCCAGAGGCACACCAGCTCTCCAAACCATTTCACCCTGAAATGGAGTCAAACTGAAAACCATGCCTGCTTTTTAGAAGAAAAGTTCATTCTTATCTGCTACTTTTCTCTATCAGGAGGAGTCTCAAAGCAGCTTACAATCGCCTTCCCTTTCCTCTTCCCACAACTTGGTCAGAACAACACTATCAAGGTCACCCAGCTGGCTGCATGTGGAGGAGCAGGGAATCAATCACCAAGCTGGCTCTTAGTGTTTAACTCCTCAAAATGGTGCTGGTTGTCAGAGATTATGTGGACATCAGGTTCTATAGAAGTTTCCTTTATCCTTTGTCTTCCAAGATGGCTAAGAGATGATATGTCATATAGAGGATGGAACACAGTTGTTTTCTGTTGTCCCAGAGGGTCAGAAGAGAACAATGAGATGAAATTAATTCAAAATAATTTTTGGCTAAACATCTAAAAGAAGTTCCTGAAAGTTGGAGCAGTTCCTTAGTGGAATAGGCTTCCTCAGAAGGTGGTGAGGTCTCCTTTGGAAGTTTAGGCAGATAATCAACTGACAGAAATGCTGATTATTAACTTAGTCAGATTTTGAGTAGGTGGGCAGAAACGGTTGTGTCAGTGCTTGGCTATATGGCAAGGTAAACTCTCATTGCGTGTCCAGGTAAATTCTCATTGCTACTTTGGGGTCAGAAGGCAAATTTTCTTCAGGCCAGAATGGCCAGGGATTCTGGGTTTTTGTTTTTGAGGGAGGGACATCATCTGGGCATGGAATTTGGGTCACTGTAGGTGGGCAGGTAGTTGTGATTTTCCTGCATTCTGCACGGGGTTGGACTAGATGACCCAGAGGGACCTTCCACTTCTATGATACTATAATTCTGTTCTATGAATGCATCATGAGGTCACTCAGTATTCTCAAGTCAATATTCTGACTGCAATATTCAGTGCCAACTGTAGCGTTTGGACAGTCTTCAAGGGGAATTCCACATAGAGCACCTTATAGTCATCTTATCCAGATTTCATTTATATGCTACCCTTCCCTATTGCTCAGGGCAGCTCACAAAATTTCAAAACATATACAGATATTAAACAGAGTAAAATATGCCTATCTCACTATAAGAGGACATATGTATGTTTAGATTATGTATTTTGTGCTTTGATTTAAAAAGCGGCAAAGACTTAGCATGGCGGAGGAGTGGGTGACAAGAAGACATGCGCAGGGGAGGTTCTAGAGCAGCAGAAAGGCGGGCGCTGCGTAAGAGCATTGCACTCACCCCGTTGTGCCTGAGCGTGGGCTCAGGGTGCCTTAAAAGGTGCCACCTGGAAGAGCCCTGCCTCTTGCCCCAGGCTCGCCACCTGAGCAGTTTCCCTCCCACCCACCCTGTTTTGTTGGCTGTTAAACTTATGTCTGTATGGCCACTGGTTGATGTCTTTATATTGCATTTTGTCACAGCTGGCAGTTTTGGCAAGGGATGGAGCCTGTTTGGGGGGGAGTTTGGTCTGCACATCGAACTCCTGAGGTTGGGGACCTCCCTAGAAGGTGGCAGGTCTGTGAGCAGGGCCGACCCGGCTGGGGAGGCTTGAGACTCACAGTGCCAGGTACCCTGGGGTGAGACCAAGAAGGAGGTGGACGCTTCTCCTTGGCACCCCAGGGCTTACAGTGCTGGGTGGCCTGGGGTGGTGCCAAAGGAAGTGGGCGCTTCCTCTTGGCACCCAGGTGGATACTTCCCTTTGGTGGGAATCCAGCATCAAGGGGACCCGCATTTCTGGCCCCAGGGTGCCACTGGTTCTTCCTGTGGGTGGGACCCCAGCAGCAAGGAGACCTGTGTTCCCAACAGGGATCTGGATGGGCTCCAGGGTGCTGCTGGGGTCAGGGTTCTTGTGGCCTTCTGACTGCAAGTCAGGCTCACTCTCCCATGCTGTGTCAAAACTCCTGTGGAGTATTAATAAAGCCGTGGCCTTGTTTAAGCCAACGGAAATGTGTGTGTGTCTTCCTTGAGCCCAAAATGCCCTCCTGCAAGTCAATACCATTTTAGGGTTGTTGCTTTGACAACAGAATGCTCCTTTTTTAATAGCTGTATATCTAGCAGTTCAGCAGATGAAGATTGCATCACATGAAGTGGAGCTAGAATAACAGGAAATTTCCTATGGTAAAATTATGTTTGTCGAGTCACAGCAGCCCAGGCAGGGGAGAGAGAAAAAGGTTAGCAAGAATTTGCTACATTGCCAGTATCAATCCTGGTCTTTTCAAACCTGTAAAGAGCAGTATGTAAAATGAAGCCATGTCATGATACAATGCTAAAACAGCCCTTGTTTCTCTCTGTCCTATTAGAATGATTATCGGAAGTTATCTATGCAATGCAAGGACTTTGTGGTGGGTGTGCTGGATCTCTGCAGGGACACAGAAGAAGTAGAGGCAATTCTTAATGGAGATGTGACGGTTCAAGCATGTCTGGAGCACCACCGCCCAAGTCTGAGCAGAATCAAGCTGGCCATTAAATATGAGGTCAAAAAGGTAAGGATTCTTCCTCCCTGTTTTATCCAGTTTTCTTTTTCAAAAGGATGTATAAATTGATGTCTATAGAAATTAGCTAAGCTTCTCCAAAGCTGTTGGATCTGCTTTGCCTTGTGTGGTATGCTTTTCTAGAGTAGGGCCTATTACATCTGCAGTTGGGTAGACACGACACAGATCTTTAAAAAAATCAGTTCTTTATTAATTCCAACTCCAACAAGAAACACTCAACAGCAAACACTAGAACCCTTGGAATTTCTGCACATTTCAGAAGACAAGGAACCTGACTGGCCCTAACTGGAGCCCACAGCTCCACTCTCAGAGTTCCAATTCAGTCAGCAATTGCCTAGATTATGATCCTTCATTTGCATACAGTCTGTGGGAGTTCAATGTCCACATGCACAACAGGACCACAGCTCAGTGGCAGAACTCAAGCTTTGAATTTGAAGGTCTTGGGATTTACCTTCAGTTAGAAAATATCTTCGGTGGCACAGCTAGAAGAAGCTGTTTCCTAAAAACCAGGAGCTTTTGGTAGTCACAGTGAGACAGTAGCAGGCCAGATAGTGAAAAACACCTTCTTGTGTTCTTAGAATCATAGAATCATAGAGTTGGAAGGGGCCATACAGACCATCTAGTCCAACCCCCTGCTCAACGCATGATCAGCCCTAAGCATCCTAAAGCATCCATGAAAAGGGTGTATCCAACCTTTGCTTGAAGACTGCCAGTGAGGGGGAGTTCACTACCTCCTTAGGCAGCCTATTCCACTGCTGAACTACTCTGACTGGGAAATTTTTCCCCCTGATATCTAGCCTATATCGTTGTACTTGAAGTTTAAACACATTACTGCATGTCCTTTCCTCTGCAGCCAACAGAAACAGCATCTTGCCCTCCTCCAAGTGACAACCTTTCAAATACTTAAAGAGGGCTATCATGTCCCCTCTCACCCTCCTTTTCTCCAGGCTGAACATTTCCAAGTCCCTCAACCTATCTTCATAGGGCCTGGTCCCTTGGCCCCAGATCATCCTCGTCGCTCTCCTCTGAACCCTTTTAGATGTGATGCCCCTGTTGATACAGCCCAAAATGGCATTCACCTTTTTTACCGCCGCATCACACTGCCTGCTCATGTTTAGTTTACAATCCAAAAGTACCCCAAGTTCTCGTTCACACACAGTGTTACCTAGAGGCGTATCCCCCATCCAGTAGGTATGCTTTTCATTTTTCTGACCCAGATGCAGAACTTTACACATCTTTATTAAATTGCATCTTGTTCTCATTTGCCCATTTTTCCATTGTGTTCAGATCTCCTTGAACTCTGTCTCTATCTTCCGGAGTATTTGCAAGTCCTCCCAATTTGGTGTCATCTGCAAACTTGATGACTAGTCCCTCCACCCCTCATCTAGATCATCTTAAAACCGCCTGGGCCCCGTGGGCGCCGCAAACTAAATAAAGCACTAAGGCCTTGGGCGGAGGAGTTAGGGCGGGCTCTATCCGGGATAAAAACTCGGAGGAGCGAATCAGGAGCCGCGAAGCAGCTCCTGATTTGCTCCTCTGAGTGTCAATCCTGGACCAAGGAGACAATGGGGAGGCGCGCAAAGCACGCCTCCCCATTGCCTCCTTGGCCGCCATTGCCTTAGCATCGAGATGGCTGCCCTCGACCCTCACCCACTGGTAAGCTTCCCTTGCCGCTCTTCTGCGTTTCGGGAGAGTGGGGAGGGCCGGAGCCGGCCTTCTGTTTGCCCCGGGAACGGCCTCGCCCGGCGAGGCCGCTCCCGGGGCCAACAGAACGCAGCTGGAGCCTTTGGGGAGGGTGGGGGGCTGGACCCGGCATTCTGTCGGCCCCGGGAGCGGTCTTGCCTGGCGAGGCTGCTCCCGGAGCTGACAGAACACCGTTGGAGCCTTTGGGGAGGGTGGGGGGGCAGAGCCGGCCTTCACTTGGCCCCAGGAGCTGCCTCACTGCAGTGAGCCTGCTCCCGGGGCCGAGAGAAGACTGGCTTCTAGTGCCCATTTTCGCCGGGACTGGGCTCTCCCTCGCAGCCGTGAGGGAGAGCCCGGCCCCAGCAGAAGCCTCCTTTCGCCAGCCACCTTTTCTCTCCGGCTTCTGCCGGGGCCGGGCTCTCCCTCACAGCCGCGTGGGAGAGCTCGGCCCCGGCAGAAGCCTCCGTCCCCCACCCCCTTTTCTTTCTGGCGACAAACACACGGGCCACCTGAGGAGCCGCCAGCGCAGAGAAAAGGTAGGCCGCTTCCCCCAAATCCATCCCCGGCCTCGCTGAAGCCTTCTCCGGCCCACAAGGGGGAGGAGGAGAAAGGATTCTGTGGCCCCACTGCGCCCCCCCCTACGCTGAAGCCTTTGGGAGTCGGGGGGAGAGCCCCATCCCATCTAGCGCCCATTTTATTTAAAATTAAAATGGGCTTTAGATCAAGTTAATAAATATGTTAAAAAGTACCGGTCCGAGCACCGAGCCCTGAGGTACCCCGCTACCCACCTCTCTCCAGTCTGATGAAACACCTTGACAACAACTCTTTGAGTGCAGTTCTCTAACCAATTCCATATCCACCTAACTATCTGAAAATCCAGATTGCAGTCCTTCAATTTATCCATCAGAACATCATGGGGAACCTTATCAAAAGCTTTTACTAAAATCCAAGTAAATGACATCAACCAAATTTCCATGATCCAGCAAACCTGTTACTCGGTCAAAAAAGGAAACCAGGTTGGTCTGACAGGACCTGTTGGAGACAAATCCATGCTGACTTCCTTGGATCACCAAATTGTCCTCCAGATGTTTGCAGATCGCTCCCTTTAATATCTGCTCCATTATCTTACCTGCAACAGAGGTCTGTACTTTTCCCGGGTCATCCTTCCTCCCTTTTTTGAAGATCGGAATAACGTTTGTTCTCTTCCAGTCCTCTGGGACATCTCCAGTCCTTAAAGAGGTCCCGAAGATGATGGACAAGGGTTGTGCAAGTTCTCCGGAAAGTTCTTTGAGCACTCTCGAGTGCATTTCATCCAGCCCAGGGGATTTGAACTCATGCAGTGGAGCTAAATGCCTCTCGACAACCTCTTTGTCCATGTCAACCTGCCACCCAGACACTATCTTTTGGCTACGGCCATCTCTAGATGTGCCTAAACGCTTTGACCTGTTGGAAAAAACAGATGTAAAATAGGCGCTGAGCCTTTCTGCTTTGTCTGTATCATCCGTTAGAGTTTGTCCATCCGCACCCAACAGTGGGCCTATTGCCTCCTTTAATTTACGTTTGCTCCTCACGTAACTGAAAAATCTTTTCTTGTTACAGTGGGCTTCCCTGGCCAGTCTTAGCTCACTCTCAGCTTTGGCCTTTCTGATGATTGATCTACAGTGCCTAGTAACCTGTAGGTACTCTTCAGGGAGGTTCCTCAGTAGAGTATAATGCTATGGAGTCCAACCTCCCAAGCATTTTCTCCAGGGGAACTGACCACTTTCACCTGGAAATGAGCTGTAAAACCAGAAGATCCCCAGGTCCCTCCAGGCACTGGTATTCCTAGGCATCAACAACGGATGTCAAGTTGTAATAGTAGGGAAGCATATTGTAGAAGTGCTTCTTAGCACTGTGGTGGACCTAAAAAGGCCAGATAAGAATCAGATGTTCATAGCATGTAGAGTCTCTTTTTATGGAATCACCATTATTGTCTTCTTCACTCCTCACTATGTTTTGGTTGAACCTGGGATCCCCCCCTGTAACTTCCAGCTGAGACTTTCCTATTGTGAATTCAGCTCCCAAGCGCATTAGAGCCTCAGTCAGAGGACTGTGGCATGTGAGGAGAAAGTGTCTCAAGAGGCCCAATCCATATGGTGGTGGCTGTGCAGGGTCACTAGCAGTGCAGTGCTGTGGAATAGAAAGCTCTGCAGCACTGAAATGTTTATTTTCAAAATAAAATAAAAATGAATGCCCCAGTCAACCCCATGACACGGCAAAGTGCTACAAAGCCAACCAGGGCGTTCTTTGCCTCATCTGGGCCACCATAGGGCATGCAGGTCCTTGTCCACATGGGCCTGCAGCCGGACAGGTCCTTTGGCCTCTGCACTGGCTACGGGAATGCAGATTCTCCTGGATTTCCTTAGCCCAGGGCAACTGAGGGCCTGATCTGCCCCACTTCCATATGATCACCTTCTTGGCCTTTTGCACCTGTGTGGTATCAGCCAGACTGAAAACAACCCTGGGAGCAGTATTTGCTCAAATCTGGGCTGCATTTGTACTGATGGGGTAGGCATCAGTTCCCCAGCAGGGAAGTACTTATGTAAACTTTCATGTTTGTAGAGTATGCAACGTATGAGTGCCTCCCCCCCCCCCGGAATCCTTTCTTTCTCGAGGTCAACCATTTTGCTATAGCATTTGACTAGCAGGTGGCGAATGGCCCAGCAATGACACGACTCCAAGTTTGGCAAATAAATTGGCCGCAGCCATTTATTAACAAACACTCAACCCCCAATGGAGGGTTGGCCTTATGCGGGTAAGGGAGCCTGACCCCCCCATCAGCCGTCCGGCTGCATGACGGTACCGCGGCGCTCAGGCTCCACACCTCACTCCCAGCCAGGAGGATGGGACGCCTTTAACCGCAGACTCCGGGAAGTGGCAGCAAGGCACCAAAGGGTGTCCGCCTCCATTGGTGCCCGCTCGCTGCTTGGCCCCAGCCGGGTAGGCCGCGCCCGGGTCCTGCCGGTCTCTTTACTGAGACCCCCACCTCAGGGAGCCCCACGCGCAGGTGGGCCTTCCTGCCAACAGGCTCCCTACCGAGCATAACCGCCACTAAACAGGTAATGCTAAACCTGTTTCCACCAACCCTCAGAAAAAACCTTCCTCAAACCATTCCTCACGGAGGTCAGCCAAAGCTCACAACCTTGCTCTGACAAATGAACCCCATCGGCCCTGTAAAAGGACGGAGAATGAAACAAAATCTCTGGATGGGAAATGACTCCTCCCCCCAAAGTCAACACCGTCTTCCTGGCCGCCTTGTTGGCTTTCTGCTTGGCCCAATTGACCCGGTCGTGACGAACAGCCGCCCGCCACGTCAGCCTGTCCAGCATGTAGGGCCACAACAGCAGGGACTTCGGAAGGCGCTGCTGCAGCACTGACAAATCCGCCGCAATGAGAGCACTGAGGTGTCGACCCGTCATCGCATACAAGTCATTCTCCCCGAGATGAATGACCAAAATATCCGGAGCTCCCGTCCGACGAACTGCAGCAGCCATGACAGGTAGCAGGGAATTCCACTTGAGCCCGCGTCTCGCCCACCAGGCAATGCGACAGGTGTCCTCCAGCCCGAGATCCAGTCCCCAATGGGTCGACGCTGCATAACGGCCAGCCCAGTATGGGATGCTGTGCCCCACTATGGCAACGGATACTTCCAGCGAAACACCTGAAAGAACCACATGTTAGTCATCCTGCACCGGGCGGATGTACGCTTTGTATGCCCGGGAGCGCCACCTCCCCAACTGCTATATGTCCCAGGCGTCCTTCTGTGCCAAGAAGGCCTGCGTGGTGGCCCCAATCCGAAATGAGTGGGTGCCATACCTCGAAGCCCGGTAGCCCCCCGCCTCGAGGCATGTCTGAAGAACGGCAATAAACTGAAACCGAGAGAGGCAGGTCCCATTCAGGTGAAGAAACAGGGGACCGGGGAGCGGAGGGCGAACTTCTAGGTACTGGGACATGCTGCGAAATGGGCAATCGGGAAAGCCATGCGTTGGGGAAAGAAGGATGTGCCACCCTTTGACCCGCCTTCGACCGGCAAAGGAAACACTCCACGCCAGGCTCATCTAAGCAGATGTCTGAGACCTGCAGCCCAGGAAATGTGCCGGGGATTCAAGAATGGGCAACCAGTTCACTGACCCTGAAGGCCCCATGAAACGCCGCACAGAATGCGGCCCGGAACATAATCGCTTCATATTTTGAGCGGCACACAGCTGGGAGGAGGCCCAATAGACGAGCCAAAACTGCCCGCGTGATGGGGCGCCGCTGGTCAGGCTTAGGAGGGGCCTGCCTCCCCCACCCCTTAACGGCTTGCCGTGCCAGGAACGACCTGCCTGGGTCCCAAGACCTGGCGGCCTTGCTGCAAAAGGACAACGCTGAAAGCGTGGCCCTCAACTTGCGGTGCGACAGCCCCCGCTCCCGCAGGAGGGCCAGGTATTGAAGGGAAATCTCCTCATCCATCGGCCAAGCGGAACTTCTCCCCGCCCTCGAGGAAATCGAGGAAGCCGACCGTTGCCTGACGATAAGCCCGTCGTGTTGATGCAGCCAGGGAGGACAGGACACCGTCAAGGATCAGTCAACTCCAAGACGCCAGACCTCCGCCGGGCATGGCTCCGGGTCCCTGGCCACCCCTGGAGCGAGCCGATGAAACCTCTCGACCTGAAATCGGGAGAGAGTGTCAGCAAGCTCGTTAGTGACTCCTGGGACGTGGCGGGCCCGAAAGGTGCAATTGTGCAACAGACAAGCCAGGATGAAACGCCATACGAGGCGCATGACCCGGGCTGAACTGGACGACTGCCGGTTAATGATAAAGACCACAGCCTGATTGTCGCACTGAAACTCCACCTTCCTGTCCGCAAAAACATCCCCCCACAGGAGAACGGCCACCAGGATTGGGAAGTATTCGAGGAAGGTCAGGTCCCGCAGTACCTCAGGAGGCCTCAGGAGGCGTTGAAGTACGCGCTGAAGCCGCTTTACCTGGCGTCGTCGGAGTGAACCTGCAAAGTGTCCTTGGGGGCTAATGGCGACTGCCATATCGCCACCCCATTGAATGCACCCAAAAACTGTGACCATACCCTGAGGTCCTCCTTGACAGAGCTGGTAATCTGGATGTGGTGAAAGGGGCGAGTTAATCCCCTGGTGGCACTAGCCAAATGGAAGCAGAAGGCCCTGCCGGGGGTCACCACCCTGTAGGCAAAGTTGAGGTGACCCAGCAGAACCTGCACTTCATGCAAAGTGGCCTTTTGCTTCCCTAACATCTGTTCGAGAAGCCCCCGCAGGGATGCGAGTTTGTCGCCTGGCAAGCGGGAGGTGCCAGCCACGGTGTCAAGCTCGATGCCCAAAAAAGTGATCCTGGTGGCCGGGCCTTCAGTTTTCTCCTCAGCCAACGGGACACCCAGCTCATCCATGAGCTCCTGGAATTTTGGTAGTCGGAAACTGCAATCCCCGGAGCCCCCCGCACCCGCCAGCAGGAAATCATCCAAAAAATCATCCCAAAAATACGTGAAACGGCCCTCATGACCCATTCGAGGAAAGAGCAGAATGCCTCAAAAGCTGCGCAGGCGACGGTGCAGCCCATTGGCATGGCTTTGTCTACGTACCACTCATCTCAAAAGCGGATACCCAGTAGACAGTAGTCATCGGAGTGGATGGGAAGAAGCCGAAACGCTGACTATACATCACATTTAGTGAGCAATGCGCCGCGGCCGCATCTGCGAACCATGGAGACTGCTGCGTCAAACAATGTGTATTTCACAGCACAAAGCTCATGGGGAATCTGGTCATTCACCGACCCACCTCGCGGATAGGAGAGGTGGTTTATAAGTCGGTATTCACCCGGCGTCTTCTTGGGGACGACCCCCAGAGGGGAAATCCTCAAATTCGGTAGCGGCCGTTCAGGAAACGGGCCGGCTATCCGCCCGGCTGCCCTATCTTTTTCCAGTTTCGCCGCCACGACTTCCGGAAGATCCTGGGCCGAGCGTAGGTTTCTGCTCAAGGATGGCACCCTCGGACCCATGTAAGGGATACGAAAACCCTCGAGGAAACCCTTCGCCAGATAAACCGTGGCCTGCTTGTCGGGGTAACACTGGAGCCAGTCTACCAGGGTGCCCAACTTGATCGGCGTGGGGGCTAACGACCGAAGCCGAGCAGCCGCCTCAGGTGGATTTTTGCGCTGTGGAAGGTGCCGTGGCTCCCGATCCTCCGTCCTTTTTCCCAGAGGATCGGGTGCCTCAAAAGGGCTGCCCAGACGACGGGGGCTGAGTGCAGGACGCCATGGAATGACTCCCCCCACAGGACTCACAGCGGTGTTCAAACCGGCATTTACGCCGTTTACAGCCACCCCTGTTGAAATCCCAGCATACTAGGCCACTGATCTTCTTTGCCCCGGCGGCGTAGCTGGTGCATGGCCTCTCCTGTCTCAGCTGCGTGGGGGAACCCACCTGGACTATCCACGCATCGTGCAACTTTAAGTCCCAACTCGTGGATGCATTGTGAGAAGCAAGCTCACAGAACTCCCTATCATATTCCATGGCTGCTTCCTCACCCCCCCATTCCCACACCTCCAGGATGGTATACAAATAACGGGAAAGGTGCCAACCCCGTTCGGGGTAAGCCCACATATGAGGCCGTGGAATTCCGCGAACCCCTTCAGCCAGTTGACCATGTTCTGCTCGCAGGGCTGTGGCTCGCGCTTCTCCTTATCCTTGTGATCGCCCATGTCAGCGCCCTTATTCCTCCCCCAAACTAGCTCGAACAAGTCCACGAAGTAACCGTCGAGGGCCTTCTCCCACAATTTTGCAGGAAGATGGACCCCCGGCGGGGCCTCCCCGTCCTTGAACCAGCCCGGGGGCTCACGCCACCTCTCGCTAACCCCAGCTTCGTCTACCAAGCGCCTTGTGGTGCGCCTCCGGTTCTTCATCCAGTGAGGGATCCCGGGCACAAAGGCAGCCTCAATCCAATACCACCCATCGTGCACCTTGCTATCCCCTTCCTCCCAGGAAAACGACTCACCAGAATGAGGGCTGTGCTGCGAAGAACGCCGACGCTTGTGCGCCTTTCGTTGTGTCCCCCGTCACCGCTTCCCACTGCGACTGGGAATCTCTCCCCGCCATGTGCCGCCAGGGCTCCTGCCAGGACTCCTGGAAGAAGAACTGCGAGAGCGAAGGGGGCTCCGATGCTCGGATCGCCCTGAGGTGAACAAAGCCAGGGCTTTGGCGTACCCTTCCCAGTATTCAGCCAACTTGCCAGGGGCAGCCCGGCCCGGCGAGGAGGACCGGGATCGACGCAGGGGTGTTATCCGCCGCGAACCAGACTGTGACCCCCCGCGGCGTCTGCAGAGGATCCACCTCCCTCCCCCACCAGACGCACCGGAACCGGACGTGGTGGAATGCGAAGCTCGCCACCCCCGGAGCCTCTCCGGCCTCCGTAGTGGTGAGGGGGAACGGGGCCTGACCCGTCCCCAGACCTTGCAGTCACCCCGGTCCCCGTGTTGCCTCCGGCTGCTCCGTGACCACGAAGGCCTGCCGGATCCGGAAGTTCCCCCCCTCGCGCCTGCCACACAGTGGGGTGTTTGACCTCCCCCGCCCCTCTCTGGAAGACGAAGACGGGGTGGAACGGCCGCCGCGGACAGGCCTGAGGTCCCTCCGGGGCGAAGGGCCCCGGGCGGTGCTCCGCTGCTCCCGCCCCTGGGCGCCGGGCCCTCGTCTTGGGTCACGCTGCCGCGTGCCCGGAATCTCAGAAGCCCACACCCTGCTGGCCTGCAAGGCGCTTGCTCGCTTTCCCGCCCTGTCTCCCCTGCCATGCGCGGCCTCCGATGTTGGCGGGGAGGCCCCATGCGACCCCCTGCCCCCCCTTTCCCCACGGGGCATTTCCGAGGAGGCCGGGGGCTCAGCCGGGCTCCTGACCCTGCGGTGCGTCCCAGAGCCGCATGGCGATCGGCCCCTCTTTCCCGCGGGGCTGCTGCCGCCACCCGTTTCAGCCCTGCCCAAAGAGGACCCTGCGGCTGTGGCCTCCCCATCCCTGCAGGGGCTGGCTCCGTCTGGGCCACCCCCGTCTCCCAGGAACCTCCCCGTGCCCGGGCCCGAGTGGAGGGCCTCCCGATGGGCCTTCTCCGGCCTCCCCGCCCCCGCTGGCTCCAGTCGCACCAGCCACGCCACGCCCTCGGGCCACCAACCGTTGCCGGCAAGGCATCTCTGCACCGCACCTCCCCTTCCCTCGCTTGCTTGTCCGGTAGTGGAAGAGGCAGCACAAGGAGCCGGCAGACGCCTGCAGCGCCGCTCGCTGCTCCCGACGTCGAGGCCTGTCTCCTTGCCGCGGTCGGAACAGCACGCTGTCCCGACTGTGGACGGCGCAAAGAGGGCCTCCGACTGTGCGCTCGGCCTATTTAAGGCCAAACGCCCCGCCCTTCTCAAGCCGCGCAGCCGCGCGATGACGCTGCCAGGGGAGTTGCGCCCTTGCTAGGCGCCCCCGCTGCATCAATGGCGGCCGTGCCGATACCACGGCCGCTATTTACCTAGTTCGAACATGATAGATTTTAGCCACAAAATACCATTTTAGGTCCTGGATGGAAAGGATGACCCCTAGGCATCTGGAAGTGTCCTATCTCTGATTTTAGCCAAGACTGCACGTTATTATTTGTCTTATATTGGGGATCTCTAACATTAGCTGAGGGAAAAGAGTAAATGAAAGTTTCTCAGAAAAAGAAAAATAATAAACCATTAAGGGCAAGGAAATTTCTTTGCTTTAATAGCACATGTTAAGATATTTTGTATTTTGGCATGTGTTTTATGCAACTAGATGTTTTTTTTTTTCTGGGTTCAGATTAATGATTTGTACAATGTACTGTGATGGAAATTGAGCTACTTTAAGAGGGCTGTAGGAGCATTCCAATTTTTGTAGCTAACATCTGTTCTGTCCTTTCCTTCCAACTCCCACCACCTGCTAATTCTGCCTATCAACAGCTGTGGCCAGAGACGCCTCTTCCTGTTATCAAAGCAATTAGTTCAGACAGTAGTACTGCATGACCCTCCATCTGAATTCTCTGAGATCCTGATGTTATCAATGATTTCTATTGCTGGAGAGAGGGGTTGTTATTTTCACCACAGGAAGGAAGAATGGAATGTGGGACACTGGTGGTGCAGCAGGGTGAGATTACAAGTGCTAATGTCAGAGTGTAAGACTTGCAAAATTAGCACAGCGCATATTTCTGCTGAAAGTTTCAACTTTTCTAAAGCTTTGAAGTTTCCTTGGAAGGATACCCCTTTGTATGCATTTTAAAAAATTCAAATTTGCCTATGAAACTTACTTGAGGGTGGGTTTCCTGGTAATTTGCACCTCATGGGAATATGGAGGATTTTTCCTGTGTTTGAATATATGAAAGAAATAGGGATGCCAGCTTCCAGGTAAGAACTGGGGGTGCCCTGGAATTACAACTCATCTCCAGACTACAGAGATCAGTTTCCCTGGAGACAATTGGTGCCCTGCGGCAGGAGTAGCTTAAGGATTTACCGTCCACATAGAAGAAGAGTCAATTTAAAGATTCACAGGGCCCTAGTACAGCACAATTGTGGCGGAAGGAGCCAGATTGGGGGCATATCCCCCCCACACACAGTGGAAAGGGGTGTTTTCCCAAGTGTCCTTAAAGAGGCTACAATAGAGGCTACAGCCTTGATCCATGGGTGGGAAGGCACTGCGTAGGGCCCCTCGAAATGCGGGGCCTATAGCATGTGCTACATATGCTGCATGGATAAGCTGGCCTTGCTCTGGAGTGTGGACTCTTTGTCCTCCTGAGGTTCCCAAATCTCCAGGAGATTCCCAACCAGGATCCAACACCCTTACTCTCCATCCCCTGCTGGTGGCTAGGGGGGACCTGGCAACCTTAAAAAGGAGGGAATGTGTAGTAGAATTTTATATTTATGCATGGGGGGGGGGGAGGGTTAGTTCTGTGCTACCTGAAAGTCTGAAGAGCAAAGTATTGTGTCTAGTTCCTCGCACCAAATGTTTCAGACTGGCACCTTTGGTAGTCCAATCACACATTTTATTTATGCTACGCACTAAAGGAATGAGGTGAGAGACACAGTGGGCAGTGGGTTAAAAACGGGCAAAGGATTTAGGCATAACAGTATTTGACTCGCAGGAGGGCATTTTGGGCTGGCATAAGATGTGACACACCAATGTTGGGATAAACAATGCCACAACTTTTATTACCTCTCCACGGGAGGGTTGGCACAGCATGGGAGAGGGAGCCTGACCTAGCAGTCAGCAGTCTGCACCACAACCCATGGAGTCCAAAGGTGCCCTGGGGATTCGCACCATTCCTAGCTGGGACAGTAGATTCCCTTGCCTACTGAAGTCTGCTCTAAGGGAAGTGATCTATGTGGGGGAGCCAATGGGTGCCCCCCTCATTTGGCTGTTCCCCAGGTCTCCTGGCAAAATGAGCCCCTCGCCTACCAACATTGACATAGGGTGGGTGGGAGGGAAGCTGCTCTGCAGCGTCCTTGAGAAGAGGCTGGGATCTGCATACATGGCACCTTTATAGGCACCACAGTCCCACCTCTCCTTTTTATGCTGCATGCGCTGCAAGCACACAACGCACCAGGGCCACTGGGGCAGTTGTGTCCGCCTCCAGCCAGCCCTCCACATCAGTCTTGGCTGCACATTCTTCTTAGCCTTTGAAACAATAAAGCAAAAAATAGTGCTTTCTGATAAGAGGAGGCAAGACAGAAATCCTTAAAAGTTGTTTTGTTCCACCGTTCACTGAAGCATGTGTATATGTATAACTAGCAGAAAACAAAGAATGCCCTGCACTGTGCATAATTAACTGACACTTTCATAGTATGGAGCAGCCTTTTTCAACCTTTTGATGATGGAGAAGCCCCTAAAATAATTTTTCAAATTTCACAGGGCCCCAGAAGTGACGTCAGCTAGCCACACCTCCCTGCCACATCAGCAGAAGTGTTGTGTCATCTGAAGTGACATCATCACCCATGTTAACAGGCGGGCTCAAGGAGGACTGAGGGGAGAAGAAACAGGAGGTGGTTTAAGCCGGAAGTAGGCATGCAGGCTCTGCCCCCTCCCAGGAACAAAAACCATGAGAGAACTCATTTACCCTTGAGGGAAGCAATAGAAGTGGTTACTTCCATAGCTTGTGGGTGAGTCTATTAAGACAGAAGGGGAAAGACCACAGGCCCCCCCTGGGGCTCCCAAGGACCCCTGGTTGGAAATCACTGAGAGTTGCTCTACATAGTGCTTCTTGTAGTAGAGTAAAATTCTCTGTACAACTCAAGAGTATGATTTCATGTATTTTACCAAAGCAATGATATAGTGGCCATCTTGCCTCCAAAATGCTGATAGGATGACTACTAAAATAATGCAATAATTTGCTTTGCAGAGAGGAGGACTGCATTTGAATGGACAATCTTCTTCATGAAAATGTTGGCAAAGTGGTAACGATTACCGTTACCAGCTCTGGGTTGGGAAATAGTGGGGGACTTTGGGAATGGCATATGGGGCAGGGAGGAACCTCAGTGGAATATAATGCTATGGATTCCACCCTCCAATGCAGCCATTTTCTTCAAGGGAACTGATCTCTTTAGGCTGTAGATGAGCTATAATTCCAGGGGATCCCTGGCTGCCACCTGGGGACCAGCGTCCCTATTAAAGATTGTTAACTGGATAGATCAGCATGTCATTTATAAGCACTTTAACTAGGTCATGGATGCATATTTTATTTTGTCTCCCATTGTCATCCCAAACAACACACAATTTTTCACCAACCAATCTCCATTCGTTTCTAAACAGAACAGCACATATTTATTTAAAATAACCAAAAATTTCATGAAAAAGATTCAAGTCCAGTAGTGCCTTAAAAGACCAATGAGATTTCCAGAGTATAAGCTTCTGAGAGTCAAAGCTTTCTTTGTCAAATGTGAATCTGAATCTACAATCTTGTGAGATAATTTGCTTTTAGTCTAGCACTAAATGTATAAAAACCCGGCCGAGACTTACCTCGGCTGAATGTTGACATGGCGGAGGGCTTGCTGGAATGGAGAGGTGACCACCCAGATTCCCTCTAGTGTGCGTGCTGCCAGAATGCAGTGCACACAGCATAAGGGCTGGGCAGGACCTTTGGTGACTAAGTCACCATGTGTGTGGGTCTCGCCCTCTTCGCAAGGGGTGCCACGGGAGCTGCTTCCCTCCCACCCACCCTATGACGTTGGATACAACATTGTTCAGGGTTTTGAGGTGGATGTTTTATTCAATAATTGTCACAGCTGTGGGTTCGCATGGGATGGAGCCTGTTGGCAGAGAGTCTGGTGTGATCAACTCACTACAAAGTGGCACGTATACAAGCACAACTTACCCAGATGGGAGGCCAGGGGCTCGTTTGCCAGGTGGCCTGGGGCAGTCAAATCAAGTTGTTGCCTGGTGGCATAGGTCGCTTTCCTTAGTGGTGGACTTCAGTAGGCAAGGGGATCTGCTCTCCTGGCTGGGAATGGTGCAGGTCCCCAGGGCGCCTCTGGACTCCATGGGTTGTTGGTGCAATCTGCTGACTGCTAGGTCAGGCTCCCTCTCCCATGCTGTGCCAGCCCTCCCATGGGGAGGTAATAAAGCTGTGGCCTTGTTTATCCCAACATTGGTGTCACAGAATCATAGAATCATAGAGTTGGAAGGGGCCATACAGGCCATCTAGTCCAACCCCCTGCTCAACGCGGGATTAGCCCTAAGCATCCTAAAGCATCCAAGAAAAGTGAGTATCCAACCTTTGCTTGAAGACTTCCAGTGAGGGGGAGCTCACCACCTCCTTAGGCAGCCTATTCCACTGCTGAACTACTCTGAGTGTGAAAATCTTTTCCCTGATATCTAGCCTATATCGTTGTACTTGAAGTTTAAACCCATTACTGCGTGTCCTCTCCTCTGCAGCCAGCAGAAACAGCATCCTGCCCTCCTCCAAGTGACAACCTTTCAAATACTTAAAGAGGGCTATCATGTACCCTCTCAACCTCCTTTTCTCCAGGCTGAACATTCCCAAGTCCCTCAACCTATCTTCATAGGGCTTGGTCCCTTGGCCCCAGATCATCTTCGTCGCTCTCCTCTGTACCCTTTCAATTTTATCTACGTCCTTCTTGAAGTGAGGCCTCTAGAACTGCACACAGTACTCCAGGTGTGGTCTGACCAGTGCCGTATACAATGGGACTATGCCATCTTGTGATTTTGATGTGATGCCTCTGTTGATACAGCCCAAAATGGCAATTGCCTTTTTTACCGCTGCCATCACACTGCCTGCTCATGTTTAGTTTACAATCCACAAGTACCCCAAGGTCTCGTTCACACACAGTGCTACCTAGAAGCGTATCCCCCATCCAGTAGGCATGCTTTTCATTTTTCTGACCCAGATGCAGAACTTTACACATATCTTTATTAAATTGCATCTTGTTCTCATTTGCCCATTTTTCCATTGTGTTCAGATCTCGTTGAACTCTGTCTCTATCTTCCGGATTATTTGCCAGTCCTCCCAATTTGGTGTCATCTGCAAACTTGATGAGTAGTCCCTCCACCCCCTCATCTAAATCATTAAAAAATATGTTAAAAAGTACCAGGTCGAGCACCGAGCCCTGAGGTACCCCGCTACTCACCTCTCTCCAGTCTGATGAAACACCATTGACAACAACTATTTGAGTGCGGTTCTCTAACTAATTCCCTATCCACCTAACTATCTGAAAATCCAGATTGCAGTCCTTCAATTTATCCATCAGAACATCATGGGGAACCTTGTCAAAAGCTTTACTAAAATCCAAGTAAATGACATCAACCGAATTTCCCCGATCCAGCAAACCTGTTACTTGGTCAAAAAAGGAAACTAGGTTGGTCTGGCAGGACCTGTTGGAGACAAATCCATGCTGACTTCCTTGGATCACCAAATTGTCCTCCAGATGTTTGCAGATCGCTCCCTTTAATATCTGCTCCATTATCTTCCCCACAACAGAGGTCAGACTCACTGGTCTGTAGTTTCCTGGGTCATCCTTCCTCCCTTTTTTGAAGATCGGAATAACGTTTGCTCTCTTCCAGACCTCCGGGACATCTCCAGTCCTTAAAGAGGTTCCGAAGATGATGGACAAGGGCTGTGCAAGTTCTCTGGAAAGTTATTTGAGTACTCTCGGGTGCATTTCATCCGGACCAGGGGATTTGAACTCATCCAGTGCAGCTAAATGCCTCTCGACAACCTCTCTATCCATGTTAACCTGCCACCCAGACACTATCCTTTGGCTACGGCCATCTCTAGATGTGCCTAAACACTTTGATCTGTGGGGAAAAACAGATGTAAAATAGGCGCTAAGCCTTTCTGCTTTCTCTGCATCTTTCGTTAGATTTTCTCCATCCGCACCCAACAGTGGGCCTATTGCCTCCTTTACTTTACGTTTGCTCCTCACATAACTGAAAAATCTTTTCTTGTTACAATGGGCTTCCCTGGCCAATCTTAGCTCACTCTCAGCTTTGGCCTTTCTGATGATTGATCTACAGTGCCTAGTAACCTGTAGGTACTCTTCTTTAGAGCTCTGTCCTTCCCTCCATTTCCTGAACATTTTCCTTTTCTTTCTTAGTTCCTCTTGAAGTTCTCTGTTCATCCAAATAGGCTTCTTAGAGCTCCTGCAGTGTTTTTGTCTTTCTGGGATAGTCATTGATTGAGCATGCAAGAGCTCTTGTTTGAGTAGCGCCCACCCTTCACATGCTCCCTTCCCTTCCAGCATTCTCGTCCATGGTATGACACTCATCATGCCTCTGAGTTTATTAAAGTTTGCCCTACGAAAATCCAACATCCGCGTCTGGCTACAAGCTTCCTTGGCTCCCCATCTCAAAAGGAATTCTATGAGGACATGGTCACTTCCCCCTAGGGTCCCCACCTCCTTCACCTCATCCACCAACTCTTGCCTGTTGGTCAGTATTAAGTCCAGTATGGCTGAACTTCTTGTGGGTTCATCTACCATTTGATAAATGAAATTGTCAGCCAGGCAGGTCAGAAAGTTGCATGACTGAGGACGCTTCGCAGAGTTTGTTTTCCAGCACACATCTGGGAAATTGAAGTCACCCATGATGACAAGGTCCTGCCGCTTGGATATTTTCTCAAGCTGCTCACAAAGTGCAGCATCCACATCCTCTCGTTGGTCAGGCGGTCGGTAGCAGACACCAACCACCACACTGTTTGTTTTCCCCTCGCTTATTTTCACCCAGATGCTTTCCACTGTAGATATGCTCTCCTTCACTAGAATTTCCTGACAGGTAAGCCCTTTCCTCACATACAGTGCCACTCCTCCACCTCTTCGATCTATTCTGATTTTTCTGAACAGTTCATATCCATCCACCATTACATTCCAGTCATGAGAATCATTCCACCAAGTTTCTGTGATGCCTACTAGATCATACCTTTCCATTAGCATGAGAAGTTCCAGCTCTTCCTTTTTATTGCCCATGCTTTGGGCGTTAGTATAAAGACATTTGAATCCTTTTACTTTTGGTTCCCTATGAGCTGGCCTTGCCGGTTGGGCTGCCTCCGATCGTTTTCCTTCCATACACTCCCTATGTTGATCGTCTCCTTCCCCTAGTGGCTTTAGTTTAAAGCTCTCCTGATGAATCTCCCCATGTTCCTGCCAAACACATTCTTCCCCAGTTTCGATAAGTGCAGTCCATCAGGTGCTAGTAGGCCTTCCTCAAGAAAACCTATCCCATGGTCCCAGAAACCAAATCTCTCCTGCCGGCACCAACTACGCAGCCAGTGATTCACCTCCATTATCTTCCTCTCCCGATGCATTCCTCTTCCCTTGACAGGCAAGATTGAAGAGAATACCACTTGTGCCCCCATTTGCTTGAGCTTCCTCCCCAGATCTTGATAGTCTTTTTTAATAGGAGCGATGGTATTCAGGGACATGTCATTCGTTCCCACATGGTCCATCACAAATGGGTAGCGATCCGTAGATTTGAGGAGTTTGGGCAGCCTTTCTGAAACATCTTTAATTTTCACCCCTGGCAAGCAACACACCTCTCGGGTTAGAGGGTCGAGCTCAGCCACATGGCGATCCATTCCTCTTAGCAGGGAGTCTCCAATTACCAGTACTCTCCTTTTTTTCTTCTTCTCAACTCCATTTCCTTCTGTCCCCGTGGCCTCTTCCCTTTGTCTTAGAGTTTGTTTTGGGACCTCTTCCCTTGTTGTCCCTTGCACCTCCTCTGCAAGGGCCTGAAATCTATTCTGGAGCTCCAAAAGCCCCGAGAACTGTCTCGCCCTTCGCCGTTCAGTCTTTTTCCAAACTGCCTGCAGAGGCTCCCTATTGTGGTCAATCTCCTTATCCTCTTCAGGACTGGTTGTATTGTCTTTATTCCAAGTTGCAGAGCTCTGGACTATGAACTCCTCCCCTTTCTTACTTTGGGTCAGAGTAATAATTCTGTTTTCTAATCCCCTAATCTTTTCCTCCAAAAGTCTTACCAGCTTACACTTGGGGCAGCTGTAGTCCATCTTGTCTTCTGGGAGGAAGGTAATCATGTCACACTCACAGCACATGACGGGATGAGTGTACTGGAGGTCCATTGTAATGTCACATCTTATTCCAGCACATAATGCCCTCCTGCAAGTCAATACTTATTCAGTTATTGCAAGAAATCAAAGCTCCGTGATAGAAAGCATAGTCACTTTGCCTCCTCAAAGACTAAAAGATTTGCAGTGCCATCCTAAAAACAATTTTCTGGAAGTAAGCCTCATTGAATTGCTTTCTTACTGTAGCACAGCTAATTGCTGAAGTAGAATGTGACAATAGAGTTAATTGTATTCACTTGGATTTACTAGATAACGGTGGCTGCTGTGGATCTTTTGTACTCTTGAGTCTTGCACAGAAACATCACAAGCTGTACATTTTGTATTTCATGGCTTTTTTATTCTCACTGTTCACACTTGTTTTCCACACTTGTAACACTATCAACAAACTGAGAATTCATTTTATGCCTCTGATGAAATAGGCTGCAGCCATGAAGCTTGTGCAATAACAAATCTGTTCATTGTTAATATTATGCAAGTCCTTTTTGGGTTTGCTACAACAGACTAACATTACTGCCTCTCTACGATTTGTCTGTGGAATGGATGACTTAATTTGTGCCAAGGCCAAAGCCCCAGGGTTTGTTTTCAAACAGTTGGACTGAAATCAGGGTTGGGGGGGGGGGGCACGACCACCTCAGTTCATATGAAAGTTCTTTTCCTTCATCACTGACAAGCTGGAGTCCATCCACATGCAACCATTTAAGTATACACTCTGGGCACTGAATTAGGCAAGTTTTTCAAATGAGTTGAGCTCACAATTTCCAGCAATTTTCTTTCTTCCCACTTTTAATAGCTTCTAGTCACTTAAATATCAAGGATATATTTCTAAAAGCAACCTGCCAGAGAGGTGTGGAAAGGTGATATTTTAAAAATCAGCTGTGATACTTTATCAATACACTATGTGTAGTAGTTTGGGGGAAAATTTAGTGGCTCAAATTTTAGTGGCTCAGAAGTCCACTTTCCCCCATTTCCCATCCCTAGAAGCTTTTATTGGAGTCCATGGATAGCTTTCTTAAGCTGAGTGGCAGTTACTCAGATTGGTCCCTGAACTGGGTCTGTCACATCAGACTGTGCAGACTGGGCCAATTGGAATTGGTCCGTTGCAGTCATCTGTATGCATGGTACCCAGTTACTGATATAGCGACTGCCTAGCAGGAGTGCAAATTGATCACACACACAATATTGAGATTTCTTGGTATAAAATTGGCTATAGCTTTATTTGACCTTCCCACACACACTGAGCAGGAGCACTGGTGTAGCCATGGGGAGGACCCATGCCATCATGTGATCAGCGAACTGCAAGGAAGCTCTGATCCAAATGGCACCTTCAGAGCTACTGAGTATTCAGCCTCTCATGGAACACAGCTCCCCTTGCCTGCTGGGACCACCAAGGGGAGGCAGTCTTGAATTGGAGGAACCCTATGGGTATGGGCCTCTGTTTGGCTCCTCCCAGTTGCCCTGCAATGTGAGCCTGTCTGACTCCCCAGCAGGGTTGGTGTCATGGCTCAGCATCCTGGCAGCTGAGTGTGGTTTGCAGACTTCCCCCAAAAGGATCCTCCACAGGCACAAATCCACCAGTTGCTGGGAATGTGGCTATTTATATAGAACCTTGGACCTATGTTGTGATTAGGAAACTGTATGCTAAATCTCAACTGGATACCTATGTAGGTGGGTACCTGTTGGTGTTAATTTTAGCATCCAGCCTGGGATAGGATGGTGAAATTAACCTATAGGTGGGAGGAAACAGGAGGAAGGGGAGATTCAAGTATGTTAAACAATCCATGTTAATTTTATCAAAGTTATATTATGTGTCTAGATGTGGCCTTGGACAATATTCATATTATTTGTTTTACTTTAGTGTTCCATTTTTAATTTTTAAATTATAGTTATTGTTTCTGTATTCTTTGTTTCCATTGATGACTGGAAAGTATATTTCTGGCTGCAAGCCTTCTTCCAGATCTAATGGCATAAATTTCTTGAAAACTAGGTTCCCTTATTCAAGGATTCATCCTGCTTGCCAGATTTCAGAAGGATTGAAGAAAGTGTCCCTATTTTTACTATACACCATCAACATTCCTGCTTCCAATGTGAGCAAAGGAAGGTTTGCCAATAGTGTCTTTTGAGTTTTTTTACCCTTTCGTGAACTTCCCAGGAAGGGCATGGCACATCTGTTTTTAAACATGCTTCTTTAAGAAATGCAACCTTTGCCCCCCACCCAACCCAGTTTGCAGTGACTGAATTAAGAGAACAGAAGTGAAATGCATGGGTACCTCATGGACAATAAAATAGCAAGGAAGCAGGACTCTGCTCCAAGAAATTCAAGAAAGTCCTTCCCAAACCACTGAAGATAGGGCAATGATTGGCAGAAAGGTCGCCATTCATAATTCATACTCCTCTTCAGCAGAAAAAAAGATAATTTTTCTGGTTGGAGAATGCCGTTGTCAGTTACCTTGGCTGCTGATTCACTCCCTTTTCCCATTGACCACCTGCTGCCTTTGCCTTATATAATTTTGAAAAACAGTCAGTGAAGCATCAGAATAACAATATGTTCAAAAAGCATTCTAGGGCCTTTCTTTATTTTAATTTTCTAAATAGTTATAGAGAGAACATAAAAGAATAAATGGCATTTGGTTCAAATTTTATCTGTTGTTGTCTACATGTAACCACATTGTTCTTAAAATCCAACTGTTTTCCCACTTGCATCACCACATACAAAGTTCCCATAATCCCCTATTGTGCTATGACTCTGCCACTTTAAAATAACTTTTTAGAAAACTAGCTTCAGTGTATTAATCTCACTCTGTGATATCAAAAGAATTCTTTGTTTCCATAGGTGAATGATACCCAATTATACCCAAAGAGGTTAACAAGATAGGAAATAAGCTTAGATGAGCCGTTTGGAAATTGTGGTGCTTCTTTTACCAAATTAAATCAGTGTTGTCTTCTTTCATGCTCTTAGTAGTTCTTTAGTTAATTCTGGGTATGGAGACCTTTGTGTGTTTGACTAAGAGTAACTGAAATGCTGAGCCAGTCTTTACATTCCTTTCAGATCATTTTTCCCAAAAGTTGTTTATTTGGGTTGTCTGTACAGAACATTATTACAGAAAGCATTTCATCATAATAAATGTCTGATGTTAGTTACTGCTCTGTCAGTATCTGCAGCATCAAATAATATTTTACAAAATCTTTGTATCAGCTCCTTGAAATTATTTTACATCATATAATCCAAATATTTCCATACTTGAATTGCTACCTGGATCTAAGATCTTTTTCACATTGTGGATCTCACCCACTCCCCCCTGAGTATGGACATAGTCCCATAAAGTATGTGATAAACTGTTCCACATAATATAAGCTAGTTGGAATATACCAACTTTCACAAGTGGTACAGTCCTCTTGTATGATCAAACCATATTGGAATATATATTCCCCCCATAGGGCTCTTCACTCTGCAGGTATGAATCTGCTGGTGGTCCCCAGCCCTCAGGAGGTTCAATTGGCCTCGACCAGGGCTGGGGCCAGGTCCTTTTCAGTCCTGGCCCTGAACTGGTGGAATGACCTCCCAGAAGAGTTGAGAGCCCTAGCAGATTTGTCAATATTCCACAGGGTCTGTAAGATGGAGTTCTTCCACCAGGTAATTGGTTGAGACCAGACCAGGAAGATTGGCACCCTCTCTATATAGGCCCTGCGGGTGACACTGCTTTGATAACTGGGCATAGTCTCTCTCCCAAGGATGATGGTAGATAGATTAGGGAGGGTGAGTTATTATTATTGTTGAGGGATCTTATTGTATTTTATTATGTTGTATTGCATTTTATTATTTTATTGTAAACTACCATGAGCTCCCGGGAGTGGCAGGGATAAATTGAAATATAAAATATAAATAAATATGCATGACTGCTTTTCTTGATTGTACTATATCAAAATCTCTGCTCTTGCGGGGAGTTTACATATCAAAAGGAAGAATACCAGTTTTTGTTCAGAAATTTGTTTATGGCTTTTTTTGAACCATGGAATGCTGTTGTTCTCTTCCCCTTTAACTCAAACATAGCATGAAGTACTGCTGACAAAGCTGGCCTCATGCTCATCCAATGAAAAGACAGATGACATCTGTTCCACTTAATATTTCTAGTAAGGGCTAGGAGGAGGAGCTGGTCTCATGGCTAAGTGCCACTCAGCGCTTAACACCCACTCAGGACAGCTGCCCTACCCCTGAGTGCCTCCTCCTCCTCCAACCAGCTTGCCTGTCTGTCCAGTGGCCAGCCAATCCCCATCCCTGACCACTCTGTCCTCCTTCCACTTCCCTCTGAGGCTCAGAGGCTGCAGATCCCTGCCGCGTGACAGCTGCCTCTGTCAATGAGTTCTATAACAGCTGCCTGGAGCCTTTCTAGGCCTTGGGGGGAGGGGGAGGCCATCCACAGAGTTCTTCCACTCCACTCCCCCTAACCTAGTGCCTGTTGTATTCCTGAATGCAACGGGCTTTGTTCCAATTCGCCTTATAAAGCTGGTCTAATCACTAACCCTCTCTTTTGAACAATGTGGGATTAACTAGTAGCCTGGGGTGTCTCCTATCTGCCTAAGAAAATATATTTTGTAGCTGCTCCATGTTACTCATGAGGTTGTAACCTAGTCTGTTATAACATGCCTGGTTAGGCCATCACTAGAAGCTGCAGAAATAGTGTGGTTTGCTATAACACGTAGGGCTAATTTTATAAGCATTGTGTTGAGTGGTGGACAGCCAAATCCGGAGGACTTCTGTGGCAGAAGCAGCCAGGCATCAACATAATAGTAGCACTGCTGGTCAGCTCCCTATGGACAATGTAGGGCATTGTCAACCCCAGGCCCTCTGCCAGGTACAAACCAAGAGTGAACAAACACACCAGTCCCTAGAAACCTGGCATCACAGTCATCTTGACCATGTGAATTGGCACTATGACTAACCATTATATATTTCTTCCTCCATAAATCTGCTTCTGTGTGATCATTTGGTCCTTTTCCTGGAGAGATTCTCAGCCATTCTATGTAATTCTAAAGTTGAACCCCATAGATCTGCTCCATTGTGGTGATTTTTGCAGGCACAAGGTACATCAGAGGAAACTCTTTGCCTCAGAGAAAGGGATCACCACTGTTGGTCTTATTCAAACCCACACTTTTTATAGAAGTACACTGGCTTATATGCCCTGTCAGAATTTTAGAGACAGAATTTAAATAACCTTAAAACTAGTATTTCATTCTGTCATCTAAATTCTGACATGTGTAGCACTATCGATGTTCATATTTGCTTTTTATCTCCTTCAACAATTGTGAGTTTATTCTGTAATGGACACTGTTTAATGGGTTTCAGGAGCTCATTCAGTAAAGGAAAATCCTCATTGTCACAATGCCAAGTGATATGCAAAGTTTATTTGGCTGGGTGAACAATTCTTTTATGTTGCAAATCTGAATGAGCTTGCCTACTGTAACCAAGAGCTACCTGAACATTCTGCTAGCTGTTATAAATCTGTCATTCTCCATTTCCATGGGAACTGATTTAATATTCTAGCCACAATCTACATTGATTCATACCCTGCCTTACCACATTCATGGCATTGCTTATATTTACAACTATAAAAAAAAACTAGAAGCGTTCTGGTATTTCAGGATTTGACATAATTAAGAACCCTGACCCGAAACCCTGATGCCAGTGCCATGACTGCTGTGCTTTTCCAACAGAGAAAAGGAAACTAAAACCTGCATTGCATAGCAATTTTACTGACATGAATAGTAGCCCTGATGGCACCCCAATCACAGTCATGTGTGGTGGTATGTCCTCCTAACATGCCACGGTGGAAAACACCAACTGCTGCATGCTGATCTGACCATGCCCTCGTAACAGCCCACATGCAGAAAGAGAACATAAGTAAGAAGCATAAGTGGGAGGAGCTCAGTGAGATAAACACATAGCAGAAAACCCTGCAGATGTTGGTTTTCCTTTATTACAGGGTTTCCCTTTATTACTCATAGGGAACGAATGCATGATGTCTACAATCTCACTGCCATTATGTCTCCTTGCGAGTGGCAACATGGAGCAAATGCCCCCAAAGCGTCCTGTACAGGGACCTGTAACTGGGTAGAGGGCTCAGTTATGAGAGATACCAAGCAACCACCTTTTTATCAGCCAAACAAAATGCTGACATGAGGCAACTGCATAGTCACAGAACATAACCGTCAACCTCCATCCCCCAATAACTCACTGTAAGGAAAGTCACACATGTCAACTGGGAGGCACTGGTTCAGATCCTTTATATGGCATTGCCTTAGAACTGTGCCTGTACAGTCTGCTGGGGCTGTTCTATTGGGCTATGATCCTCCAAGATAATAAGTGCTTGGCCAGTGGGAAGAAAGGCTAAGCAGGGTCAGTGCTTGGAAGGGAGACCACCAAGGAAGACTCTGCAGATGAAGGCAGTGGAAAACTACCTCTGTTTCTCACTTGTCTTGAAAGCTCCTTGATGTGGCAGCCATATGCTGACTGTGACATGATGACACTTTAGACACACGCATGTTTAACCAGTAATTATGATGTGGAGGTATTTTTCACCTCAGATCTATTGGACTTGAAAAAAATTGGCAGTTTCCAAAAGAAAACGCAAAACAAAACACAGATCCTGACATCATTTAAATATTCAGATCTGAGATTTAGTTCAGAAATCCCAATTGTTTTTATGTTCAAATAGGCCCAAGCTGAAAATCAGTGAGGGGGGAAATGCAGTGGCAAAGACGCTAAAAACAGCTAAGAGGCTGTTCCGCTGGGGTTCTTTCTGGTGGTTCCTTTAGCCCAGACTGCTCAAAAGAGCTCACCAAGCAGAGAACTCCCTCTGCAGTCTCGGCTGGACAGCCTGCCCAACAGAACTGATCCTGCAGGGAGAAGGCTCTGCTGGGGTTCTTCTGAGTAGCCCTGTTTAAACTGGACTCTACAACAGAGCCCAACAAGCAACCGATCCTGCGAGGAAAGTACTCCCCACAGACTTGGCTGCCTGGTTTTGCCAGTAGTATCTGAATATAACCCAACTTTTTTCAGGAAAGTTTTTTCAGTTCTCCCAAAAAATCCTAGATCCATTTGGGATGCTGAGAAATACTGACCCAGTAAACCAGAATGTATATCCCTTAAAGACCAACAATTTTTTCATGTTATAAGCTTTTGAGCATCATCATATTTTGCTGGACTCAGATTTTGCTCATATGCTAAAACAGTGTTTTTACAATGCTGTACCTTTGCTCTTAAAAAATCTCCCCAGCTTCACCTTGGCAAAGCTAGCCATTATTTTAGATGTGGGGTCCACAGGTCACTTGGCTTTTTCCTTGTATATATGATAGCTTATTCAGCTTGTTTAATGCACAAGATGCTTTCCAGTAATTATTATTCTTGAAAGCTTGCAAAGTCAAACAGTTATCTAATTATCTAACAGCATCTTACAAAGCAGAAATGATGCGGAAACATAAGAAGATGCCTCATTCTGAGACAGATGGTCCATGTATTCCATTGTTGTCAACTTTGCTTGGCAGTAACAAACTCAGACTCACCATGGGATAATCTATGGACTGCCAGCAGAAGGGTCTAAGTAAAAGCTGGTTTCCCTTCCCTTCCCCTTCTCCCCAGCAGCTGCCTGAAAACCTCAAAAGTGTACTGATGAGGCTTAGGGCAGCGGTAGTCAACCTATGGTCCTCCAGATGTCTATAGACTACAATTCCCATGAGCGTTTGCTGGCAGGGGCTCATGGGAATTGTAGTCCACAGACATCTGGAGGACCACAGGTTAACTACTCCTGGTTTAGGGGATATGTGTGGATGGATAACCATGTAACATAAGCAACTGTTTTGAAGAGGGGAACATGCGCAAAATCATCACACCTGCCTGGTCCACTAGTGACGAGAGTACAGGAGAGGACTGACTTCTGGGAATTGTGGCATAGTGGTTACAGATGAGCTTTCCAGAGCCATGTCTTTAGATATGTGAAGGGGAAATCAGACTGGAGACTCTTCTTAGGGGGAGATTATATGGCAACTAATTCCTCCCAGTTCTGCATTCAACATCATTTCCCTTCTTGTCCCCCCTGCCCTAATACACATGGGATAGTCACAATACACAGGTGTCCACCCTGCTTCTTCTGTCTCCATTTTTTTACTGTTGATAAAATATTATGTGCCCAAATGCTTCTTTCACGGTTGCTCCTTAGAAGAATGGATTTTTGTACCCTTCTGTTTACTGCCCAAAGGAGTCAAAGTGGTTTACAAACTCCTTTTCCCTTCATCTCCCCACAATAGTCAACCTGTGAGGGATATGGGGCTGTGAGTGGTCTGAGAGAACTGGGAATGGGCCGCAGTGACCCAGCAGACTACAGGTGTCTCAAAGCAGTTTCCAGTCGCCTTCCCTTCCTCTCCCCATAGCAGACTCTCCGTGAGGCTGGTGGGGTAGAGAGCCTTACTTGGAAGATGGCAACCCTAAGAGGAGGTCCCTCTGTGCACAGCAGTCTTGACCTTAGTCAGGTTTATGCGTACCTAGGTATGTGGAATTCCAGAATACAAATCTACACCAATCTGGCAACCTTTGCACCTTCCGATTGGGCCCTCACCCGGACTGGACTCATCCACTCTCCACCCACTTAGCCCTTAACCAAATATGTATACCACTTCTCAAGCGACTTAAAGATATCGGCTACTTTCGAGCCAAAGCTTCTCTGCAAGGAAAGGCAATCAATTCCACATTCATATGCAGGGGCATTTATATCTAGGAGTCACCAGTTCATACTGAATGGGCCACTAACGAGTCATTCAAGGGAGAAAAGAGTTAGCAGACAGAAGTACCTTTCCAAGAATTTTTTTAAGGAACTCTGACTGGCTGCCATAACTGGAATGTACATGAATTATTCCATCAAGTGAAAGTTTCGATACTAAACACTCACGCATTTGAAATTCAAATTTTAATGACTCACATTACATTCCTTTCTACCATTATGCTTCTCATAAGCATAATGAGTTAATGCCTTATTTATTAGAAGTCCAAGGACCTGGGCATATGAAACATCTGCCTTCTGGAGACTGCTTTAAGTTGGAGCTGCAAACTTTTACTGTCTTACACAGTCAAGCAGGCCATTTTAGTTGCTGGGGCTGTAAGTTGACATGCAGGAGGGCACCTCAGGCTTAAAGAAGAAGCGCACACATTTCCGTTGGCTAAAAACAAGGCCTCGGGAGTGTTGGAGCAATATGGAAGAGGGAGCCTGACATGTAGTCATCTGACCACAAGAACCCAGACCCCAGTGGCACCCTGGGTCCCACCCAGTTCCCCTGTCAGGAACACAGGTCCCCTTGCCGCTTGGATCCTACCCTAGGGAAGGGACCAGCAGTGCCCTGTGGCCCACCTGATTCCCCCACCAGGAACTCTGGTCCCCTTGCTGCTCGATTCTCACTGTAGGAAAGTGTCCCACCTGGGGTGCCAGGATGAACCCAGGCCACCTGGCACTGTAAATCTTAGGGTGCCAAGGAGAGGCACCCACCTCCCCCGGACCCACCATCTATCTACTGCTGCAAGCCCCATGCCTGCTTTACTGGGGCAGCCCCTGTCCACTGACCAATACCAGCCTTTAATCCCTGGCCCCAGGGAAGTACGTCTGGCCTCAACCAGGGCCAAGATGTTTTTGGTTTTGGCCCCTACCTGGTAGAATGAGCTCCCAGAGGAGATCTGGGTCCTGTTGGAACTGGCAGAATTCCACAGGGCCTGCAAGATGGAGCTCTTCCACCAGGCGTTTGGTTGCGGCCAGTGATATAACATTAAATTGCCCCCCAGTGGGAAAAGAAAATATCAATTTTGTTTCTCTGCCAGTAATAACGAGGACTGCAATGATGACATGGCTGAATGGAACTTATATGAAAGATGCATTTTTAAAATGTTTTAATGTTAAAGTGTTTATGTTAATTTGTTTAATTGTATTGCCACTAATGTACACCGCCCTGAGCCTGCTCAGAGGGCAATGTACAAATTGTTGTTTTTGTTATAATAGGCTCCCTTCTGGATCAGGTCAGTGGTCCATCCATTCCAGCATCCTGTTCCACATAGTGGCCAACTACATAACAAACAGAGCACAGAGGCCTCCCCCCTGATAATGTTTTCTAGCCATGGCATAATTATGATTATGAAGTGTGTGAGAAATTGTGGGGGAGGAATCTTTAAAAATGGTAATTCCTTCTCACAGTTCCTTAAAAGGATGCCTGTACTGACATTCTGGTAATATTCATGTGTATTTCAACTTAATCATCAAAACTACAAAACTTGGCTTAAGATAGCTCCTCACATAAACTGCTCCTACACTGTCATTCAAGAGTTTCCATTTTACACACAAGTCAGATGATGTCATTCATGCTATTACAGACACCATCAAACATAAGGAGGACTGCAAAGGAATATTGTACGATCCTCTGGGAAAACTGTTTCAAGGAAATGGTTCATGGTGTAGGAGGAAAGAAACTATTGAAATCCACTTTCATAGGGCAGTCATCCTGTATCTTCTAGCCATTACTGCCTAAGCCTGGGATGCAGACTATGTACCCTGTGAGTTGCCATATGATGTGGCTTATGGATTGCCTCCCTCTGCCCCACAAAAAACCATGCTTGCCATGGTATGAAAGGACCAGAAGAGGGGGGCGTGATCAACTGGGAGTCAGTGTAATAATCTCTCCTCCCTAATCTCTTGAAAATATCTCATGGTGTCCTTTTTGGAACATTGCAAGAAGCTTCTGGGAAGGATTGTTACCCAAATTGCTGAACACGTGTCCTAAAACACGTATCTTTGAGCTTGTGGGGAATATTAGCTCAAATGCTGCGAGAGGGGGGTAACTTAGCGTTATCGGATCGTTACCTATGTCTACGAGGGTTTATTACGCCCGTGGGAACTCAAGGCAAACACAGATTTAAAGGTAAAATATTAATATAAGCTTTTATTGAAAGGAAAATAACAAAAGTACACACAAATAGCTGACACACATACAAGCAGTCATATAGAGAAGGGGGAGGAAGAGTGGAAGGCTTGATAGTTACCTGTCCGAGGAGTGGTGGGTCAGAGGAAGAAGCACGAACCAGCGTGGGAGGTCCCGGGTTGGAAGACACTCTGAGTGGCTGTGTGAAGCCACAGTTTTTATGGGGTTTTGGGAAGGGGGCTACATGACAAGGCTCAGGTAAGCATGTGCTGGAAGTTTCCAGGGTCCCCGGAGATTAGGACAATACCTGGCCAAGTGGGGGGGATGGCCATAAATGGATTTGGATAAAGGTATTAATGGCTCTGAGGAAGAAAGCCATCAGGTCTAGCTGGCAGGATGTTGGGAGGAGATTTCCCCTGGCAGAGGGGCCAAGTGTGAAAAATGTTGCAAGACAAAGGATTTTCCTAGGAGCCCTTAGGCAAACAGGAGGAAGCCAGTCCACTTGCTTAGAAATACAATTGGGGGGGGGGGTGAGCTGATGCAAGCTTGAGTCCAGAGGCACCTCTGGGTCAGGCAAAGGCTGTCATTCCAAATCTAAGGCAGAGATGGAGTCTGGCCTGGCTTGGCCGACCCTAGCAGTGTTGTCTTGGCTTTAGCTTAAGCCTAGACTATTGTGGGGTGCCATTGATTATAGAAGACAGTGTGCCTGTCAATGAGGCAGGGGGCCCTGCCACACTTAACAGGATCAGAATGCCAAGAGGCAGCATTCTAAACCTCCAAATTCCTGCTGCATTCCAAGGACATTATTAATTTTATTTAAACAGTTTTTGTCACACAAAGGCAGCAAGCATTTTAAAAAATTAAAATACAATTAAATGATAAATGAGGAGATCAAGGCCCTGTCCAAACTATCAGAGTTCTGCAGAGCCTGCAAAACAGAGTTCTTCTACCAGGTCAAGGCCAATGATAACATCTATTAGGTCCCACCCCCTACCCAGACAAGCACACTCTATGGGACTGCAGAAGAAGAAACATACCCGAAACATATTATATTGTACTATGACTGTTGTTGACGCTATGATTATTGGTATAGTTACTGAACTTGCCTTATTATGTTATGTCTATTGACCTGCAGGAGGGCATTTTGGGCTGAAATAAGACACAACACAACAATGTTGGGTTTAAACAGCCCTCCACGGGAGGGCTGGCACAGCATGGGAGAGGGAGCCTGACCTAGCAGTCAGTGGACTGCAACATGGAGTCCCGAAGTACTCTGGGGATCTACACCATTCCCTGCTTGGAGTGTAGGAGTCTGCTGCTAAGTGAAGTGACCTTGTAGGAGAGCAAATTGGGTACAAACATCAGTTGGTTGTCCCCCAGGTCACCTGTCAATGAACCCCTGGCCACCCCACTGAGTCAGCCACACTCATTTATATGTCACCTCATATGGAGAACTCCCAATCTAAAATTGGATTCCTTCACTCTTCCACCAAAAATAACCCCAGGTGTTTCAATACTGAGTTAACAAGATACAAGCCATGTGTCACCAATATGGCATCCAGGAGGTATTCTGCATGGAGCCAAATAAAACAGTTTAAAAAACAACCAGTTTAGACTGCTTTATTATATTACAATCATTGTTCGGCATTGAATATAATCTGTTGAAAAACTACATTGCAATGCTCTCTGCATGAAACAATTCATAGCCCTGCCCCCTGTAGTTTTGCCAACTCTGCTTTGTTCTCGAATGCAGTCACTAATCTGCATAACTAAAGATCTTCTCCACATGGCTAATAGGCCGTCTCAGGCAGGCAGGAGATAAATGAATCAGTGAAAAGCATCTTTCAGAAACAACGCTTAAAAGACGCTTAAAGCACCAAAGAGGCAGTTCATCATGCAGAGCAAAATCAGTTTTGCGGAGTAAATTAACTCTTCTGTGCAGAGATCAGAAAAGCAACAGAGTTTTTAGTGAGTTTTCATCAGCTTATCCATCATGCAGAAGAGGCCCTGGCCTGGGTAAACTGTGGTAACATTGGGAGTGCCTGGCCCATTGAGCATCCCAAGGAACATAAATACATCCCCAAAAACCCAGGCACTGCCACCATTCTGTCTTGCAGTATGACCAGCACTGGCTACTTATGTAAAATTCAGTCTGGAAGCCAAGCACTCATCTGTACATGACGCTCAATTGCTTGGGCAATTGAGGAGGCCCTCTCACAGTGCAATCATGGCAGCTGAAAGGACCCAGGACTAATCTGTCATTGCCCATCTGATCATGATTAGGATCCCACAATGTGCTCACACACCAGCCAAGCCCAGAGAAACCAGCCAGCCAACTGAGCAGGGGGCAAAGATCCCACTATCTCTAAAATCCCCCCAAACTGTCAAAGTGAAGTTTGCCATGGCCGAAGCCCAAACATATGAGCTGGAACATATGCTTCTAAACTGCGCCTTAGTCACTCCCAGACCCCTGGGTGAATTACCCCAGTCCTTTTGTTGGGACAGTGCCACCCAATAAACTATTCTACCTGGTGGCTGCAATGACCAGTGGCCAATTTTCCAGGCTGTGACCAATACTCTATTACCAGGATCCTTGTGAGCCAGGTAGCTGAAAGATGCCATGATGTACAGTCCCTGTGATAGATAACTGCCCAAAGCACATAATTACTCTGATGCTTCCTGGTCTCCAGTCAACCCAAGAGTGACTCATCCATCTCGGGTAGTCCACTTTGTGCTTCATGCGAGCAGTTGCTTATTGTCACATCCCCACCAATATCCTCAGGTAGAAAGCTTTCCACAGAGTTCTGCCACCACTGAGGAAATAACTCCTGGAATGGTAAATCTTGGGAAAGGTTGGCTTCCTACAGAGAAGCTTCCTGCAGGTGCTCTCACAGATGGAACAGGCAGGCCATGCCTCGAATGCCCACTCAGGCACCATCACCACATTGGAAAATGTGACCCAACATGATAATACTGCATCATGCAGTATGCATCATGCAGTAGACAACTGAGGGCACATGGAGAGAGCTGCTGGGGAGTGTTGCTGCTGCTACTGACCAGGGTGTAAACTGCACGGAGCTTTTATTCCAACCCTAGATCGATTCAGTCCCTGCCCTCTACACAGAATGCGATTTCTGTTTGGATTTTGGGCGATTAATATTTTCCTTCTGCAGCAAGAAGGATTGATCCGGAGTGAGCCTACCTTTATTGTGCGATATCTCAGACTGCTGCTAATCCTGAATATATTCAGAAAATCGCATTGTTTTGAATCTGGGCTCTCCTCCGTGGTAGAGGACCCGTGATTGGCTACAGCCTGCCTCAAAGGAGAAGCCCCTAATTTCTCTCAACTTCTGTCGGCCTTGGATTTTTTTTTTGTGCCTTCTTCGTTCCCCCCGCCCACCACCTTCAAGACAAGAAAGGATTTTTTCCTCCCTCCTCTGACTTCTTGGATCCTCTCCCCCCTTCAAGAAAACAAAGAAAGAGTCTCCATTTGCCCCCCCTCTTCTGAGCCTCCCTAACCACATGCAGAAGACTTTCCTGTTTCAATGGGGAGGGGGGGGGAGAGGAAGACCCGAGTTCAAAGCGATCTGAATTCAACAGGATTGACAATGGAATAAAAAAGTAAGTGCAGACTCTGCCCAGGTGAGGCTATTGTGGTGCTGAGTGAGGTGATTGTTGGGTGATTGCTGGGAGGATTAAAAAGGGCCACTCCTCACCAGATGCAGAGCTCAGACAACTGAGAGCACATGGAGAGAGCTGCTGGGGAGTGTTGCTGCTGCTGACCAGGTGAGGATATTGTGGTGCTGAGTGATTGCTGGGAGGATTGAAAAGGGCTGCTCCTCACCAGAGGTGCGAGCCTTTGGCGCAAGGCAAAGGGCTCTTGGCCTCCAGCTCTTAGCCTGGGGTTCTTAGCCTAGCAATTAGAATCAGAAGATTATATTTCTCTAGTAGTTGCACTGCCTAGAAGTTACAATGGACCTCCAGGACACTCATCCCATCATCTGTAGTGAGTGTGACATGATTGCCTTCCTCCCTGAAGACAAGATGGACTACATCTGCCCCAAGTGTAAGCTGGTAAGACTTTTGGAAAAAAGGATTAGGAGCTTAGAAGAGAGGATTATTACTCTGACACAAATTAAGAAAGGGGAGGAGTTCATAGACCGAAGCTGTGCAACTCGGAATAAAGAGGATACAACAAGTCCTGAAGAGGATAACGGGATTGACCTCATTACGGCGCCTCTGCAGACAGTTCAGAAAAAGACTCAACCGCGTAGAGCGAGATGGTTCTCGGGGCCTGTGGAGCTCCAGAATAGATTTCAGACCCTTGCAGAGGAGGTGCAAGGGTCAACAATGGAAGAGGTCCCAAAACAAAGTCTAAGACAAAGTGAAGAGGAAATGGTGTTGAGAGGGAAAAAAAAAGGAGAGTACTGGTAATTGGAGACTCCCTGCTAAGAGGAATGGATCGCTATGTGGCTGGGCCCGACCCCCTAAACCGAGAGGTGTGTTGCTTGCGAGGGGCAAAAACTAAAGACATTTCAGAATGGCTGCCCAAACTCCTCAAATCTACAGATCGCTACCCATTTGTGATGGTCCATGTCGGAACAAATGACATGTACGTAAATACCATCGCGCCTATTAAAACAGACTATCAAGATCTAGGGAGGAAGCTCAAGCAAATGAGGGCACAAGTGGTATTCTCTTCAGTCTTGCCTGTCAAGGGAAGAGGAATGCGTTGGGACAGGGAGATAATGGAGGTGAATCAGTGGCTGCCAGCAGGAGAGATTTAGTTTCTGGGACCATGGGATAGGCGTTCTTGAGGAAGGCCTACTAGCATCTGATGGACTGCACTTATCGAAGTTGGGGAAGAATGTGTTTGGCAGGAACCTGGGGAGATTCATCAGGAGAGCTTTAAACAGAAGCTACAAGGGGAAGGAGACGTTCAACATAGGGAGTGTAAGGAAGGGGCAGCCCAACCAGGAAGGCCAGCTCATAGGGAACCAAAACTTAAAGGGTTCAGATGCCTTTATATTAACACCCGAAGCATGGACAAAAAGAAGGAAGAGCTGGAAATTCTCATGCTGATGGAAAGGTATGATCTAGTAGGCATCACAGAAACTTGGTGGAATGGTTCTCATGACTGGAATGTAATAGTGGATGGGTATGAACTGTTCAGAAAAAACACAATAGATCGAAGAGGTGGAGGAGTGTCACTGTATGTGAGGAAAGGGCTTACCTGTCAGGAAATTCTAGTGAAGGAGAGTATATCTACAGTGGAAAGCATCTGGATGAAAATAAGCGAGGGGAAAACAAACAGTGTGGTGGTTGGTGTCTGCTACCGACCGCCTGACCAATGAGAGGATGTGGATGCTGCAGTTTGTGAGCAGCTTGAGAAAATATCTAAGTGGCAGGAGCTTGTCATCATGGGTGACTTCAGTTTCCCAGATGTGTACTGGGAAACAAACTCTGTGAAGCGTCCTCAGTCATGCAACTTTCTGACCTGCCTGGCTGACAATTTCATTTATCAAATGGTAGATGACCCCACAAGAGGTTCAGCCATACTGGACTTAATACTGACCAACAGGCAAGAGTTGGTGGATGAGGTGAAAGAGGTGGGGACACTAGGGGGAAGTGACCATGTCCTCATGGAATTTCTTTTGAGATGGGGAGGGAAGGAAGCTTGTAGCCAGATTCAGATATTGGATTATCATCAGGCAAACTTTAGTAAACTCAGAGACATGATGAGTGTCATAACATGGACGAGAATGCTGGAAGGGAAGGGAGCATGGGAAGGGTGGGCGCTACTCAAACAAGAGCTATTGCATGCTCAATCAATGACTATCCCAGAAAGACGAAAACACTGCAGGAGCTCTAAGAAGCCTATTTGGATGAACAGAGAACTTCAAGAGGAACTAAGAAAGAAAAGGGAAATGTTCAGGAAATGGAGGGAAGGACAGAACTCTAAAGAAGAGTACCTAAAGGTTACTAGGCACTGTAGATCAATCATCAGAAAGGCCAAAGCTGAGAGTGAGCTAAGATTGGCCAGGGAAGCCCACTGTTAAAAGAAAAGATTTTTCAGTTATGTGAGGAGCAAACGTAAAGTAAAGGAGGCAATAGGCCCACAGTTGGGTGCGGATGGACAAACTCCAACGGAGGATGCAAAGAAACCAAAAAGGCTCAGCGCCTATTTTACGTCTGTTTTTTCCCACAGTTCAAAGGGTTTAGGCACATCTAGAGATGGCAGTAGCCAAGAAATAGTGTCTGGGTGGCAAGTTGACATGGACAGAGAGATTGTTGAGAGGCATTTAGCTGCTCTGGATGAGTTCAAATTCCCTGGGCCGGATGAAATGTACCCAAGAGGGCTCAAAGAAGTTTCTGGAGAACTTGCACAACCCTTGTCCATCATCTTCGGGACCTCTTTAAGGACTGGAGATGTCCCGGAGGACTGGAAGAGAGCAAACATTATTCCAATCTTCAAAAAAGGGAGGAAAGATGACTCAGGAAACTACAGACCAGTGAGTCTGACCTCTGTTGTGGGGAAGATAATGGAGCAGATATTAAAGGGAGAGATCTGCAAACATCTGGAGGACAATTTGGTGATCCAAGGAAGTCAGCATGGATTTGTCTCCAACAGGTCCTGTCAGACCAACCTGGTTTCCTTTTTTGACTGAGTAACAGGTTTGCTGGATCGTGGAAATTTGGCTGATGTCATTTACTTGGATTTTAGTAAAGCTTTTGATAAGGTTCCCCATGATGTTCTGATGGATAAATTGAAGGACTGCAATCTGGATTTTCAGATAGTTAGGTGGATAGGGAATTGGTTAGCGGTCCCAAACCTTTCTCAGGTCTGGGACCACCTCCAGAGTGAAGGAAGAGCCGACGGCCCGGGTGCTGCGAAAATGCGCATGCGCAATTGCTGCGCATGCATGTTTTCGCCACTAGGGGCGCTAACGCGCATGCGCGGCAACAGTACACATGCGTGTTTGCGTTGCCGCCATGCCGGCGGCTGCGGCTGCCTCTTTCCTTCCTTCTTGCTGCTGGCGGGGGAAGGCCGGCGTGGCTGGCGGCGGCCCGGTACCGTGGCCTTTGCGGCCCGCCACTGGGCTGCGGACCGGGGGTTGATGACCCCTGGGTTAGAGAACCGCACTCAAAGAGTCATTGTCAATGCTGTTTCATCAGACTGGAGGGAGGTGAGTAGCGGGGTACCTCAGGGCTCAGTACTCGGTCCGGTACTTTTTAACATATTTATTAATGATTTAGATGAGGGGGTGGAGGCACTACTCATCAAGTTTGCAGATGACACCAAATTGGGAGGACTGGCAAATACTCCAGAAGATAGAGACAGAGTTCAACGCTGGAAAATGGGCAAAGGAGAACAAGATGCAATTTAATAAAGATAAGTGTAAAGTTCTGCATCTGGGTCAGAAAAATGAAAAGCATACCTACTGGATGGGGGATATGCCTCTGGGTAACACTTTGCGTGAACGAGACCTTGGGGTACTTGTGGATTGTAAACTAAATATGAGCAGGCAGTATGATGCAGCGGTAAAAAAGGCGAATGCCATTTTGGGCTGTATCAACAGGGGCCTCACATCAAAATCACAAGATGTCATAGTCCCATTGTATACGGCACTGGTCAGACCACACCTGGAGTACTGTGTGTAGTTCTAGAGGCCTCACTTCAAGAAGGACGTAGATAAAATTGAAAGGGTACAGAGGAGAGCAATGAGGATGATTTGGGGCCAAGGGACCAAGCGCTATGAAGATAGGTTGAGGGATTTGGGTATGTTCAGCCTGGAGAAAAGGAGGTTAAGAGGGGACATGATAGCCCTCTTTAAGTATTTGAAAGGTTGTCACTTGGAGGATGGCAGGATGCTGTTTCCGTTGGCTGCAGAGGGAAGGACACGCAGTAATGGGTTTAAACTACAAGTACAACGATATAGGCTAGATATCAGGAAAAAATGTTTCACAGTCAGAGTAGTTCAGCAGTGGAATAGGCTGCCTAAGGAGGTGGTGAGCTCCCCCTCACTGGCAGTCTTCAAGCAAAGGTTGGAAACACACTTTTCTTGGATGCTTTAGGATGCTTTGGGCTGATCCTGCATTGAGCAGGAGGTTGGAATAGATGGCCTGTATGGCCCCTTCCAACTCTTTGATTCTATGCTTATCCCTAGTGTGAACTGTCATGCTGTGACCCTTCAGAGTGCAGGCTTACCTGTTGGCAGCCAGTACCACCAGGGACAGAGTACCCAATTCCTTAGAAAGTGACCAGTGTTGCCAAAAAGAGGTCATCTGCTTGAACTGCTGCCCCTACACAGCCCTTTACTTTGCAAGCCAGGTCCCACAGCATGTTGCAAATATATTTCTAGTAAGGGTGGGGGGATAGAGAACCTGCAGAGATCAGAGGCTATAACTCTGACTGCTGGATGTGACCAGCCATTTTAGTCGCAAGATCTGATGCCCCCTGTTCTGAATAAGCCGTGGCATTTTGCCAACAAACTAGCAGCTGTGCTGACCCATTCCCTGGGCACACCTCTCAAAAGAGCAATGAATATCCCAGGCCTACTGTTTGTGCCACTCACCTTCTATCCCAATATGCCCTGCCTAGTGGGTGCTGTCTTCTTATCCCCTCCAGACTCACTAGAGGATGGAGTAGCACATGTTATGTTCTGGTGCTCATGGCCAGCCATGGATAGTAACCTCTTTCAGGCTGGGTCAGACTCCCAACCTTCCAGGATCCACGCAGTGCACGTCCCACAACCCTACTAGGGTTCTATGCTCAGGAAAGTTCCTGCAACATTATATTTGCAGCTGAAGCACCAACAAAACCCCAAGAAGCAGAAGGGGATACAAAAACTTATGTCAGAAGATCAACTAAAGCAAGTAAGGGAGTACCACCCAGAAGACTCTCATATTTAACCAAATCTGAGGCTGTGGCAGAGCCCTCCACATGGGAAGACATAGAGAATATGCCCAACAACCAGATGTGTCACAGATATAGCCAGGAATATAAGGGAACAACTTCTGAACTTGACCAAAAAGGCAGTGGAGAATGTTTCTAAATCCTAGAAAAATAGCTAGACTAGCCTCTCAGTAAACATGTAAAAGTGGAGGTAAGAGACACAGAATAGACTTGAAGGAAAGCAAGAAACAAACGAGCAACACAATTATATGGTCTTTTGTAGATTACAAGCTGTCTAATACATTTCAATATATATGTGTTGAGGCTCAGGTGCAGAAGTACGTGAGAATGATAAGAATGTTCAACTTCCCAGAAGCAAAGACATAGTTCAAAGATGGGGTAGATTGGTTGATGGCCAAGATTTATAAGAATGAGAAACTTGTAATCACTATTTTTAAAATCAACTTTAATATGAAAAGTAGCAAAAATCAACAGTTTTTATATATTTTAAGAGGATGTTGAGGTATAGATAACTTTTGTAGTATTTAAAGTAATAAGATCACTAGGTAGGCAAGAATGTGCATCTTTATCTAGTAGAATGGCTAACTTTTGTTAGAAATAATTTTAAAACTCTATTAATATACGAAGCTAAATTGATTGTGAATTTCTTGTGTTTATCATTGGGTAAGATATTTTATGGACTCATATAATTGCTCTCCTTTAATTATCCATGTAACAAGGATGGATGATATAATTTTCTATTGAGTTAGTATTGAGAATACTAAATAGTTATACTTTAATGAGATGTTTAAAATAGACTCTCTAATAGTATCACTTGTGTATTGTACAGCAATTAACCTAAGTTCAAGGTGTACCTATATTCAAGAGTGAGGGGTTTTGTCAGATATAATTCAGCCAGAGATTTTTTTTTTTTGCTATTTTTCTGGGTATTCAAAATGGCTGATGCAAAAATATTCAGGATTTTTGAGTCCACTGGATAGCTACGGTAAAAGTTATTTAAAGGTCTCTCTGCCCTCTTAAACGTCTTCAGAATTGTTTGCTTGCAGAAGGCATTTAAAGGGACTGAAAGCCTGTTAAATGCCTTCAGAGCTCACTTGCACCGCTGCCATAGTTCGCAAAAGGTATTTAAATATGCTATGTTGCTGTTTTGCTGTCTCTAATTCAAAGTACAGCTCTCCCCAGAGTCTCAAGTACCCCTGAATCAATTCTCCATTATAGCATATAGGGACCATTTACTATAATTGTCCCAGTAGGCTATAATGGAACAAAAAAAAATTATATTCCCAAATATTATATTAGGGGCAAAGCTCATTGCATTCAGGAATACAATGGGTGCTAGATGTGTGTGAAAGAACTCTGCAGTTGGACTCTCCCTCCCCCCAGGACCTAGAAGTCTGCAGCCTGGAGGCCCCTGGGAAGGGAACTCACTGGCTGGTATCTGCAGCCTCTGAACCTCAGAGGAAAGTGGAAGGAGGTGGGGTAGTCAGGGGTGGGGGACAAAAGGTGATAGGCCAGCTGCTGGACAGACAGGCAAGCCAATTGGAAGAGGAGGAGGCACTCAGGGCAGGACAGCTGCCCTGAGTGGGTGTTAAGCACTGAGTGGCACTTAAGCCACTCAGTGACACCTAAGCCATGAGACATACTCCTCCTCCAAAGCCTTACCAGAAATATTAAGTGGAACATTACATTACATTACATTACATTACATTACATTACATTACATTACATTACATAAACCGCCACTCCCAGCATAGCTGGCTCATGGTGATTTGCAATCAGTAAAAGCATTAAATATCAATAAACTCTAAAAACATTATAAAACATACTATAACATCTGAAAAATACCATAATTACAAAAAATCCAAAAAATTTAAGATGACAGAAACAACAAGTTCTCTTCCCCCAATGGGTCAATGTCCTGGCATCAATTCACTGTGGCATCACTAATGGATAACATGTAACCAAGGGGGAGACTGTCCAATAGTTTTGGACCAGGTCTAGCACAGAGCATAGAAAACCAGGGGGAGGTGGATGACCCAATCTCATAACCCCAGGCTTTGACAAAATGCCTGGTGGAAGAGCTCTGTTTTGCAGGCCCTGCAGAAGCCTGAAAGCTCTTCTGGGAGCTCATTCCACCAGGTAGGGACCAGGACTGAAAAAGCCTGGCCCTGATCGATGCCAGGCCTTCCCGGAGGCTGGGACAACCAGCAGATTCATGCCCGCAGAGCATAAACAGATAAGCGGTCCCACAGGTAGGTAGGATCCAAGCTGGGTATAGCCCCTAAAGGTCAAAACCAAAATCTTGAACTTGATCGAGAAGCATTACCAAACCCAAACAATATACAGATATTGGGATTTGGTAATATTAGAAAATATCATTATTTTTTTTTTTTGTTCAGTATACCAAAACCCAAAAAATATCTGGTTTGTGGGGAGCATTGCACAAATGTATCTGGGAGTTAAATGATCTAATAAGTGAAATCTAAGTAGGCATCTAGGATTCTTAGCTGCATGCCTATATTGGAAGAAGACCTACTACAGTCATCAAGAACACATGGAAAACATTCAACATACATCCATCATGAAACATATGTTCATAAACATAATGCACACAATGCACACAATGCATACAAACAGTTGTTCCAAAACAGTTCCAGAGTTATTTTGGGAAGATATATAGCATGGTAATTCTGTTGTGATGTCTTCTTAGCTCAGGATTTTATTTATCTCTTATTTTTATCACTTTTGAAAGTTACAGGGTTAGAAAAGATGTTTTTAAAAAAAGCACTAGAGAAGTTCATTTAATTCAATGAAAAGCTTTCTGTTGTGTCAATCTTTTTTAAAGGTCTCCTATTTGTTTATTTGATATCTATTCCATAGAGGTTTGTTTGTTCTGAGAATTTATTAACTTCACTTTATTGTTTGTCTAGTTCTTCAGAAAGCAGAGAGGTTTATTGTTCAGTACTTTGAACATTATATTTTTAGCTCTTTTATCCCAGTAGTTTAAGATGACTATTTATTTAAAATATTTTATCCAACTCTTCCCAATGGTTCACTCACAGGCATTGACATAAGAGTGCACATGAGGCCATATCCTACTAAGTTATACCATTGGTCCAACCAGCTAGTCAATACTGTCTACTCAGACTGGCAGCGAATCTCCAAGTCCTTCAAGGAGGCAGGTAACCTCAGAAGCTAAACATTTTAACCCTAAAGAAGTTTTACAATACGATAACATTTATTGTGTATAGCCAAAGGCCATTACAAAACATAATTAAAAATAATATGGTACAAATACGAATAAAACAATATTTCTCCAATATTGTCTACATAATTGTAGATGCGAGCTACTGAGTTACAATTAAAAAAAAGAAGTTTAAAAAATTTCCCAAATTTCCTACCAATACAAGACAAAACCAGTGATTAGGTGCTTGCAACTCATTCAAAGACAGTGGGCTAGGAAAGATGGAAGTGCCTAGGACTAGAGGAAGCAGGGTCAGGGTGGAGCGCAGCCTCTGCAGCTCATGTTGAGAAGCACAAACAAAGGCAAAGCACGAGATCTCAGCCTTGCCCAGAATGATACATTGCATATGTAAGACTTCTACCACAACTATTATCAATGCTCTGCATGTACCCAAATATAGGATAACAAGGCAGACAATGCAGAAACGGTCCTTAAGAGTCTGAATAGTAGTTGTGAATTTCCTGTATTGTGTAGTACGTTGTTGGACTAGATGACCCTGGAGATACTTTCCAACTCTATGATTCTATGAATACACAAAAAATTGTGTGCAGATAACTTCATAATTGCTGGTTATGAACCAGTTTTCACATTGTTACCAATCTATTTCTAATTTCTTTTTCCTTATTGTTATGGTATTCCAAAACATGCCTGGAATTTCAGTGTCATAATATGCAAAGATAAATAATTTTGGTCTTCCCTTGAAACACTCCAGTAATTTGTGATTCTTTGTCAGTTCATGCATCCCCAAATCCTGGGAAAACAGGCATGCAGGTCAGGTTTCCTAAAGTGGATCCAGCCCCATGCTGATACATGCTTGTTGTGACAACAAAATAAAGCAAAAGCCCTTTAACAAAGAATCCCCTTGACAAAAGTGCTTGTGCTCTCGCCTTGTTTTATGCTTCCTGGCTGACAACTGCCAAACCCCTGCATGCATTCTTTCTCACTAATGCTTTAATATACAGACAGGGATAGGTGGACAAATGAACCCATGCGGCCAGGTGAGCAGGCTAGGTAGTATGCATGCTTGCATTTTTTGCCACCTCCCCTCCCCATGGCCCAGATTCATACTACACATAAACCTGCCTGGGAAGGCATGGGCCTGAACTTCTGTGCTCTTTCATCTGCCCAGCCTTTCAGCCTCCTATGCAGCCAACCCTCCTTCCTGGAGCTGGCCACACCATTGCCTCTGCTACCCGATTTGGCCGTTTCCGAATCCGAACCGCACATCCTGGGTAAGAGGGACCTGTAGCACCAGAGCCAGTTTAAGGATTCATGGGCCTTGGCAGAGTACAATTGCAATGGGAGCAGCCAGACTGGGAGCAGTGGGGCCCCCCATAGTGGAAAGGGGTGTTACTCTGTCCTTAAAGATTCATATTAAGTACTACTGAATAGTTCTTAAACTGTATCCTGGATTAAAAAGTACATTATCTTTAAAAGTAATTGGTAATGTTTAATACAGGCAAGAAAAGTTTAAAACCACTGGACTTCCCAACAATAAATTAATATCCTAGTTCTTTGTATTTATGACTGTGATTTTTATCAGTTTCTTAATACTTAGCCAAGAGGCTTTGCTGTTTTCTCAAACTAACAAAAAAGAGTTTTTTTTAACAGAAAATAAAATGAGATATCACAAATCCTGGCCTTTGCCTTTATAAAATGGCAAGGGAGAAAATAGCATACACACAACATAATCTTACTGACATAGAAGGGATCTGTATCTAGTTTTTGCCTAACACACAGGCCGTACTGCAAAAATTATGGGGAAAAGAGAACATCTTATCTGCACAAATATGATCATATTTGCATAACCAAAGAAAATATTATTTATCTTTCAGGCTAGAAATTGCACAGGGACAGCTTTTATATACAAAAAGCTGCTGTAGTATTAGTTATTGGAAACAGAATGAAAACAATGCAAGTGCACTCAGACTGCTTTTCTACTACTGGCAGGTTAAGAATGAGTTTAATTTCAGGAACAGCACATGTTTTAATCCATGTAAACCAGAGAAAAGGGAGCTCATGATCATTACCTAGGTTTAGGGATGGGAAAAAAACAGTGCACAAATGAAATTTTCCCACAGAATTGACCTAGTTTGTGCCCCCAAACCAAGGTTTGGAGAACATATCCCAAATTCTTGCAATTTCAGCTATCAATGTCTCTTCCCCAGCTTTCTAACAGGAAGGAGCTAAATGGATCACTGTAATTGCTGGCAGCCATTTAAATCCTCCATTTTGCTCACCCACTTAGAAGCAGGGAGAAGCAAAACAGTCAGTTGAAATAGCTGCCAGATATTTAAACCGAACAGCTAATGGGTAGATCTGTCAAGCTGTTAGCTGTCAAACTGCCTGGCATTTCAGGCTTAAAAGTTTGATAGGTCTGCCCATGAGGGCAGGAGTAAAGTGGACTGCTAAAATGGCTGGCAGCCATTTAAACTCTCCATTTTACTCCCCTCACTTGGAGGGGGAGTGAAGTGAAATGGATGGTTTAAATGTCTGCTTTCCTTTACTTCTAAGTGGGTGGGAGCAAAATCAATCACAGAAGTGACTTACATCCATTTTAGCTCAACAGCAGAGTGAGCACACCTGTCCACTGCTAGCCTGAAATGTCTAGCAGCCATTTCAGTAGTATGTTTTGCTTTCTTCATTTAAAAGTAGGGAGCGAATTGTATTGGCCTGAACCAGCAAGTACATTTTGGAATTTTTGGTTTGGTTCAGTTCTGCGGTTCAGTTTGGGAACACCCCAAACCCTAAATCCAAAAACAAACCAGAATTTTCTGTTTCTTGCCCATCCCTCCCTAGATGGTATGGATCAGGTTGTGCATGGTTGGTTCCTCATGTCCCAGCAAAAAGGTTTTCATGTCCAGGATACTTTCTCATTGTGTAATGTCCAGCCAGGATCACTAGAAGTTGCTGCCTGGAAAACCAGTAAGGGTTAGTCTAAAATTTTGGGTCTGAAAACTCAGCTTTTCTCTGAAAGCAGTAATTTGTAATAAAGGAAGCAATGATAAAGGAGTGCTTTATTCTTTCCCAATCTGCTTTTCACCTGCAACTGTCTTCCCCGGTGGTTTTTCCTGCCAATGTAGTAAGCATTCATCAGAAATACTGATTAGGGAAAAGTGGTCAGGGAAGGAAATTTCAAAGGAATAAACAATGTATAAGGCTTGGGGTTAAGTAGGGCCACCCAGCCATCACCTTTGTTGCAAATTGAATTTTCTTTCCACTTCTTTTTAGCTGTTTGGAATGACTTACCCAATGAAAATCTGCCACTGAATGTTTAGCTTAGCCCTACGCTCTTGTTCATAGAGCCAGTATTTTTCTGTTCAAATTCTTTACTTGTGCTAGCCATTTTCAGGGCTATCCATAGCCCTTTTCAGTTGTCACATTTGTGAGTATCTTCCCAGATTTCATGAAAACATGCTGAACTGCAAACATGCTCAGCTGAATTGACAACTGTGCACACTGAGAGGATTGCAGGTAGTGTGCACTTCCAGTACACATGATTTGATACCCCTAAATGTAGTTCTGGAAATATTTTACTTTCTACATGTAATGTAGAGCAAGGAGAGATATGCTGTAGATGATAGCCCATGGTTCTCACATGTTAGGAAACAAACACTCCAGGGCCAGAGAGTACCCAGACACCATATCTGGGCATCTTCAGTGCTTTGATGAGCACAAAATCACAGCCTTTGCAAACTGAGGCCAATGGGAAATTTCACCAAACTGGCATTAAAACACACACACACACACACACACTAGTCGCACAAAGTATAACGTTTAATCTAAAGGACAAATTTATGCAACTTTTGGTCATTTTGTTTCCTTTGTAACATTGCACTACAGGCCACAGCCCAGCCAAATATAAGCACATCTAGCTCCCATTGATTCTAAAAAGAAGGGCCAGCAGTAAATAGTAGGGTGTGAGCCGTGGCTTTCACAGTTTTATTTCTAATATATATGTCCTTGTGAACTACAAATGGGTTCGAGGGATCTGATTGGCTGGTTTGGCAGAGAGTTATCATGTGGCTGTGTTTGGATGCTGTGACACAGTTTACTAATGTAACAACATTAACTTTTGCTTATATATTCCTTCTGTTGTGATGGTCAGTTCTGAGGAAGAGTGCTCGCACTTGAAAGCTCACACCTTGAATAAATCTTTGTTGGTCTTAAAGGTGCTACTGGACTCATGACAGCAAACATGCCATTTCCATCAATCCATTATCAGCATGTTTCACTTCAGCTCTTGGTTTTTATTTTTTAAGGTTTGCATTACAAACTGTGCAGCTTAGACATGCTTTGGAATGACAGATTTTTTAAAAAATAAATTAATGTAATTTGCCTTCCCATATGAAGCCAGAAGTTCTTGGGAGGTGTCCATTCATCTCCTTCATTCCAGGTGTGACTTTTTTTTGTCATTTAATTACAGCTCTGAGTGCTGCTGGAAGCACAATTCTTGGCTCTTCTGAAAAAGGCAAAGGACCCCTTTGTGCCATGGGTCTCAGTTTAATTAACAGCAAGATACATACATTCAGGCTGAGGAGAAAATTAATAAAATTTGAACAGTTCACCAGATGGCTTCTCACAGATTCTGTTTAAATACAGAGCTTGTACAGGTGCTCCCCCATCCCTTGTAAAGGCATCATTAATTATTAAGCCTAGCAAGTGGCTCCAAACATAGTGCTGACTGTGTTGTTCTATTCAGATTTTGGCCACACAGTTGACAGGGCTGAGAGAATGCGGAAGCAATCTAATCGCACCCCCCACCCACCCACCCTGACTCTCTTTTGGTCATCTTTAAGAGGTTCCTTGTTTATGGGTAGGGGCCATTCGCTTTCAAAAGCATTTCCCAATATGCACTGCACACTGAGAGGAAGAAATATGTACAAATGCCCCAAAAGAAAACTCTATACTCAAGAGGATGTGAGGAATAATAGAGTTCAAGAAAGCAAATGCATCTGTCTCTAAAGGAGAAGCTTTTAGATAGAGAACTTAATATCCAGACATTACATGTGAGCTCAGGAGATCCACTGCATTGCCAGAGTCTCTAAATAATCAACATCTATTATTTAAATACAACTCCTTTGCATATCTCTGACAATACATGATTAATATCACCTCAATGAATCCTCTGAACTTTTAATTTTTCATCCAATCCGTACCTTTCTTCATTGCTTCTACCAAAAACCTAAGTATTTATTTTTACATGTCATCAAACATGGAACTAAATTTAATAATTCATTAGTTGGCAGACTGAATTGTTTTTATGTAAAACTAGCATCAAAGCCCATCTTAAAAATGGGTTTTAAAGGGGCAGAAGGCAGGAGGGCGTGAGAGGGTGGCTTTGGCTCCCTTTGGCCTGCAAAGCGGGCTAAAGGGAGTGGAAAGCCCCCCCCCCCAGAGGCGGCATGCCACAGGAGGCTCCCTTTGGCCCAGCAAGTGTTCTCACCACTGTGAGAGTGCTTCCTAGGCTAAAGGGAAGGGGAAGTTCCCCCTGCTGGTGGCGGAGACAGGGCTTTATGGCCCGCAGGGAGGCTGGAAACTCCACACCCACGGCTCCCTCCCAGCAGGAGGAGACATAGCTTTTATCAGTTCAGGGAAGCTTGGCTTGCAAACTCACAATCATCAAAGATAATGCTTGGCTTCCAAATTCTTCAGTGCCCAAGGCAGCCATTTTGTGGTGATGACCACTGTCACTATCAAATGCCAAAGTGCCTATAGGCATGCTGCTTTTTACTGTTTGTAACAACTGCTTAACAGGTTCTGAATTATATTGATGAAGGCAAAAATTTGTATTCAATATGTTTTATTGTCCAGAAGTTTGGATAAACCCTAGATTTGTCCTTATTGAGTCTTGTAATATATTCACATTTGGTATGTTCTCCCTTGTGATTAGGTTCCTTTGAAGGCTTAAGCTTCTGTCTTGACAACCGGCAGAGTTCACATGGCTACATGGGAAAAGCAAAAAAAGTTGGAATAAAATTGTGACCCAGACAACAAATAGATGTCTGATTACTAAAGTTAAAAGGCTTAATGAAATCCATTAATAATTTTTCAAGATTTTGTAACCTAGAGTGATCCCAATTTAGACTACATATTTTTTCAAGAGCAGTAGAGACTTTAATGTATGTTATTTTCATAGTGCAATGTTAAAATTGCTGGTAATATTAGAATTCAGGGGCACCCAATGAAATAATTGAGGAATAGATTCAGAACAGACAAAAGGAAATGTTTCTTTACTCAGTAAATAATTCAATTGTGGAATTCACTGATAGTGAAAGTAGCGATGGCCACAAGCAATAGGGTTAGAAGGCTTCATGAATGAGAGATCCATCAACGGCTATTAGCCATGGTAACCGAAGGGTACCTCCATACCCAGAAGCAAAAAACCTCTGAATAGGGATGGACATGAACTGGTTCACAAGTCAAAATTCTAATTGAACCAATGTTGGGGGAAGAAGCCTTTCCTGAACATTTACCATACTTTTGTACAGTTTTGTTTGCCTGTTCAGGTCATTTTAAACTGAGAGCTGAGCAGCACAGATCCTTAGCTGACTTGTTAAGTTTATATGGCTGTAAGACATTTCACTGGTCATTCCTCTCTGCTTCAAAGCAGGGAAGTAAAACAGACAATCCTTCTGAGAACTGGCCAATTCAGTTTGGGAGCTGCCCTAAACTCCAAGCTCCCATCCCTACCTCTGAATCCCAAGGCTGGTCGGGGGGGGGGGGCAGTAGCAGAAGAGGGCCTTGGGCTCTAGGCTCTGTTTGCCATCCAGCGCCCCTGGTTGTCTGCTGTGTAAAACAAGATTCTGAACTGGATAGAAGACTGATCTGGTCCAGCAGGCTCCTCCTGTGTTGTTGCATTCTTATCTGCCTTCTTTTTATATGTAAATGAAAGATTCCAAAATAGCTTGAGACAGGAAGAGGAAACTGTTTTGCTTTTGCTAATATAGATTCATAATCTGTTCGGCTGAACTGAGGTTGAGGGCCAACCCAAGAGGTGTCATTGGTGCAACATTGTGGGTTCATGTTCCTATGCTTAGCACTTTCAAATGTAGCATAGAAACGATGCCCATGATACAGAAATTGTGGCTGCAGCAAAGGAGGATGCGGTGTGTAGGAGAATAAGAATATAAAAACTGTACCTACCTATGTAGAGTTCTAAAGATATTTATGACCACCACTAAGTCAGCTCTATATGCACATTATCACTTATAGACCATTTCAGTTTGGCTAATACACGGGCTTAGACAAAAAAAGAAAGAAACATATCCCAAGGCTACTATCAATATTAACAAAATTAATACAGGATAAAGAAAAGTAGAAAGTCTCTTCTTGTTAAGTTGGTTTATTGTAACATCCAACCAGAATGGGTTCCAGATACCTTTTGTTTTCAAAGGGAATTTTCCTCAGTAGTTGTTCCTCTATTTAATCTCAAAATGTTAAGAGTATACCTGGGCCTTTGGCTCTGTACTGTAGGGATGCTAGTAATCCAACAGATTGAATAGAGGAACAACCACTGAGGGAAATTCCCTTTGAAAACGGGAGATATCTGGAACCTGTTCTGGTTGGACTGTATTAATTATGTTAATATTATTAGTAGTGTTGGGATAGATTTCTTTCTTTTTTGTGTAGACACTACAAACCGCCCCTTTTGTCTGTATTTGCTAATACAAGTATTTGCTTTGCAAGTTAATCCAAATGCTAAACATTGGCTGTCCAAGTGAAACGCCAGGGGACAGCATGATCAGAATTGGTGGAACAATCCAAAATAGGAACTAACAATCCAAGCCTTTGCTACTTGGTCATTTGTCCTTCAGGTACCTCCCTGTTACCTCCAGCTTCATGCCAGCATCAGTTCTGGGTAAAGCTGCCAGCTGGTGTAAGCCTCTGCATTAATTGGACAGTCCCAGCTATGCCTGCTATAGCGCAAGCACATGATAATCATCTCTCTGGAGAACATCCAAGCCTCCATTGATTATAATGAAGCTAGATTATATGCTTACAAGAGTATACCATTGTTTGAAAACATAAACAACAAATGTTGCTATTTTATTTTCTCTCCCTGTGTTAGTTATGGGCACAACAGCTGCAGTAACAAATTAACAAGTTAGAATTGTTGCTGTTGGGGGGGGGGTGTTCAATGTACTTTTCCCTCTTACAATATCATTTGTATGGAGATGTGTCTTACTATCCCTAAAGCTCTTGGCATTTGAACACTTTTCTTCCAGGTTTTTTTCTTTAAATTTCCTCTTGAAGAGCCTTAATCTTCGTTCTCTTTCTCTCAAATACAATGAAGTACGATAATAACATTGCCTTTATCTCTCCTTTTTCATTATCTTTCTCTTTAATCATGTCAAAAGATTATTAACAGTCAGTCACATTATATGTGATATAGATGAAGTTACTCTGGAGGAAAAAAGATGTGGACTAGAGAAGCTTTATCTCAGGTAATAAAAGTCCTTTGTGGAGCTGCTGTGATTTTGTCATTAGGAAACCACACTTTGATATCATGCAATTGCATTTGTGTCGAGTAAATTGGAGAATGATCCCAGCTTTGGTAGAACAGTAAAATGCATAGACTTCCTGAATATCAGCAAAAATTACTTCCCCTAGGTCCCTGTATCTCATTTATTGTTATGCATATTGCTGGGCAATGATCTGTCATTTTTTTTAGAAGACCAGTGACAGTTTAATAGCTTAGTTTTATGAGGGCAGGGGTCGATGTTATCAGGGAAAATGTGCGATCTCATTTTTGCTAGGGGAAACAAGGTACAGTAGCTGCCTAAGTGGTTTATCCAGGGGCCCCATAGTGCTGTATGGTTTGGAAGCCTTTACACTGTGATTGTTTGTGGGGGGGGGGTCTTCATATTTATGCAGCTTGCAGACCACAAGAACAAAAAAAAGGGATGACATGCATACTGTCACTGAACATTCCTGCAGAAAACAAGCTGTGTAAGTATGAAGGTTCCCTTTGATATTGGGGGCCCACTGGCCTGGGCAGCTGGAGGGGAGGGGATTTGTTAGGAAACACTGCAATAGGAGAGGGAAAAGCATTCAGCCTCACCCTCATTTCTCCCCTATGACATTCACTCCAGGCAATATTCTTCTCATCTGACCTCACTTCCAATTCTGGCCTCACTTTCCTTTCTGAAGCCCATTGGCACATCCCCAAAAGAGGAAATAGTTAAGCAACTCCCTGATGCCTGGTGTTTCTCCTGAAATTAGACCTCATCACCAGTATTACTGCAGCATCAGGTAGTGATGGCAGGGGCTTGGTCCATGTTAGGTTCTCGTGAAGTATCTTAAAGAGACATTTCTTCATCTTGCAAGTGGGAGCTATGCTGCACCATTCCTCTATCAAAGGGATTGGATGGATGTAAGACAGAGCTGGATGTCTCATTCTTGTCATGGACTGGGGGCTATTTTTGCTGCCATTGCTGAAATGCTGTAATTTACCTGTATGAAAACCCTGACCAGAATGGCCTATCTCATCAGATCTCAGAAGCTAAGTGGGGTCAGCCCTGGTTAGTGCTTGGATGGGAGGCTAGCAACAGTCTAGGGTTGCTGGAGGCAGGCAATGGCAAATCCCACTTCTGTCTTGCCTTAAAAACCCTAAGGGGTCACCATACATCAACTGTGATTTGACAGCACTTTCCACCACCAATTGTATGAGTGAGTGGTGTAATTACTAATTACCCATGGAAAACTACAACAAGTCCATGCACGCTCATCCAATTTGTCATCCATCCACACAATGACTATTTTGTTGCATGGCAGGGCTTTTTTCGTTAGCTAGGTCACACTCTGTTTCAGTAACATTCACAGTTCCTTTGTGCTCCAGCTGAAGATATTCACCCTCAGTTGGCTTTTGATGCTTAAATTAGACAATATTTAATGATCCCAAATGTGAGATGTCATTCGCCCCCAGGAGATGTTAATGGCACTTTAACATTAAAACTAATAAGTAGTTCATTTACTTTGTACCAATGTTTTGGACCTGACTTTGCCTTTGCCAGCGGTTTGAGTAAATGCAGGTTTCATTGTATGTATTTCTACATTTTAAAAAAATGAAAAACAAGCAGTGATTTCTGAGGACTGGCTATTTTTTTTTTTTTTGCAAAATATTTGCGTGCGGGGTGGGGGGGGGGGGGAAGATGCATTTATGTTAGTGTCAATAGCAAAATACTTTTAAGCCTGCACTTGGCAAAACCTCATTCTTGAATCTCATTGAAATCAAGAGACGGGTTTACGTGAAAAAGAAAGAGAGAGAAGCAGGCATGAGTCATCTTTAGGAGCTGAGAATTCAGATTTATTATGGGAATACCACTTCTTGATATAGGAGGAGGAAAATGGGATTTAGGGTCTTCTTAGTTAATATAACTCTCTTTATTGCATTGTTTTACCCAGCCTGGAAGCTGGTAAAAAACACAATCCAGTGCAATCATGGGTGTTCAGCGTAAGGCATGGAACATCAGACATACAGTGGCTTCTCTCTTCCATGAGGTGGAGAATACTGAACAATCAAGTCCCCCCTCCCCTATGCATATGAAACAGCATGGAAGATAATTCAGTATATCTGCAGACACAGCTCCTTCTCAGAACTAGTGCTTTTTGGCAGAGCAGCACTTCCACAGGTGTAAGTGATAGGGTGGTAAAAGCAACTTTCTGAAATGATCATTCAGTTGTTATTCAATGATTAAAAACTAGTTTTCATTTGACATTGATTGCATATTGGCTTCATTATACATCCCTTTTGTTCTCTGTATGGAGGAATGCTTCCATCTGCTTCTAAGATTTCACCTGCAGCAGAGAAGAGGGGACAGCCTGGGCCAAGCTGTGTCTCATGGAATGCTTTTTAGAGAAGTTAAGGAATTAGGATGCTTAGGGCTGATCCTGCATAGAGCAGGGGGTTGGACTAGATGGCCTGTATGGCCCCTTCCAACTCTATGATTCTATGATTCTATGAATTATGCTAAAATCTAGTTCTGGAAAACTTAGGCTAAAAATTAAGGGTCATTGTAACTTAACATTCCAGAGAGAGCAAAGTCTGATACGAGCTGATACCAAAGGGAAGAGGGCATTCATGTTCTTCTTAGTGACCTAGTGACCCTTGCCACATCAGAGTCCAAGGTCAGCCTGGAGCCTTTAGGAGTGGTCCTGGAGATGGAATGGGGTGTGTGCACTTATGGTCAGGTGATGCTGCCAGCCCCCTGAGGTAAAGGTATATAGGGACTTTGCACATGTCTTTCAGGACAATTAGTCCCCTGTTTCTGTTTTTTTCCCCTTGCTGCAGCTAAAATTAAATCATAAAAGGTTTTCCATTCTGGCATGTTTGGGTTAATGTCATGCTAGGCAAAAGGACCCTGTTAGGCTGCAAGGCTGAATAGTGTTGGTTGGCTTAGTATCCACATGTTTTATTAGTGGTGTAGTGCTAGCGACACTTTTTAATAGTTTGGTGTTTTTATATTGACATTTGGTATCTATTTTTTTACTGTCATAGAATCATAGAATCATAGAGTTGGAAGGGGCCATACAGGCCATCTAGTCCAACCCCGTGCTCAACACAGGATCAACCCAAAGCATCCTAAAGCATCCAAGAAAAGTGTGTATCCAGCCTTTGCTTGAAGACTGCCAGTGAGGGGGAGCTCACCAGCTCCTTAGGCAGCCTATTCCACTGCTGAACTACTCTGACTGTGAAAAACTTTTTCCTGATATCTAGCCTATATCGTTGTACTTGAAGTTTAAACCCATTACTGCGTGTCCTCTCCTCTGCAGCCAACGGGAACAGCATCCTGCCCTCCTCCAAGTGACAACCGTTCAAATACTTAAAGAGGGCTATCATGTCCCCTCTCAACCTCCTTTTCTCCAGGCTGAACATTCCCAAGTCTCTCAACCTATCTTCATAGGGCTTGGTCCCTTGGCCCCAGATCATTCTCGTTGCTCTCCTCTGTACCCTTTCAATTTTATGTACGTCCTTCTTGAAGTGAGGCCTCCAGAACTATACACAGTACTCCAGGTGTGGTCTGACCAGTGCCATATACAATGGGACTATGACATCTTGTGATTTTGATGTGATGCCTCTGTTGATACAGCCCAAAATGGCATTTGCTTTTTTTACCGCTGCATCACACTGCCTGCTCATGTTTAGTTTACAATCCACAAGTACCCCAAGGTCACGTTTACACACAATGTTACCTAGAAGCGTATCCCCTATCCAGTAGGTATGCTTTTCATTTTTCTGACCCAGATGCAGAACTTTACACTTATCTTTATTAAATTGCATCTTGTTCTCATTTGCCCATTTTTCCATTGTGTTCAGATCTCCTTGAACTCTGTCTCTATCTTCTGGAGTATTTGCCAGTCCTCCCAATTTGGTGTCATCTGCAAACTTGTTGAGTAGTCCCTCCACCCCCTCATCTAGATCATTAATAAATATGTTAAAAAGTGCCAGACCGAGCCTCGAGCACTGAACCCTGAGGTACCCCGCTACTCACCACCCTCCAGTCTGATGAAACACCATTGACAACAATTCTTTGAGTGCGGTTCTCTAACCAATTCCCTATCCCCCTAACTATCTGAAAATCCAGATTGCAGTCCTTCAATTTATCCATCAGAACATCATGGGGAACCTTATCAAAAGCTTTACTAAAATCCAAGTAAACGACATCAACCGAATTTCCCCGATCCAGCAAACCTGTTACTTGGTCAAAAAAGGAAACCAGGTTGGTCTGACAGGACCTGTTGGAGACAAATCCATGCTGGCTTCCTTGGATCACCAAATTGCCCTCCAGATGTTTGCAGATCGCTCCCTTTAATATCTGCTCCATTATCTTACCCACAACAGAGGTCAGACTCACTGGTCTGTAGTTTCCCGGGTCATCCTTCCTCCCTTTTTTGAAGTTCGGAATAACGTTTGCTCTCTTCCAGTCCTCCGGGACATCTCCAGTCCTTAAAGAGGTCCCAAAGATGATGGACAAGGGTTCTGCAAGTTCTCTGGAAAGTTCTTTGAGTAGTCTCGGGTGCATTTCATCCGGACCAGGGTATTTGAACTCATCCAGTGCAGCTAAATGCCTCTCGACAACCTCTCTGTCCATGTCAACCTGCCACCCAGACACTACCCCTTGGCTACTGCCAACTCTAGATGTGCCTAAACCCTTTGACCTGTGGGAAAAAAACAGATGTAAAATAGACGCTGAGCCTTTCTGCTTTCTCTGCATCCTCCGTTAGAGTTTGTTGTTTTTACTTTACTGGTTTTAATGTTGTATGTCTTTGTGAGACCTTTTAGGAGAGCAGCAACTAAGAAAAAATCTACTAAATAAATCAGGTGATATATAATATAGGATTGCTTGTGTGGGATTTATGCTCCATGGTTCTGTCGGTTGCTTTGTAGCTAGTGGGTTATGGCAATTTTACCATAAATTAATTTTCATAGTGAAATTTCCAGATGAGCTACATTTCAGGGGCATGCTAATGTAGATTCTCAGTGTTGACTTCATACAACTCTATTTTGAATGAACTGTCCAATATTATAGGATGCTTTCTAGAGGGCGGTTGACAATGATTGTGTGTTTGTGTTTGTGTGTGTGTGTTTGTGTGCAGGAGAAATGACATGAGTTCTGCTCTTAGACAATCTCTCAGATCCTAGCTTGTCTGGACAAAGAAGAAGAAGAAAAGTTGGTTCTTATATGCTGCTTTTCTCTACCCGAAGGAAGCTCAAAATGGCTTACAGTTGCCTTCCCATTGCCTCCATTCTCACCAGGTGTCTCTGTGACCATAGAGATGTGAGGGCCAGGGAATAAACCGTGATCTAGCCCAAATGTTTGCTTTCATTTGTTATATAATCTGCAGAAACTTCTGCATTTAGGAGCTTCTGTAATCATAGAACTAGGAAGGTTTGAAATACATGTGCACCTTTGAATAGGTCACTTGCAAAAATGGGAATAAAGCAGAGAAGTGACATGAGTATGAATCAGATCTGAGTTTTCAGGCCACCCTCTGGACTTTTCTACTTGTGAAAAGGTCCAGCATATTGCTGAAGCAATTCAATTTGATACACAACATCATTTCAACTCTTTTGGAGGACTGCATATCACATAGTTTCTGTTTCTCAATGACATTTAATACTTCATTGCGGGATAAAACTGAGTATAACTTGTAAAGTCACTGGGATTTATAGAACTGTATAACATGGAACAGTTTCTGCACAGATCCTAAGAGCCATGAGCTTCACTGGAGGAAGAAATGTCTCCTACTTTCTCCTGTCTGCTATAGTCCCCCTGTTCCACCTGAAAAATTGAGGGTCAAAAGAGTCTCAGGTCAGAGAACCTTGAATACAAAGTAGAAATTGGAAATCCACAAAATGGCTATTCTGTTAGTACAAACCTTCCTGCTGACAGGGCAAATTTTCTAAAGAGGTATCAAACATAAGATAGTAATTCTTAACTCCCTACTGCTGATAGCTCTCTGTTGGTTGATAATAGTTGGGAAAAGAAACAAATCAGCATGAATAGTAAGTTTGAGCTTTGGAGACAATTCATATTTTCCTTGATAAGAGGCAGAAGATGAGTATTGAATGTATGGTCCCAATATGTCATTTCTTTAAGACTCTCATTTCTTTAAGAAATTTGTGCTTTCCTTATAAGTGATAAACATATAAAAGACATGCTGCTTCCTTGTATCTTTGGCTTTCAAATGCAGATCTACCATCCACCTCTCTCCATGAAGGTCTGTTTGGTCAGGTAATATTTGGTATAATTTTTTCAGTGCTTATAAGAAACATTTATTTGCAGTCATTTGGACTAGTATAACTATTGGCACCACAATCCAAAAAGGCAATGCTTATATATGTTTTTCTCTTGCAGTTTGTTGCCCATCCCAACTGTCAGCAGCAGTTACTCACCATGTGGTATGAAAATCTCTCAGGCTTACGTCAGCAGTCGATTGCTGTGAAATTCTTGGCTGTCTTTGGAGTCTCCATAGGCCTTCCATTCCTCGCTATAGCGTATTGGATTGCTCCCTGCAGCAAGGTACAGATTGGTTAAGGTGCATGTTTGTTTATCATTATTTAATATCCAATTGGCATATGCAATCGGAACTGAGAAATCTAGTAAATGTTGTTTTATTACATTGTGCAGGAAGTAGAAGAAAATATTGAGGATTTCTCAAATGTCAGACAACTGGATGGTATATGTGTGTGGGGGGATATCTTTCTGAAAGTGCTAAAATGTAAAAGGAAGGAAAATATTTAGTGACAAGGGCAAAAGTATAAAAGTATAAAATACACAGAGGAAGGATTACCACCAATGTCAAGTAAAACATATGCCCAAGAGATCTATAGCTATAGACGCAAAAACTTTATAGAAGACAAACTTTGTAGAGAGAACTGGGTTCCATATAGAAAGAGAGTGATAGAAAATATGTTTTGCATGCACTTAAAGCTTAATGCTTGGCTTCCTAGTTAAAGGATTTCCGGCAGAAGGGTAGGGAAGGGTTTGGATAGGTGCTGCCAAGTTTCTTTAGGGCAGTTTCATATGTTTCTGGAAATGGAGCTGAAAAGAATGCTGAATATCATTCTCCTCATTTTGAAGAAAGCACTTGAAAGTAGACCAGATAAGGCAAGATGTGGATTACATGACCTCTACATACATGCTCCTAAAGAGCTACTTGTGAGGGGAAATAAAGATTTTACTATTATCCTATGAGTCCCTTCCACCAAGTCTTCTTTTAACAGCAACAGCAATAATAAGAGGAAACTTTTCTCCCTCAGACAAAATGAGATCTCACTCACTAAGACTTATGCTGGATCAACTTGGTTATTCTTAAGGTGCCACTTGATTTCTGTTTTATTTTGTTATGATAGACTAACCTCATTTTCATCCAAAACTGCTATTCTCCTTTGTCTTTTTCCCTGGAACAAAAACTATGGCCAAAGGGAGCCATAGGATCCAAACCCATGTTTTCTTTTTTAAAAGAAGTTGAATAAAACCTTTTGGTCTTTTTCACATTCATCAAACTTTTCTACAAAACTAACTTCAAGAGTTTTGGGCTCAGTTCAGAAGTTATGTGTGCCCATGATTTATTTGAATTTATTTTAGTTTATGAATCCAGACTTCTGCTCTCAGATGATCTCTCAGATCCTAGCTTGTCTTGACAAAGCAGGTTTCACTGCTGCCACTCTGGCCAGGGGTCTCTGTGGAATGTGTGGGGGCAGTACCAGGGAATAAACAAGGATCAAGCCAAGATGTTTGCTTTCATTTGTTGTGTGAACCTGTGGATAGTAAATCATCTTCTAACGGTTTGTTGGACTCTAGTAACTAATCATAGTTAATGAAGAGGCCCCCATTCAAACAGTCATGCAAACAATAGTAAATTCAATGAAATTATGCCTTTGTGCTATGTTTGAACTGAAATGAGACAGGAATGATCACTTGTCAGTTTTAAAGGAAACATGAGTATAGTAATGAGATGCAGAATGGGAGTTGGCTTGAGACTTGGGCATTGGAGTGCAAGATGATGGACAAGATCTTATCAATGATGGTAACACTGTAAGCCCAAACCTCCTTGTGCAGTTTCATGTTGTCCCTCTAGTGTTACCTCTTTCATTTTTCCTGGTTGCCAACTACACACATTAATTATGATTATTTATACCCCGCATTTCTCCTCAGTAGGGACCCAAAATGGCTTACAATATTGCTTCCCTCTCCATTGTATCCTTATGACAACCCTATGAGATAAATTAGTCTGAGAGTGTGTTACTGGACCAAGTTCACTCAGCAATCTTCCATTGCTGATTGGGGTTTCAAATCTGGGTCCCTGGCACTCTGCATTCACATACAAACATAGATAAAAGCAGCTTTTTGCAACTAAGGAAGTAGAACCAACATGGTCAAGCCTTACGCCCTCCATGGCAGAGGCAGATCATAACTGAACAGAAATAGTAAAGAACAGGTCCAACTCTTCAAGGTTTTTAAAGATGATTCAGAGCTTCTGAAGATCTGAATTATTTATCTAGTCATAAATGATATTTTTATGAAGATCTGAAAGATATCACTCCAAGAAAAATCTCTACAGCTTTCATCAGTGACAGAGAGCATAAAATATTGATGCAACACAGATTGAATATGGAATGGCTGACATCAGGGGAGAAGGGAAATGATATTAACAAATGTTCATTTGCTTTTACACTGGGTCAAGTTCATTTAAGTAACAATGTCTATGCTGCTCTAATTGTACAAATCCTGGATCTTGATTTCTGTTGTTCATGCAAATAAATGCACAAATAAGTATAGCAAGGAGGCATTAGTAGTAATGTTGGGAAATGGCAGGATGACAGCATTGCAAGCCACTGTGGTTGTGTTACAGGCAAATCTGCTAGAGCAAATGTTTAGAATTGTGCCAGCATATATTGGGCTAAAGAAGCCTCTAAGAACTGGGAGACAAAATATAATTCATTAGACCTTCAGACAGTTTCACTTTCTCAAAAACAGTTTCAGAGGACATTGCTATTAATATTGTGATATTGAAGTGAGATTTCTTCTGATATGCGAAATATGAGAATGAGCCAGCAAAAGTTAAGCATTTTAATCCCATTGATATTAGTGAAGGAGACTGTGTTCCCAGTTGATCCCAGTTGAATCTTAAAATGGAACAAAGATCCTTAAGTATGGCTGGATTGTGCCTAGTATTTTTAAAGTAATTCAGGTGAGCTAATGCTGTCTTCCTTCATAGCTTTCTTTATTTGGAATCATGGTACCAGGAGAGCTCAAGGCCTAGTCCTACTGAGGAAGGCCAAATAATGAGCACACCTTTGGATCTCTGCCTCAAGGCACTCAGCCCTGTATCCATGGATTCCAAAAGCATGGGAAGAACTTTAATTCTGAATTGACAACATGGCTTTGCATAGCACTGAACAAATACCAACCCAGAAGTGAAAGTGCAAGAGCAGAAGAACATTTTCATGCAGGCAAAACAGGGTTCGTGTCTCACTCCCTCTTTCCTAAAACTTCAGTCAGGTACACCAGCCATGACTAGAACTGTACATTGAAATAAGCTGACCCCTAGACCCCTGATTCCTTACAAATACCATAAACTTCAGAATAGCCACCTGCAACCCCTGTGGCAAGTCTCCACCATATATTATTTATTTATTTAATTGATGTCTCCCACTTTTCTCCCAGTGAGGGTTCAAAGTGGCTTACATTGGTCTCCTCTCCTTCATTTTATCCTCACAACAATTCTGTGAGATCGGTTAGGCTGAGAGTAGGTCACTCAGTAAACTTACATGGCATAAGTGGGGATTCAAAGCATGGTCTCCCAGATTCCAGTCCCACACTCTAATTGCTACCCCACCCTGGCTTTCCATACTAAACAAACCAACAATTGGATCAACTTCAGAGCTTCCAAAAAAGTGCCAAGGCTATGGCTGCAATATAACTAACCTTACATATTGAATAACTATGGTCTCCAAAATTCGGAAGGAGTATTCTGATGCTAGTTGGTATCTTGTCTTGCAACGATTACCCTAACCCTATCCGCTGATATACTTCTAACCATGAACTCACTCATAGTGTGTGCATAACTTTCCACTTTAGTGCGAAACCCCATAGTACCCAGTCTGCCTCAGACATACTAATCCCCATTATCCACTGGTGGTGAACCACAATTCCTTAGTGGCTTGCTGCTGGCCATGAATGAAACCTGCTCTGAGCCACAAGGCTGAGAAAGGCAGGAGAACAGAGGGCAAAGACCTCCATTGCTCACCATACCCAACACCAGAGATAGAGATTACCAAGATATAAATGCCCAAGCATCAGCATTTTTACCTTTATGTTGAGATGCCTATTTTAAAAAGTGCTTAACAGCGTCATATTTGCAACTTAGTATACTACAACTGTGAAAGCTGAAATTAGGATTAAAAAAAGCATGTATGTGTTTTTGAAAACTTAAAGATATCCTTGGACTTCAAAGAAACCCGTGTATACATGATTAAAGTGAATACAGAAGGACTAAGAAGAATCGGAATAAAGATTACAGGTTTTGCTCTTCCATTTGGAGAAAATCATTTCAGGCTTTTGATGTCACCTCGGTTTTTCCTTATCTGGCCAAATTTATTTATAATCTTTAAAGTGTAATATGTTCCTTAGGGAGCATTTCTCTTCTTGCTAGAGATTCTTGGCAGAGTTGAAACTTTTAAATGCTGCTTCATAATGAATAGCTTTTAGGATGCAGAAAAGAAGGCACTGGCTTAGTGCCAAACTAAATGAGACAGCCATAAGTCCATGCATTTAAACCTGGACCTATCCCAATCACATAGAGAGCAGTAGACATTCAATTTTAATAGCGATAAGTGTATGTGGGAAAGAAACCTCCTCCCTACCTGTCACTTCTCTCCCTACAGCCTCCTTTCCCAAGGAGCTTTCCACCAAACAGCCTGCTTTTGAGTATTACAATTTGAATGAGAAGAATAGTGTCAGAGGGAGGAAAGACTGCATAGAAACAAGCCACATGATGTCAGAAGGGTTAGCATTCTCTCCTCAGTTCTTTTTCTGCTGCCGTTGGGAGGAGATTGTTCAGCAATCTGAAGACAAGTTTTACCTCAGATTCAGAAGGAGAGGTGAACAATTCAGTATTCTAATATTATTGGCTGCTGTTGCAGGACAGGGCCTTGTATAAATAAAATAAATAGATAAATATTTTTTAAAATAAAGAAAGAATAAAAGGGGGTGAAAACGGTCCCAAGTGGAGAGCTCTGAGGCTGTTACCTCTGTTCTGACAGAAGACCTCCACAATGCCTTTGCCTTGCTGCCAAACCACTCATAGAAACTGTCACCAGTTGGCCCTTTAAGAATGTGAAATACACTTTAAATGCTCCCCCTCTATCCATTGTGCCCTGAGCTAGATACCTCACATGAGCCCAGTCTCATCACATGGAAGCTAAGCAGAATCGATGGGGCAATACCAAAGTTATGATAAAGTGGCAGGAAGTGGCAAACCACCTCTGAACATCTGTTGTCTTTAAAAATGCATCAGGGGTCACCATGAGACAGGTGTGACTTGCTGGCAAATACATGATGGCATGCTATGGACCCTGAGCTTCCAGTGGCCTCACACAGTGCCTTCCCCCCATGGATGAGAGCTATAACCTCTCACCCTCCCTCTTTTCCATCTTTAAGGACACTTGGAGTGACATCCCTTTCCACTGGGGTGGGGCCCTTCCACCCCCAGTCTGGCTGCTCCCACCATCATTGTACTCTGCTAGGGCCCTCTACATCTCTAAACTGGCTCTGGTGCTTTGGGCCCTGTGAATCCTTAAACCTCTCTCTCACACACAAACACACACACACACACCAAATTAAGTGAGTGCCAAACTCTTTCACAATTGTATCATGGCTGGCATATTCTACTTTAGGGTCATTCCTCTGATGTGAATTGGTTTTTACAGACCTCCTCAGGCTTGTTATATTAATAAGGCATCTATTTCATTGTCCAACAGTGTATATGGAAACCAGATTTGTTACCATTAATCTTATAATGCCATCAGTGTTCACATCAAATGTCTAGATATATCTCTTCTTAGTAAATCTTATGCACATATTATTTAGCATTTCTATTGAGCTGCTGATGTAGACTTCAGATGTGTTTGCTTTGCTAGAGATCATTCTTGCCATTCAGAACACAAGCAGGAATATCATTAGTGAGGTACTGGTAGAAGACCTAATAATCCTATATAGAGTAACCATTCCTGGCCTGGGACCAACATGTCTATCTAAAGGGCCATATCACCTTGTTTGTCCCTGACTGATTATGCATGACAGCAGCTATGCTGAGCTGCTGCTGATTTGTTGCAGCAGAGCAGCATGCTCTCCCGTTTTATGTGTCCCTATGGGGGTTGCATTTCAGTGGTGGAGCTAGTCCGCTGCTTTCTGCATCCCCACAGAGGACATGTTTTGGTAACGGAGCAGCTCCACCACCAAAATGTATCCTCCCAAGAAATGCAGCCACACGAGGGGGCAGCAGGAGCTTTTGTGTGCACGCACACTTCCTCACATACAATGTCATGGAATGGAAGTGATCAGGTCATACTTATAGGCAAAGTGTAAGAGTAAATTAACATGTAGCATAATGAAAATGGTTAACGAATTCCAGAGATAAATAGGAAAAAACAGCAATTTGGATTTGTTATATTACAATCTACTTGTTTAAATCAATTATTCAACTCAAGAGATAAAGACCAGATGTCCTCTTTATTTTATTTATCTCTTATTTAGAATAATTGCTCTAAACAATTGTAATGTAATTATAACTAGTATAATGCAAAGTAGTTTGGAATGGTAACTATTTATTGTATACAAAAGGTTTCCCATGTAATTCAATTTGTTTGTAAATAAAAACAAATCCAAATTGCTGTTTTTTCCTATTTATCTCTGGAATCTGCTAACCATTTTCATTATTCTGTATGTTCATTTGTTGGTCTTAAAGGTGCCACTGGACTCTACATTTGCTAAAAGCAATAATATACTGTACTCTAAATTTAGAGAGATAAATACATTGGAGGTATATTGCATAGGACTGCATTGTTACCTGAAGCAATGCTTAGCGTTTTAATTGTATGTTTTATTAATAAACAGAAACAATAGCTTGACTCAGAACTTTTGAAAGTTAGTGGATAGAAATGTTATAGCTTGTGCATGTTTGGTTTTTCAGCTGGGACAAACGCTCCGGAGCCCCTTCATGAAGTTTGTGGCACATGCTGTTTCTTTCACAATTTTTCTTGGACTCTTAGTAGTAAATGCCTCAGATCGATTTGAAGGTGTAAAGCTTCTTCCAAATGAAACTGCCATGGATCACCCCAAACAAATATTTAGAGTAAAAACAACACAGTTCTCATGGACAGAAATGCTGATCATGAAATGGGTCCTAGGTAAGTAGAACAGGAAAAAAAACCCTGTAACTGTGACCGTTTATGCACCGGAGATTTCATGCCGGGCTGCAGGCTGGAGTTTTAGTCGAAGCAGGTTGCCCCACCTCTTCTCGCACCCACATTGGGGAGCATTTGACCTGGTGCACCTCATCCACCCCCGATTTGTGCTCCTGCACGGGAGCTGGGGCAGTGAAGTTCCCAGTGCATAAACGGACTATGAATTGCATGAACAAAGAGAATTTTGGATAATGGACTAATGGGCAGACTTAACCTAACCCTAAAAGGTGGTACCCATGCTATATATGTTACAGGATATCTACTGAGAATATTTTCTGTGGTGAATGTTTCTTACCATGTCCACATCATGTAGAAATATTCATGATTAAGATCAGAACCATCATCTTGTGTGCATCCTAGATTCATACTATTAGAGATTATTTAAAAGGACAAAACAAAACTCTGAATGGCCCTTTATGCACAGCGCCAGATTCTGTGCGTTGGTGCCGTGCCATTGTGGCGGGGCACAGTGCCCCACCGTTTCCTGTGAACGCATGGGAGTGGGGCATGCTGGGTTGCCCCGACATAGCACGCGCGCTTTATGCCAGGGCTAGGAGGCCCAGCCGAGGTAAGTACAGCGGCGGGAGGTGGGGAGGGACCAGGGGGAGGGGGGCCAGGGGGTCACCCCTGCCAGCTCCATGCTGCCACAGTGCCCGCAGGGGTGAGCAGTGTCCCAAAAGGCTTGACCCATAAGGTTTTATTATCTTGATTAAGCCATTTTACAGATATTGTGCAAGTTTTAAGATCTTTATACTGGTTGCACATTTGTTTCTGGGACCATTTCAAGGTGTTGGTTCTGAACTACAAAGCTCTTCATGACATGAGCACATCATGAAAACTTCATTAAATTTACAGGCAAAGTAGTTGTTACATGCCATGAGTTGGAAAACTTTTCATACAGAGTCATGATGTCAGGAAACAAATGTTCCCAAGCATTCTTGGGCCCTATTAAGCTCAGGAGCATGGGAGTGAGGAGGAAGGGTTTCTGCTTCCACCCTGCATCATTCTCCCCAGCCAAAATATTCATGGGCAGCTACTTTTGCCGTATTTTGAGACTCCATATGCTCCAATTGTTGGAATATGCAAGATTTGCAGTGTGCTTGATTGAACAGAATATGAAGAGTATCCTGCAGGGGGGCATTGGAGGAGAAGTGTATTTAGCCTAATTAGAATATCTTGATATTTTTCAAATAATGTCCTCCAGTGTCCTAACTGGCTCTTTTGGAGACTTTCTGTTCTTTTGAGCACACTTCCCTGCTTGCCTCCAGAACAAACAGAATGAAGACAACAGAACAGTTAGACAGGTCTCTCTTTCTCCTCTTTCTATTCAAAATTGGTTTCTCCTCTTAAAACTATTTTATTATTTTAAGCAACTTGGTGCTTTACCCCCACTTGCATATTTAAATTCTGCCAACAGCAATCAGTGCAGATGTTTCCCCACAATGGGGCAAATAGGGCCTCCTTGGCTGTTTCTGCTAAGGAAAATGACTTGGTAGGAAGTTAAAGTCCCTCTTACTCCATAACATGTTCTCAAGCCGAATTGGATTCTGAAGTAGTTAGAAATGTTAGCTTTCCACCTACGTGGCTGTCCATAAAACAGGTTGGGATTCCATGACCTGACTTGTGGCAAATGTATCTTCTCGTGTGGCCCTTAGATGATTTTGCAAGATTGAATTGTTCTGGTACACTTCTTAACTGATAGATTAAAGTAAGGAGGCACTGCATGATGTATTGTTTTTTAAATTTGTTTTGGCAAACTAGCATGAGGTATGGAGAATGGCAGAAAAAATGTTTTAATTAATTGTCACAAGCATCTAAGCCTGTGACTTTTAGCAGTATTCACACAGACAATGAAATGCTCATGAGAATCCACTGGCATGCACCCAACCCATCCCAGTGTTGTCTTTTGGCATTTACTGAGCATTTGTAGCAGTGAGCCAAAAGTCTAATGGGGGTGAGTCCTGCACATGGTGACTAAAACTGCCTTGCCACATTTGACAGACTGGCTTTTTCCTGGACTACCTCAGGCTGAGATGTTTGTGTAGACAGGAAAGGAATAAGAAATAGTCCTATGCTGGTATTTTCTGTATTTAGACCTGAGGTTTATTTAGCAAAAGCTGACAGAAAGCAGATTTGACTTGCTCCAAATCTGCTGATTTACAGTATAAAACAAAGGAACCATATAACTTCTTGGAAAGATCGATAATGTATTAAAGAGAATCTGATGTAGGATTTTCAAAGTAAGTGGCTAGATATAAAAAGAATTCATGAATGACCATGAATTATTTATTTTAAATAATATTTAAGTACATTCAAGGAGATGAATATTTTGAGTGAAAGGGTCTTTTTTGAGACTACAGGTACCCAACAGGTAAAGGAAACTTTAATTAAGATCAAAACATTTTCATTTCCAGAGAGTGTGTTTTGGTTCTCCAAGAGCTGCCCACAACCTACAGCAGTTGCCTGAGTAATAAATGGGCAGCAGAACCTTTATATCCTGCTGTACTTTGTCTCTAGCTTTCAGTTAAATTGAAATGGCAAACCCAGAATCTACATTGATAATTCAGTAATCTTCATAATCAATGCTATTGATAGGATTTAAGAAATGAAGAAGACCGCCCTTTTCCCAGACCTTGACCTCATGAAGTTCTATCTCCAAAACCCCCAGGCGTTTCCCAACCCAGAACGAGCAACCCTACCTAAGATGGTAGTAATAAGCTAACTTTTTACGATGTAATCATTTATGCTTCTTGATTACCTTGGCTTTAGTATTCTTACTTTCTCAAGACCATGTGCTCATGGCTGTTCTCTTGAGCTAAGATGGACTTCCTTCCTCTTCCTGAATGAGTGCTACTTCTTCACTTAGCTCAGAAGTTTTATTTTCTGCTTCTCCCCACCTCTTAGCAAACTCTTGTTCTCTTTTAGTCTGCTAGAAGCTTCACTGTCACCTTGGCCTCCTGTTGCTCTGTGGACTAAGGGTAACTCATCATTTGGCCAAGGTTATCTGCATTTCCAGATGGCTCAGCCCTTAGGAGGCCAATCTTACTCATTTATTTTTACCCACAACTATCTTCCTTCCTTAATAGTTGCCTCTTGTGGCGCAGAGTGGTAAGGCAGCCGCCTGAAAGCTTTGCCCATGAGGTTGGGAGTTCGATCCCAGCAGCCGGCTCAAGGTTGACTCAGCCTTCCATCCTTCCGAGGTCGGTAAAATGAGTACCCAGCTTGCTGCTGGGGGGTAAACGGTCATGACTGGGGAAGGCACTGGCAAACCACCCCGTATTGAGTCTGCCATGAAAACGCTAGAGGGCGTCACCCCAAGGGTCAGACATGACTCGGTGCTTGCACAGGGGATACCTTTACCTTTTTTATCTTCCTTCTGACCAGTAAGGAGCCCCTTACAGGGTCTTTGGTACTAATCCTGGGATGGAAGACATTTCACCACAATTTAGCTATGCATTGACTTTTCTGATGTGCTGCAACTTTGCAGCCTACACAGTTTTCCCTGGGGCTAATGGATATTGTTTGATAATTTTGGGAGAAAGGCAAGTTGAAAGATTAATGCACGATTAGTGCTTGGTGTTTAGAGATGCATGGAATAACTGATGTTTTTCAACATGTTGAACAAGACTGGTTTCTGTGTTCTCATAGGCATGATATGGTCTGAATGCAAAGAAATCTGGGAAGAAGGTCCCCGTGAATATGTCATGCATCTTTGGAATCTGTTGGATTTTGGGATGCTCTCCATCTTTGTGGCTTCTTTCACTGCCAGATTCATGGCTTTTCTCAAAGCAACTGAAGCGCAACACTATGTGGATGAGCATGTTCAAGATGATGACCTCAATAATGTCACCCTTCCTCCTGAGTATGCCTACTTTACATATGGTAAGAGAATCCTGTTACATGATGTTGTCTGATCTTTCAGGCTCAGTTCATTCATCTTAGTAATATCCAGTTCAGCCAGTTCAACAAACAACTGAGCAGAGATGGTCCCTGTACTGAAATTTTGTACTTTTATGCATATTAAATTCAGTCCAGTTGCTAGTTGATTGAGCAACAACAACAGACAAGGAAAATTTTAAAGATGGCTAAAGATAAAGGAATCTGCTGTTTTTCCCAAGCAACAAACATATTGGTATTTTGAGGCTGCAGTAATACCAAATAATTGAAACTGGAGTATGGCATATTACTAAGGTTGGATACCTTCGTATTACTAAAAGGTAAGACATGCAGTTAATTCTAACATGAAGTGCTAGCTGCTCAAAGGTATTTCCAAAATGCTGAGTGTTCAGTATTCAACTTGGACTGATACCAGCTGCTTATTTGCTGAACCTTTTTGCACTGGGCCCTATTGGAATTCAGGACTCTAATTTTCACCATTTTTGCCAATCCTAGCAGGGCCTAGCCTCTCCCATGGTATTGGTCCTATTTATAGTTCTGCTATTTATTCATGGCATGTGAGTAATGAAGCCAGGAGATCCTATAATTGCAGTATTGTCTGGCAGCCAGGCAAGAGACATTTGGAAGTTGTTTGCTATTGTCTGCCTCCACATCATGGCCCTAGTTTTCCTTGGAGGGCTCCCATCCAAACACTAACCAAGGCCAATGCTACTTAGCTTCCAAAATCTGATGACACCGGGCATGCCTGGGCTGTCCTTCTGTGTCCAACTAGAACAATGAAGTTCTATACCAATCCAGCTTGGTGTAGTGGTTGGGACTTCTAGTGTAGTGTAGCAGACTTCTAATCTGGTGAGCTGGGTTTGATTCTGTGCTCCCCCACATGCAGCCAGCTGGGTGACCTTGGGCTCGTCATAGCACTGATAAAACTGTTCTGACCGAGCAGTAATATCGGCTCTCTCAGCTTCACCCACCTCACAGGGTATCTGTTGTGGGGAGAGGAAACGGAAGGCGACTGTAAGCCGCTTTGAGCCTCCTTCGGGTAGAGAAAAGTGGGATATAAGAACCAACTCTTCTTCATAGACAATGTTAGGAGACACTGTTCCTCCTCAAATTTCCTACAATACTTCAAGACAAAAGGATATTCACACTTGCTATTTCAGGCAAATGTCTAACACCAAGGAGTTGATTGGCTTTGAATACCCACCCCCCCGGCCCCCAAATGACAGCTCAGCGGGTACATTATACAAAGCAGCATTTTTCTTTCTTAGAAGGATGGGAAGAGCAAAATGGTTCTCAATTTTAGAGCAGGAAATGCTGTTTTCCTCTTTGTCCCTTCACTCACTTTCACTAAACTCAGTAAATATATACTCATAACCCCAGTTGCAGGCAAGCAAATATAAATTAGGCTACAGCAGGAAAGATGACAGCAGAGGGTCTACAAGGTCTGCTAAGGCTTATTTTCAGTTACCTGCAAAAACACAGATCAGGGAGGGTACAATCATTTCATACAATTCCATGTGCTTTTTTGAAGTTTCCCTCCATTATTGCTTGTCTATCACAAATAGTCATCCAAAAGCCAAACTGGGAGTAAATACCCTCCCTCTCCAAGATGAGGTGATGATTTAGTGATTTCCAGCCTCCCATGCTCTGCTGCAGAAAAAGGCTCAGGAAAGCTTTGCTCATGCAGGTAGAGAATCCATTTCAGTTGCTGAAATCCATTACAGACTACTCACATTCTCAGAATAGAACCAGGTGACTCCTTACTTATTCATAGTTTCTTACTGATGTACTACTCTTGTATATATGCACTTTTCTTCTCATGTATTGATGTAATAAATTTATTTTTTAACATTAAATAATCTGTTGATATATATTTTGGTGCCATTGCATATTAATGGGACCTCAAGCATCAGGCACTTTAGTAATGCATGTTTGAATGATGTTGAGGCTACATGGAGAGCGCAAGGTCTAATTAGAATTATTTTCAACAGCTTGCAAAAGAAAAATACAGATCAGCAAGGGAATAATTATCTATTTCAATGTGATTCGGTGTACGTTTCCTGAAGCTAAGGGCAGAACTGATTTGTATGAATGATACATTGAGGCAGGCTGAAATATTAGAAATATTTTAACATAATTTTTTCCCTATGTATTGTAACTCAGTCACCAGCCAGAATCTGGCTGGATGAGGCTTTGAAATTGTAATTGCCTTTTTTTTCATATTTCAGAGTAAGGTGCTCCATCTAGTGGAAAACATTTGAAGTATGACCGGTAGTCCGTTAAAAAAATCCTGTGATTAAAGTAAAATGTATTCTTTGTTCAAAGATAGACATTTTAAAATAACACTTCCCACAAAGGTTGAAAACTATCCAGTAGAACAAGCGATCTGTGATTATGACATTTCCCTGAATTATTACCATCATTATTGCAAGCTAGCATGAAGTAGTAGATAGTGGTTAGTGCTGGAAAGAGTCCCCTGTCTTGCAAATTATGGACAATACCATAAAAGGGAAGGAATTATGACAATGTTTCTGTGCTCTCCTCCCTTAGAGGCAAGATTTTCCCACTGTTTTTCCTCCTTTTCTGAGCAGCTCTTTTTGTTTATTTTCTTCCTTTTTGAAGAACAATCTATCTCACAATAAAATCAGAGTCCAGTAGCACCTTTAAGATTTTATTGTGCTACTTCAGACCAACACGGCTACTCATTTGAATCTAATCTGTCTCACAGTATCAAGTTTTGCTGCTGATTCAGCCCTGGAATCTGAGGGAAGGGACAAAGTGTCCCTTTAACTTAAGCCATTATAATGGCACTTGAGGCTTTTAGAAGTTCAAAAATAACAAAATGTTTTATTGAACGTATTGGGGATAGGCCCTCTGAAATCAAAGTTATGATTTCTGAAGTAAATCATTATAGGAACAGACTGTCATTTCTTAACTGATGCTGTCCTCAGAATTCCATTTGAATTAGCCTGTCTCTCAGAAGTGCTCAGATTCTGTGAGGTATTAATCCTTGATAGTCCATCACAGGGCCTCTCTGAGCATAAATTACTTCACAGGGTAGTTGTGAAAAGGTCCTTTTTGAAAGTCTTTTAACTTGATCTCAGAGTTTTCAAGTAAATGCAGAGAAGGCCTGGAAGATCATTGTCCATGGGGTCATGGGGTCATGATGGGTCGGACACGACTTCGCAACTAACAACAATAACCATACTTATATCCTGATTGCATTACTTGGTAATCGGTAGCAGGTGATCTTGAGACTACTTAAATAAGAATAAATGCACCTCTCCATGGTCTGATACTGGAAAAATACATAGACTTTTTTTCTGTGACTAAGACTGGCTAGATTAATCTAGTACTCCATTACTTTCTCAGTTGACATCAACTGAGTATATAATCCATCAACTGCAAACGAAAGATGGGGAGTAAAGCTGCTCTCTGGAAATGAGGGCTTCCCTTTCTGAACTGTCCCTTTACTGGTGTCTTATTCAGAGGTAATAACATAATGTAGTTCCCAGCCAATTGGGTTCAGATACTGAGGGGCTTTCCGCACAAGGACCAATTTTGCCAAATGTTTTCAGAATGCAGAAACGCTATATTAAACAGTGGAATTTCATCATTACACATACCTTTAATTTTAGTGGAATATTGAAGTCCCAGTAGCGTTGTATTCATTTCCCACATGTTTCCGGTCTCGCTGGAATCGCAACAAAGGAAGCGAGATTTTTCTGCACTTCTTCCCGCCCCTGGCCGTCAATCAAATGGAACAGCCAATGGGTTGTTGTGTTCACGCTCCCAAAAAAACCCTTTCCCTTTAAGAACTCTTTTTTTAAAAATGCAAACACACCAGTTGCAACGAATCTGTGTTCAGTCGTTTAGGAAAGACCTTTTTTGCTGGCGTAGGAGCTGGCGCTTAATCGTTTACACACTCCTCAAGTAAACCCCCCCCATGGGCGCGATTTGTGGCTGAAATTACAGGGAGTGTCGAACAAGGGGCTGTATTGTGTTTGGGAACTTTAAAGACACTTGCAGTAGGGACCTTTGTTTCACTGTTAAGCACTTCTTTGGAGGGACTTTAGCCAGAGAAGCCTTGTTCATTCATTGCTTTCCCCAGGACGTTCAGGGGCAAGAGCAGGGGAGGGACATTCTTTCTACATTGAGAATGCACATGTCTTTTGATGATGTGTTGCAGCTTGTGCTCAGAAGTGTAGCAGTTTTTTCAGGGGGAATCCACTTTTCCCGATTCCCCGAAAAGCGCTACAATGAAGTGATTTTTGCAGGAGTGTTGCAGGAGTGTTACAGATTGTGTGCAACGTCATGCGGAATGTTGAATTAGTACCGTTTACCAAAGGTAATATTTCTGCTACATTTAAGTCATGCGGAATGGCCCTGATTTATGACAGTTTCAGTAGCACTTTTAGGGCCAAGCCTAGCACTGTTGCTCTTCCTGGAGTTTCAGGGAAACACAAATACAGTAACATGAAACACAATAATGGGCACACAGGCAAGGTCTACAAACCAGTCTGGAGTCAGAGATCACAGGTCCAATCCAAGAGCCAAAGAGGGGAGGGTCAAGGGTCCAGTTCCAGGGCTGGGGAACAGATGCAAGATCTGGGTCCCAGGCAATAGGAGCAAGCACAGGCTACCAGCCTGTTTGATAAGCAGGTCAGCTTCACAGCTGTGTGGCAACCAAAGTTCCTTCCACATTAAGCTTCCTTCAGTATGTTCCTTTCTTGCTGACTCATTACCCAAGGCCCAAGTGTCACTCCTCACAGTCAATGTTTCCTCTTCTCTCTACAGTTGTTTCTCCTTCTTCTATGCTCTATTGATTCAGGAGATACCAATGGAGATGGAGAAATCAGGCTCTGGGGCATCTCTTTCTTCTTCTAGAAGAGCCTGACTATCACTGGGAAGTGTTCTGACTTTCTGATGCTTCCCCTATTGGTCTACTGGTGGACCCAGCTTCTCAGATGGGGATTTCATCAGTGTAGGGCCTTCCAATTTCTTCTCCTCATCCATGTTGGTGGCTGGCTAGCCCATGACATTCAGTTTTAAATAAGTCACAGAAGCATAGCTGCTTTTGATAAGCTCTTTGGAGCCCCATGTAGAGTATCATTATTATTATTTCAATTTATTACCCACCACTCCCAAGTGGCTCATAGCAGGTTGCAACAGTCTGCAAAAATCCCATTAAAGTCCCCATTAAAACCCCCAGACATAAAATCATAACACAGATCCAACTAAATACAGTAACAAAAAAAGGAGATATGGAAGAAAAAACTAACTCAAATCACTATCATTCCCTCAATAAAAATCTCATCGAGGGGAGTGGAAAGAGGGGGGCAGGTGCCACCATTCACACTGCTCTATCCTGGAAGGGGCGCTGTCTCACAGGCCTCAATCATAGACTTGGTGGAAGAACTCTGTTTTGTAGACCCTGCAGAACGCCGGAAGCTCCTGCAGGGCCCGCAGCTCCTCTGGGAGCCCATTCCAGGGGCAATTCCCTGGGAACGGGAATGACCAACAAATTAGTGCCCACAGAGTGTAAGGCTCTGCCGGGGGCATAGGGTGAGAGGCGGTCCCTCAGGTATGCAGGTCTCAGTCCGCATAGGGCCTTAAAGGTTAAAACCAAAACCTTGGACTGGATCCGGGCAGCAACCAGCAGCCAATGTAGCTGTCTCAGCACTGGCTGGATGTGGGCCCTCCAAGGTGTTCCTGTGAGGACCCTAACAGCTACATTTTGAACCAGCTGAAATTTCCAGATTAAGCCCAAGGGCAGGCCTGCATAGAGCAAGTTACAGAAATCTATTCTGGAGGTGACCGTTGCATGGATCACTGTGGCCAGGTGTTTGGAGGACAGGTAGGGTGCTAGTAGCTGATCCTGGCAAAGATGGAAAAATGCTTGGCTAGCTACCCTCTTGACCTGTATCTCGAGAGTTAATGAGGCATCAATGGTCACCCCCAAATTCCTGGCCTGGGGCACGATCGTAAGTTGCGTCCCTGCCAGGGTGGGTAAGCGTGCTTCCTGACCCACCCCCCTACCTCCAAGCCACAAGACCTCTGGCTTGCAGGGGCTGAGTTTCAGATGACTCTGCTCAAGCCATTCAGCCGCGGCTTCCAAACATTTGGTGAATGGTTCCAGGAGAGAATCCATGAGGAGATAAAGCTTCACCATATGTCTTCAGCATATTGATGACAGCCCAGCCCATAACTCTGCACCAGCTGGGCCAGAGGGCGCATAAAGATGTTGAACAGCATGGGAGAGAGAACCAAGCCCTGAGGGACTCCACAAGGAAGTAGGTAAGAGTGCAATAAATAATCCCCCACAGCCACCCTCTGGATCCTGTGATGGAGAAAGGAGCATATACAGCTGAGAGCTGTGCCCCATATCCCCATCCCAGATAGGAGGTATTCCAGCAGTTTATGGCTGACCACATTGAACGTGGCCAACAGATCTAACAGAACAAGCAAGTCCAACCTGCCTCAATCCAACTGGTGACAGAGGTCTTCCATCTAGGTGACCCATACTGTCTCCACTACATGGCCAGGATGGAAGCCAGACTGATATGGGCTGAGCGCCGAAGTTTCCTCCAGGAATGCCCGGAGTTGATCCACCGCAGCCCTTTCAGCCACTTTACCCAGGGAATGCTAAATGCGAAGCTGGTCAGTAGCCGGCCAGGTCCCATGGGTCCAGCAATAGTTTCTTAAGGAGAGAGCAAACCACCACCTCCTTGGGCAGCTCAGGGAACAGTCGATAGGGAACAGTTGGTAATGTCCCTGTGCTGATCTCCTATCCGCTGGCCACCTCCCTTGAAGAGCCAAGACAGGCAGGGATCAAGGGAGCCAGTGGTAGCACTAACCGTCCCCAGCAGCCTGTACACTTTGGGTAAAGTAGCCAAACAGAAGGGCTCTGGAGAAGTTATTGTTATTTGCAGCAGGCTTTTACCCTCCTCATAAATAATGTGGGATTTAGAGTTTTCAGGTCCTCCCAGCCAACATCGGGTGATATGAAGGTAGAGTTGCCATATCCAGGTTGAGAATCTCCTGGAGATTTCAGGATGGAACCTAGGGAGGAGAGGGACATCAGTGGGGTGCAATGCCAAAGATTCAGGCCTCCAAATCATCCATTTTCTTCAGGGGAACTGACCTCTGTAGTTTAGAGGTGAGCTGTAATTCCAGGGGATTTCTGCAGTTCCCACCTGAAGGAAGGCATCCCTAGTTAAATCTAGTGGCTAAGCTGGATCTTTTCGGGCCTCATTTTATTGAATGAGATGAGATTTGTTGTTTTGGCTGTTCCATTACAGATGATATTCTGTAATTGGCCTGGTCTTCTATTATGTAGCCCATTACTGTGTGATTGGTAGAAGATGAGTAGAAATAATTTGCAAGTGCCATTTAAGAATAATGAGGTTGTTCCCAAACTAGCCATTATTGGTAACATCACCTGAGCCCTTAGATGCTTAAGTGACACATGGTGGATGAAAATTAACACCTCTCAACATTATTTACATACAGGTAAGGATAAACAAAGCTAGTAGTAATGCTAACTAAGCTTGGAGTCAAGGTAGTTTCCCCCAAAACTCTGGTAGGCATGGCAGGCTGCTTGTTAATCCCAACTCTCACTAATTATGGGATTTTTAATTCATATTGATCAGCCAGGTGACCTCTTTGTTTCTTACATCAACCCCAGGCAAAATTCCCATGTTAGCACACCATGTTTCATATTCTGTTCTCATGCTGTCACTAAGCTCCCTGTATCAAGCCTTAAGACTGAGTACAGATAACTATAACAATCCTAAATTATTGTTTGATTGTGTTTCTTCATGTTTATTGCCTATGGAATTATAAATATATGCCAAATAATTGTCCAGAAGATAAAGAACTTGGGTAGTTGTATATCTGTTTTCTCCCAGGGAAAATATCAGGTAATTTGTTTTTTCTATGTACTATTACTTTCAACTATATTTATAGCTCAGCCAAGAAAAGAACTAATACATTCAATATAAGTTTGTTTCTAATAAATTCTAAGGATTTGAATTTCATGTTGGAAACCATTTGCTTCGCAGTTAACTGCTATCCAACTAAAAACCTCTGGATTTGTTGTTTGCCCCTGATTGCAAGGACTATGTGCACCAGCCTTTCATGGGTATTGTCATAGTTCCATATCATTCAGCACCTTAGGAATTTATGATGTTTTCACCAGGCCCTTTCTTTACTTCATACCAGAGAAAGTATTTTGTACACTGACTTATACAGAACAAGTGAAGGGGTCTTCCTCTTGGCAAAGATGTTTAGGACAGACAAAAAAAGCACAGTCATTAAATTGTGGCATTCATTGCCAGTGGAGGAGTATGGCCAGAAACATATACTGCATTAAAGGGTAAATTAGACACATTCATGAGGAAAGGTACATTGGTGGTTACTGATGACTGAAGGGAACCTCCATATACAGGGGCAACAAAGCTTTGAATACCAGTGCCTGGAAGCTGTAGCAATGTGAAGCTCCATGCTGAACTAGAGGGACTTGTGGTCTGATATGGTAGGCACTACTTATGAGCTGCAATCAGGAGAAACCATTGAAATGGGGAGGACAGGGGGTTGCACCCAGACTTTTTTTCCTGCAACTTATTCCCCCAACTGTATCCTCCTTCCCATATATCATACTGTCAAAGGAATGCACTTGGGGGTATCAATCAGAAAGCCATTAGCTGGTGATAATTCTGCCACTATTCAATAGCATCCCTCAGTGACAGCAAACACTTCCTTAGTCCAATGCAATAGTCTTTCCCTGTATAGCAGTTTTCTTGCCATGTTCAATAATACATATCACAAATTCCGTCTCATTTCAGCCAGGAGCAAGTGGCTTCCCTCAGATCCCCAGATCATATCAGAAGGACTATATGCAATAGCTGTGGTACTCAGCTTTTCACGCATCGCATACATTCTCCCAGCAAACGAAAGTTTTGGTCCCCTCCAGATCTCTTTGGGAAGGACTGTGAAAGACATCTTCAAATTCATGGTCATTTTCATCATGGTGTTTCTTGCCTTCATGATTGGAATGTTCAACCTTTACTCTTACTACCTTGGTGCAAAATACAACCCAGCATTTACAACGTGAGTATTTTCAGTACAATTCTTGGCTGAACTATCTTTCTTATTGAGCTGCTGTTGCAGAGACTCTGTACAATTGCATTCTATCTATCTATCTATCTATCTATCTATCTATCTATCTATCTATCTATCTATCTATCTATCTATCTATCTATCTATCTATCTATCTATCTATCTATCCCCCAGCCTCCAGCATGCTGGCTCGGCATGGCTTCCAACAATATTAATAAAACATACATAATAAATAAAAATTGACATATAACATTAAAACTTTATTCAGCCATGAAACTTATTGAGTGACCTTGGCCCAGTCTAGAGATATCAGACCCCTGCTGGAGCTGGGGATCCCCTGCGTTGGCACCTCCTCCTCCATTTCATGGGCTCAAGAAACCAGAGGAAATACCTTCAATTTCCCCCATCCAACATCTGTGGAACCTTATCTCAAAAACCTTCCTTGATGAGGATAAAATGGCAGGAAGAACCACATTCGTTGCCCAGAGACAGGCTGTCTTTTCACAAGGCCCATGAGTATGGAGAGCAGAACATTTCTGAGCCACATTTATTTAATCTTAATAAACAGCATCTTGAACTTGACTGATTGTTTAAGATTCACCTTAACATTAGCTAATTAACCTACAATGTTAGGAAACGGACTACCTAGGGAACATAGTTTAAAGATCAATGAGTAGATGAACAATTAATCACATATAGCCTATAAAGTGGGCAGAGTAATAGAGCACAGTGCCAATTTGGCCTCCTCTAAATACCTTCTTCACAAATTAGTACTACCTTGCCCCCCCCCCCATCCAAAATAAGGCACCAGGGCCTTTTTAAAGACATGCTTTGAAAACACATAATAATCTTCTCTAATTTATTACATTGTAGCCTATAAATCCAGGTTTATGACCTATTAAGGGTCCAAAGACTACCAGCCTTAATATTTGAGAGAAGAGATGGGTTTTATATTTACAGTACAAGGGGAAAAAAGTTATATTGATTGTATTTGATCTGATTTTGTAATTTGAAGCATCAGAGCTTGGCAGGATGACAGAAATTAGAAAGCAATACAATTAGAAAACTGTATAAGGAAAGACATGCCATAAACCATGCCAAGAGGGGATTACAGAAGTGCTAGAATTAGGGGTGGGCACAACCCAGCTGACAAACTAAGTTTGTCATGAATTTTGGTCAGTTCACAATTCACGAAGTGATGCACATGGAACTAGCATGAACATTCCACAGACTTTGGTGCTGTTACTGGCAGCTGATGAATAAATACATTTCCAGAATGTCTCCACACTATTAAACTCTTTACAAAATTCTAAAACAACAAAGATCTGACTTCTCCAACCTTGGAAACACCAGTAGAAGCTCTCCAGAACTTAACAGGCACTACTGGCTGCTAATAATAGAGTTTATGTTCTAATCTATGGGATCAGAGTGCTGTGTGTCAGCCCAGCCTTTCTCTGTTGCTTGTTGGCAGTTAACAACAACAAAAAAGGGGGGGACCCCAACCTGAAAAACAGGGGAGAACCAAAACACATATTATATTATATAACTTACCTTTACCTTTACCTTTATATTAAAATATTTAACACAGCTCAAGGTAATAATAAATTAAAATAATAAATAAATAAATAAAATATTTTAAAAACATAAAAAGTTTGCACACATGTTATTCTAACATATCCACCAACAGTACAAATGACTCTGACCTAAACCATTTTGATCTGTGAGATCTACATCAGAGGTCAGTACAATCACACATGGTTACAAATACAGTACAAAAATTATTTTTTTCAACCAAGGGAGTAAAAAAATCTGTATTTAGGTAGAATGTCTTTGCATTTCCATGGGTCTGTAATTTGCTATTGCTAGTTGTTGTACACCAGGCACATTTTTCATCTTTCTGTAATCCAGGGGAGATTACAGACCGATGACTGTTGACGATGCCCTCGAGTTCCACACATATCATCCTGGTATCTGTGACTATGTAGCCATGGATGATGTAGCCACTACTCACCTACTTCATTAGGCTACCCTGTATCTCACAGCAGTGATGTTTTGTGCCTTGTGGTATGCATCTATCCCCCACACATGGAGCAGAACCATTTTGTAGCTTGATGGCAGGACTGTCTCTTCCTGGGGCCTGGACTTTGCTGCTGGCTGTTCCATGAATTACATGGGTCTACTTTGTGCCCAGGAGAGCTAGGCCTTGACCATAGCCACTGCAGCCAGTGAAAGGCTACATCCTTCACAAGGGAGAAGGGTTGGCCACCCCCAGCAATCATCTCTGAAGACAAGGTAAGTAACTGTTTCCTGGGCCCTCCACGCAGCCCTTTTGAGATCCTGGAGGATGGACCACATTAATATCCCACCCATGACAGCCATTCTCGGGGGGCCTCCTGCTCTCCCTTTGATTCTCTCTTCTGAGAGGCCATGAGCATCTTCTTCCTCCTGCTGGCTGTCACTCTTTCCTCCATCACCAACATGGTTGGGTATACCCTTTGCAGGTGCCTTCAGAGAAGGGTAAATTTGGAGGGGGTGCACCCCTCTGCAAGGCACAGCTGCTTTCTGGTTCTGGGCTGGGGGGGTGTACTCAAGGCAGGAGCAGCAATAGGGATATAGAAGAAAAGGATCCTTCCTACCCACACGCCGTCTGGATCCCTGCTGTCAGAGTCCTCCACTTCAAAGACTGTTAGCAACTGCTGGTGTCTTTGGGCAGTACTAACAACTCTTTTGCCCCAGGAACAGATCAGGAAATGAGGCCTTGAGACTCCTAGCAATGCCCTGCTAGAGTTCAGCCCCAATGGCCTGGCAGGATGTGTTTGATACTCAGGGGTGGGGGCTTGTTGTATGAAGGGGGTGGAGAGCTTCCCCCCCCCCCACACACACACACAAAGAGCATTTTTTGCACATGGTGTGGCTAGGGTGCCTGCCAAGCTGTCATGAGGTAACTTTGTGGATGCCCTGTCAGAACTCTGGGGACTGTCTTCCTTTCTGTCCTTCAGAAACTGCCTTTGGAGACTTGGGGGGGGGGGTGAGCTTTACTATGCTTCCAGGGTCAGGCTGGGGTCATCTGCCTAGATGAATTTCCCTGTGAATTTTGTGTTGCTGTCTTGTTCCTTCACCATCCATACACTCCTGTAATGGCAGTTATCTTTTCCAGAGAGGGCACTGGGGAGACATTTTTTTTGAAGGGGGAGGGGGTCTATAATCTGTAATCTGCCCCCAATTTGGAGAGATTGTAGGGAAGCGGGCAGCAGGGTGATGTTCCAAGGGGTCTGTTCTATACACTGTTAAACCTTTGCCTGACATTTCCCCCAAAAGTACGCTTCTGGCTTTATCTTAGTCCTGCTGGGTTTACAGTGTCACAGTGGCACTGGTTCTATTGGGCACATTGCACTGGTTCTGATGGACTTTCAAAAATCCCCCCCACCCAATTCATCTATTTCCACTGCAGAGATTATCCAGAGACTTTGATACTCTTCTGTGTGGCTTCTATTGCCCTTAATTTATTTTTTCTTTTTCTTTTTTTGCTGATCTCCCCCCTCCATTAGAAACAGGAAGAAGGCTAGACTCAATAGCTAAGGGGGTTTTGACATAAAGAAGCATTCATTCCCATGACCCCCCTCCCCAATAAATGTACAAATTGTGAAAAATGCTATGACTTTTTCCTGAATGTGTGTCTCAGTCCCAGGATGATTGCCTTTTTGAGGTAAAAGTGATTGATCAAAAAATTTGCCATAAGCTTTCATAATCAGGGGGAACCTACCCAGGACAGCTTTATATGACTTATCTGTCCTGCTGCAAATAAGTCTAATGCTTACTGTAGCAAGACAAATCAATATGAAACTTGGTTGCCTGTCACATATTACTATATGACTTTAAGTCCTTGTTTGATGAAAGAATATAAAGCCCTATTTGAGCTTGTGATGTGTAGCAAGGAAATGAAATCTCATCTCCCTATGGAGACAGATGTATTCAGATTTATCACAGGAAGAGAGCAGTGTATATTTCAGAGGATAGAAACAGCCAGCAAGCTTCTAACTTAGTGGCTGACTTGAATTCACTGGATAAATCCAAATCATTCACATCACTTCCTCCATTCTGCCATTTACTCTTCCTTAAAGTGGATAAATGCATGCTTAATGCCCAGCAAGGAAGCTATCTGGTTGCTACTAAAGCAGATAAAGAAATTCACATCATTGCTACATTCTAATGCAAAACTCTCTTACTGTCATTTTCAGATTCAGAGGGCTGAATTTTCATAAGTTTGTTCCATTAATGGTGGAGACTTCACTAGGAGCCATCTGCCATCTGGCCATGCCTTTTCTTCTGGATGGAAGTCTCCACCATTGGCAGAATGGAGTCCGAATCCTCCCAGCTCTTCCTTGTTTTGATAGCTCTCCAAGTAAATCTGGCCACAACAGAAGTTATTTCTGTGCTGTTGGGCACAAAATTTGTGCCCATTAGTCAATTAGTCAATTTCAATTGTGTGTGTGTGGGGGGGGGTGTTGTTTCTCATGGACCGATTATGCATTGGAGGGATAAGCTGGGGCAGCGCTCACAGCAGGGCAAATTCCCTCTGATATACGATGTCATCATTAGCCTGGCTCCCTCCCAGCCTGGCCCGATTTAGGGTCTCCGATGCCCCAAGGTAAGGAATGATGATTTTTCAGCTTTTCTCTAATGCAGGCACCATTAGTGCCTATGCTGAGTCAGGCCCATGTATCCCCCCCCCCATCTACAGTGTCCCAAGGGGGACACAAGATGCCCTGTTCAACTACACAGTGCTTTGTGGCACACACCTCCTCGGGGCCAGTCGGTTGAATGCCAAGTGCACAGTAGTACATTTGTTGAGAGTGATGTTGCCAAATATAAACAAGTATTACAAGCAATGTAAATTAATTACAAGCTTGTTGTTGTTTCATACTTTAATCAGCATCTCCACCAGTCTATGAAAAATGGACTTTTGAAATGCGTAACTATGCAAGCATTTTTCTACAGTTTTCCTTATCTTTTTCCATGATCTTTTAACAATATTCCTGTGTATTTGGATGTTCAGTGATTCTGAGTTTCCAAATAATAAATTTACTTTAGGAAATCATTAATATGCCTCTGAATTTAAATTGTCTGTGCCACAGTTAAATGCATTGTTATGTAATATTTTTATTGAAAGTTTATTTTGAGGCATTTCAAATGCACAGAGGGCTAAAAGAAAGCATATGGGGGCGGTGCATTGCAAGATGATTTCAGTCTCAGGATAACATTATGTCAAATAGCAATTTGTAGTTGTGCTTTGCTAATTTTCCCAAGTAGTTCAGAGACCTTTATTAAGAGACTTCCAAAAATGATAGCATTGTAAATATTTGTTTTTGACATCATTTCAACATACCCGCAATACCAACATTGTATCAGAGGCTATGACACTAATCTATCATACTGACCTGAAAGTCTGATTTAAAATGCAATAAGATCCTTTGTCATAACTTTACAAAATAACCTCTCCTTCCATGTGATGCGGTAGAATACTTGAAGGCTAGCATTGCCATTTCCCCCAAGGAGGCTAATGTTTGTTTGGGGGGGGGGGGCATTTGACATATGGGAGGTTAAAAAAATGAAACCTTTCTAAGTTAAGATAAAGGTCAACAGATGAATGCTAGTGGAGAGGAGGCGGAGACATGGCACTTGGATAGCTCGAATACTTCGAGCTCCTGTTCCACTGAGGGTCAATCACTGCTGTGATTGACAGAATCGGGTTTTGGGTACGCTAACCCACCCACAATCTTCTCAGGAATTCCTTGTGAATCTCTGGGGCCTCTCTGTTCCGCAGGGAAATTAATATCCCACTGGAACGTAAGCTCAGTGTGCACAGGGTCCAGAAAGTGCCGTCCGCCATTTTAAAATCTTTTTCTCTTCTTTCAACTCTGCAATCTACAAAGCTCTTATTTCAATCTACAAAGCTAATTGGATACTTCCCTGCAAGACCTTTGACTCATCACAACTCTGGAGTGAAAACATCTGGCAGACATCAGATCGAACCTATAAACAGTGAGTGGGGTTTCCCCTTTCCCCTGGAATAAACTCCCGGCGTGGAAAGCTGTTTTCTTTAATTTAAGCAAGCTAGAGTGACAGGAAGATAAGCGAATCTACTTTGATCCTCTACTATGATTTAACTGAGGGGAGGACATCTGCTAGATTCCAAGACATCAATCAACGCACAGAGATGCTTTTCCGCTTCTTTGTCTCTACTTTTCCCCCCGTTTCTGGCTCTGCTTGAAGCCACCTCGATATGAAGCAGGCTAATTCTCTTTTCTAAGTAGAAGAAGGACTTAATTTAACTCAAACTAATAAGTAACAGCTATTATTGCTTTTGTTTTGTTTTTCGGAGATAAGAGATAAGAGCCGTGGGTGGAAAGATCTCGCGAGAACTCTGTTCCAGTACGAAACATTGCTTTAATATCAAAACAGACTGTTGCTTTCGTTAGGACTCTGTAGGACCTCTACTGGTTATTTGCAAAATTGCAAATATATTTCGGAGACAACATATGCAAAACTGCCTAAGACTAACAAAATTCTAAGCCTGGAATATGTCTATGCTAAAAAAATTTGCTCATCTATTTGAGATACAAACCTAAGACCTGAAAGAATTTACAGATGGCTTGCTTAAAAATATGCTCATGGAGTTTAAAGGCATTAAGTCTCTAACAGGAATGATGAACTAATAATAGTGGCTGATGAAAGCTCTAAACAAGATGGAAAATTACCGGCAGAAGAGAAATCTGAAACTACGGAGATGGAAAAGGGGATGTCGGAGCCTTGTAGCCCAGATAAGGACACCCTACCTAAGAAGATATACAGCCACTCCAAAGCAACAGTACACAAGAACCAATAAAAAGATATATGGATCTGCGGTGAAAGCAATCGATTGAAAGGAGCTTCTTGGAAAAAAATCTGTACTGATATTGGAGTCCAGGAGGTACAACTGTTTCAAGATTTACCGATGTATACTCCGAGGGAAAAACTACAACTGCATTTTCTCAGCCAAAGGCCAACTGGACAGAACATAAGTCAATGGGAGCAACAAGTCGCAACAAGCCTCAATATGAGACCCCCTTAAGAAGCCTGGGGAACGGAAATGTGACACAGTAGTTGAAATTCTTTTCCTCTTTTCCCTTCTTTCCGTAGCTATATAGGCAATATAACTAGTTAAGAAGTTAATCTGAGGTCTAAGATCTTCTAAGTAAGCTGAATTTGTATTATTAAATTTAATTTCGTAGTGTCTACTAGCCCAAAATTAAAGCCTAACTAAAAGGAGACACTTAATGGAATGGGTTTATATTATCATGTAAGTGTGGGGTTTTAGATTTCCTATGTTAGCTGAATTTGAATTATCTAATATATCTCTGTAGTGACTTTCAGCCTAAACTTAAAGCATAATTAAAAGGAGGCACCTAACTGATGTGTAATGTAATTAACGAAGAATTTATTCTACTAACTAACAAAGACTCCATTTTATCATTTTTGGTATTAATAACGTACACTTATATAACTTAATAACCTTAACAACCCATATATATATATTTGTTTCTTTTCTTTCCGTACAACTAAGTAGGCTTGTATTTTTTCCTTTTTTCTTTTCCCTAGTGGAAATGTGGTGGGCTTTAAGACCACGTTAAGTATAAATTGTTTATGATTGTTAAAATTGTTAAAAACTATGTAAACAAATGTTGAAATGATGGTAACAAAGTAGACTTCTCTTTTTAAATGTGGTGCAAACGTGAAAAAGTCTATAAGCTTTGGGTAAAAGTCCATAATATTGTAGCCAGTCTTATAATCTTAAATGAAGAGAAGAGAGTTTTCAAGAACAATGGGGCCCTTATCTGATTTACCTAAGAAAATAAGTTAAAAGGGGATTGAAACGGGGTATCAAGTGTATTAAACGAAGAGTATAATCTTTTTTTTTCTGTAGCAATAATGTAGACTACTTGCATTGTATTATCTTTAAATATTATAAAAGGGGATTGAAACGGGGAACTAAATGTATTAAATGAAGAGCGTAACCTTTTTTCTTTTTTTTGTACTAACAATGTAGATTGCCTGTATTTCACTATCTTTAATCCTGGAAAATAAAATAAAAATTTTATTAAAAAAAAAAACAGATGAATGCTAGTGAGATCAAAGTGATGACAAGTATTTATTAGCTGGCTAAGTGATATAGATGGCAATCTCTAAAAGCAGAATTATATATTTAAGAAATAATGTATTGTGTAAAAATACATTGCTTAATGGAATATGCAGCACTAACAAGTCCCTTGTTGAGGACCTAGCAGATATGTGTGATAGTTATAATAATATTGTGTATGCTAAGGTAAGAATAAAAATGGAGAGAGATCTTTGCCCATTCTAAAAGCAGATATTCAAAGCTCTATTTACTAACAGAAGACATACTAACGATGACAGAAGTCATAGTTTTGCAAGAAAAGCAATTGATTCCTAGCAGCAAAAACAATTTATTTACTGTGGAAATCCACAAAATCCACAACACTATGCCCCAGCTTTCTCCACCTTCACTGCCATTCCCCCCACCTGATTAAATCTCAGTGTCTAGCCATTCCCTTTCCATTTCTTGACAGCTTCAACCACATATATCTCACCACATGGGCCCTTTCAGCTACCTGAGCAGCCTCCTGCTTTCTCTCCCTCAGAGCAGTTACTTGCAGGTCAGATAAGTGGCCTGGGCAAGTTGGTTCCAGTCAATGGGCCAAATGTTTAACACCCTGCAGTAACAGGTGAAAGAGAGGCTGTTAGTTGTACAATGTTTTCACGTAATTGATGTCTGCAGATCCAAAACACTGCTCCAGTGGTGGGCAGCCCTCCGAAACAGCATAGGATGCAGTACAGGTGCCAGGTCATCAAGTGAAAAACCTGCAAAGATCATGCATGGTCATATTAAAATCTATACTGATTTAAGAATGTAATCATTATTTGCTGTTCATGTTGGCAAGCTGCCTAATGTGCATTTTATATGGCTACCTAATCAAAGGTTGGCTTAACAAAACTCTCTATTTTATCTTTAGGGTAGAAGAAAGTTTTAAAACTTTATTCTGGTCCATATTTGGTTTGTCTGAGGTGATATCTGTGGTACTGAAATATGATCATAAGTTTATTGAGAACATTGGATATGTGCTGTACGGAGTTTATAACGTCACCATGGTGGTGGTGCTTCTCAATATGTTGATAGCCATGATCAATAATTCCTATCAGGAAATCGAGGTAAGGTGCGCTAATATAATTACACACCAAATGTCTTTCTTTAATTAATGTTTGTATTTTACAATAACAAAGATCTTCCTACTTTCCCCAGTATTATCAGTATTAATTTAGCTCTCGCCAAGGAACAAAATGCACACTAACCTAGTGTGTTATGTCTAGTTAGACTGTAGATGATTTTTTATATTGCTTGGATAGCATGAACTGTTTGTTGTAGCAGCACCTGAAGACACAAAACCAGTATCTGGGTTAGACTAGGCTTTATTAATGGCTGACCTACACTAGTAACAATTCCCTACCCTAATTTTTAAATGCAGGCTACTGTCTAACAATCAACCTAGCATCCCTACAGTACAGAGCCAAAGGTTGGGGTATACTCTTAACATTTTGCGATTGAATAGAGGAACAACCACTGAGGAAAATTCCCTTTGAAAATGGGAGATATCTGGAACTCGTTCTGGTTGGATGCTACAATAAACCAACCTAATAAGAAGAGGCTTTTTACTTTTCTTTATCCTGTATTAATTTTGTTAATATTGTTAGTAGCCTAGGGATAGATTTTTTTTCTCTCTTTTTTTTCCTTTTTCTTCTCATTTTGTGAAAAGTAGTCATGCAGGGGATTGGACTAGATGACTCATCAGGTCCCTTCCAACTCTATTATTTTATTATTCTAGGAGAGAGGAAGCCTTTTTTTTTAAGGCAAAGCATTTGGTATTTTCTCCCAGTGCAGATAGAAGAGTGAGCGGTCAACAGATACTGTTTTCTATTATGGAAGTAGTTTTCATTCAGTGAATAGTAATTATTTTGAAGATCCAAAAGGTACAAGCCACATGACAGGAAAACAGGAATCGATATAGAGTGCGCTAAAATTGAGTTGATTCTCAGAACTGTTATTAATGTATTGGTATCCCTTCCATAATCTCATAGGAGAGGGTTATTTAAACAGAGAAGTGGACTTTTTCACAACATATTGAAACTGATAAGTGCACTAAATTGTAATGCTTGGGCCTTTTTAGAAAATCTTCTCTATATTCTTTATGATCTTCAGTTACTAAAATGGATGTGTCCAAATCTGCTACTGGAGGATTTGTAGTGGATCAAACAGAGTTATCTAGGAACTAAATATTCTTGTATTAAATTTGATTCATGGTTTATTGCTAAGGAAAATGAGATAGCTCGTGTCCTATACCAAGAATTACATTTAGACTTGTACTATCTTTAATCTGCTCCTGCGGAGCGGATTAAATAAAATCCTGTGGAGCGGATTAAATAAAAGAGTAAGGGCTGTCAGGGAGGAGTTAGGGTGGGCCCTGTCCGGGATAAAAACTCGGAGGGCCCAATCAGACGCCACGAAGCGTCTCCTGATTGGGTCCTCTGACTGTCCATTCAGGGACAAGCCACCAATGGGGAGCTGTGCTTCGCGCGATTCCCCATTGCCGCCTTGGCCCAGCCTCGCCCGGCTGCCAGAGGACTCACTGCACCAAAGGACAAGCCACCTTACAACGCTGTGAGTCCTCATGGCACCCTCCCCTCACCATAGGAACTGCTCCTTTTCCACCCCGGGGACCTTGCCCATCGGACGCATACCGCCACCCGCTGCCATAAAATGGTACCCCGTCAGCCCCACCACCAACCTGACGCCTTGCTGCCGGCCTGCACTGCCAGGAGTGGCCCACGCCGCCACCCGCCGCAAGACCCCACTACAGCCCGTGAACCAGCACTTACCCCACTACCTGTCTTCTCTCCTGGACTCCGCGCCGCCTGCCTTCTCCCCTCCACTGGCCTGTGCCACCTTCACCCACAAGCCTCAAGCCCTCCTATTCGTCCCTGCCCACTGGCCCTCACCCCTAGCGCCCATTTTATTCCGCAATAAAATGGGCTTTCTTTCAGTACATTCATAAATAAGAAGCTATTTATGTCTGTCTCACTTAGAACATTTAGCCAGAGCTTTTAAGAAACAGTGACATAAATTGCTCATTCTTGCCACATCTCCAAAACCTTGGTAAAATGAAAGATAATAAGACCAAATGCTACACTACAAAATGCAGTTTTATCTTATTATTCAAACAAAATTATTTAATTTGTTTATAACCCCCTCCCCTTTCTCCTCAAAGTAAACTCAGTAATTTACATCATTCTCCTCTCCTCTTCACACCAACCCTGTGAGATGGTTAGGAGTAAAACCAAGGTTTTCCAGATATTAGTCCAACCACTACCCCACAGCTGCTCTCTAGTTATCAGTCCTAGTATGATGTGAAAAAGTCCACCTCTCCATTTGCTTGAGTAAGAAATAAACCTGTTGGACCAGATTTTAGCTTAACTTCCTGGGGCAACTTCACTAGATGTTCCAAACTGAGATTGAAGAGATGGCCTGAGTATATAGCCAAGATCTATATTTTCTGGGTGCTCAGATGCAAAAGATCTAAGTGCCTTTCAGGTTCCCTCTGGAATAAATTGACCAGAATTTTTCCGCCAAATGGCGGGACACGCCACCGCCGCCACTGCAGCGACAGTGGCCCCCCTCCCCAGCAGGTTCTCCACCAGCAGCAGCAGCCCCCACCCCTCCCCAGTGAGTTCCCCAGTGGCAGGAAACAGTTTTTTTTTAATTATCAGGGTGACCCCTGCCATTTTTTAAATATTTCAGCCATCTACGAATGCAAAATAAACACGGTGTTGGCCCCCCACAACTAAAGGACTAAATAACACAGAAGGGTCAAGGGAGGGCGGGGAGGGGGGCATCTATCTTGCCATCTGTACCCATAAATAAATCACTGGTGCTGGTTTTTTTTGTTAAACGGGAGGGATATGTCCAGTTGCAGCACCAGGATGTGGGCAGTGAATGAGGAAGGGGAGATGCCAGGTGTGCCGAGGTCCTGCCTGGGGTAGGTGCTTATTTCTTGGTGGAAAAGGCTCTTTTCATCAATGGGGCCATCATTTCCAGGGGAGGATTATTGAGGCAGCACCAGTTGGGGATGTGGCCTGTCTGGTTGTAGTACTCTTTCAACACTGAGCAGCTCCCGAGGATATCCTGGAGGACTCCGAAAATGGCTCCTCCCAGCCACGCCACGGAGTTGGGCTTGGCGGGCGGGTTGTGCACTCAAAAAGCCTTGGTGGCCAGCATCTCCTTATACTTGGGCTTCTCCGCCATGTACCGGATCTCTGCCATCAATCGGTGCAGGAAGCCAGGCAGCATGGCCGGGCCCCCACCCACCCCCACCCCAGCAGCAGCGGCAGACACAGGCAATCCAGCAGAGGCTTACCTCTGATGCAGGGCTACCTCTGCACAAGCTGCCACCACTTCCTGCCCGACCCTCTGCATTACCCAATGGCAGCGCCACGCAAGGCCCACTCTGGAGCCCAGGCACCTGCACGGGGGCCTGTTGAGCCCAGGCTACCTGCCCAGGCTGCCTCACACTGCATGACCCCCCAATGTTTTTTTAATTTAAATTTTAAAATTAGAATTAATAAATTGAGACATTTTGGGGATGGCCCCGGGATGCGGGGCGGATGCCGAAAAGGCGGAGCTGTCCCACCATGGGTGGCACGTCTGGCCACCTTACCCTGTAACTATAACTCAGACAAGCATTTTAGACATTTAACTGCATGACTGAGAAGTGAAACTGTGTTGGGAAGTGAAACTGTTGGTATTTCACTTCCAATTGCTATCTCTTGTTTGGAAAATTCCTGGAAATTGTGGGGTGGAGCCTGTGGAGCATGGATTTCAGGGTGGGGAGGGGCTTAAATATGGTATAACGCCATAGAGTTCACCCTTCAATACAGTAATTTTCTCAAAGGGAATTGATATCTGTAATCTTGAGATCAATTGTAATTCCTGGAGACCCACAGAACTCACATAGAGATTGGCAACCCTAAAATCTACCAGTGCCTTCTGAAGTCTGCATGAATGGTGATGAGACAAGTGGGAAATGTCTCTCCCAAAAAATAATTGTGCCCTCTTGGCTTCTTTTTTAGGAGGATGCAGATGTGGAGTGGAAGTTTGCACGTGCAAAGCTCTGGCTTTCATATTTTGATGAGGGAAGGACTCTGCCTGCCCCTTTCAATCTAGTGCCAAGCCCTAAGTCATTTTATTATCTCATAATGAGAACTAAAATGTGCCTCATAAAACTCTGCAAATCCAAGGCCAGAAACTGTGAAAATGATCTTGAGATGGGCATGCTGAATTCCAAGCCACGGGTATGTCTACTGATTGATCTGTTGCTTATAACATTACTGGGTTGGAAGTCATCCCTTGGAAGAAACTAATGGGGCTAAGTCTTAATTTACCATGTTGAATTAACAGCAACGACAAAGCCTTTATTGACATATTAAAAGAAGTACGATATAAAGAGGGGAAATGCAGAACAACCCATTTCAATACAGAGTAAACAAAAGCAGATATCATGCTTTAAAGCAGCCTTATTAGTACATGCCAAAGTTGTTGTGCTTTGGTGTCGTCTACCAATGTCTTGTGAGTTTCAGTCTCTTTCCTGAAACAAGTAATGTAATGTATGTCACCATCTGCCTCACATATCAGTCTGGTTACTAACTCAATAGGGAAGTCTGTGACAGCCTAATTGGTTAGTCAGCTGACATGCTGTAATGAACAAATGGGTTACTGGTCAGTCTTAGAATCCAGTCTCCAAATCATGATAGAAAGAATCTCCTCTTTGCCTGGCTAGTCATTATTTGACACATACGATTCCCACATGACCTTTATAATATCTAGTTAGGTCTTTGATGCCTTTTTTGAATTTTGCTTCTTAAATGTTTCTTAGTAATGAGTTCATTATGCTTGGGAGACCCTTAACAGCATTCGTAACAGAGACAACAGAGACTTTTATTTGGTTGTCTTAAATTATCTCATTTGAAACAGAAAACTCTTGGAAGGACTTTCACATGTATTGAAGTATTCTCAAAGAGCATTCCTTGACCTTAGTACCACCAGATATTTTACATGAATACTGAATATTCATAACATAACATCTTCTTCAGGGCTCTCCAAAGTCCTGAACTTTGTGCACTGCCCGCCATAGTCAACAGAAATGAGAGAATACACCCATAGGAGCAGCCTAGTGTACAGAGAGTAGGGAATGCTGGATGTGACTTTATACGAGTAGTGACAGTGTTTTGTTGTTGCTGTTATTGTGGTGCCCCCCCCCCCCCAAAAAAGCACACCCTCACAGCATGTCTATGTTCCCAGATTCAAATATGAGGATTTTGAAGGAGAAAGAAGGTCATATAGCAGACCTAGGATAGACATTTGACAGACAACCTGGGAAGCCTCTACCAGAAATTAGCGCAGAATGCACAGTGCAAAATGGGACAGTGATCTTATTCAGTAGAAAACTCCTTTTCCAGAGCAAGATATGGAGTAGAAATGACAAAGGGCCCTTTTGTATCTTCAACCTGGGGGAAAATATTCTAATCAGTAGCAAACAAACTCTGTGGAAATCATTTCTACTGCATGAATCTAGCCTATGTTAACTTTTTACATTTGTATATTTCAGAAAGTTCATTTTGACTCCAGTACTCAGAATTCAGATTTTACTGTGAAGAATGCTTACAACAAGCCCACAAGATATCAGGTAAAGGAAATATAAAGATATGGGGTATGAAAAACTGTGTTGAGGGCTTACTTGCATATTCTAAGATTTAGAATTTGATCCTAAACTACTTGGGTGCAAACCATGCTTAGATAGCACTTGCTTCTTAGAACTGTTGCACACAAATAGCTTGCTGTAGATTTTCTGAGTAGGGATTTAAACTTTAAATCAATCAATCAATAAACTCTTACTGCACACAGGGAGTGGATGGGGGATTCGCTTCTAGGTAACACTGTGTGTGAACGAGACCTTGGGGTACTTGTGGATTGTAAGCTAAACATGAGCAGGCAGTGTGATGCAGCGGTAAAAAAGGCAAATGCCATTTTGGGCTGTATCAACAGGGGCGTCATATCAAAATCACAGGATGTCATAGTCCCATTGTATACGGCACTGGTCAGACCACACCTGGAGTACTGTGTGCAGTTCTGGAGGCTGCACTTCAAGAAGGACGTAGATAAAATTGAAAGGGTACAGAGGAGACCGACGAGGATGATCTGGGGCCAAGGGACCAAGCCCTATGAAGATAGGTTGAGGGACTTGGGAATGTTCAGCCTGGAGAAAAGGAGGTTGAGAGGGGACATGATAGCCCTCTTTAAGTATTTGAAAGGTTGTCACTTGGAGGAGGGCAGGAAAGGAGGAAAGGAGGCACAGTAATGGATTTAAACTACAAGTCCAACGATATAGACTACATATCCGGAAAACAATTTTCACAGTCAGAGTAGTTCAGCAGTGGAATAGGCTGCCTAAGGAGGTGGTGAGCTCCCCCTCACTGGCAGTCTTCAAGCAAAGGTTGGATACACATTTTTCTTGGATGATTTAGGATGCTTTGGGCTGATCCTGCGTTGAGCAGGGGGTTGGACTAGATGGCCCCTTCCAACTCTATGATTCTATGAACACCAAAGAAATCCTCTAAGCTCAATAGCAGTGTGTGACTATGAAGTGTGTAACTCCAAATAAAGTACAAGAATGCCTTAAATTCATTTTTTTCTGGGATTGTTGGAAGACAAGAAGACTGCTTGTCAAGAGTGTTCTACACATGAGCCCACATAGTAGATGTTTCTGCCATTTTAGAGCAATCAGTGAGTGTTTCAGTGAGAACACAGGTCAGGCATTAAAAATCTTTGAACAGGGAATATCTTCTAATTGTCCCACTCTTCTTTAACATGAAGTCCCTTTCCTCACTGAAACTCTAATCCACTGCTGTGAATCATGTAATCACAGCAGAGTCCAAAAAGCATCCAAGAAACAGGAGCAAAGCACTGGAAGACATGCAATTCCTCCTCTCCATTTCATAGTATCACAAAACCATAGAGTTGGAAGGAACCATACAGGGCACCTGTATCAAACCCCTGCTCAATGCAGGATCAGCCTAAAGCATTCATGATAAGTAACTGCCCAGCCGCTGCTGATGTGTTTGTTGTATGATTTAAATCGGTGGTGCCCAACCACCAGGCCGTGGCCCGGTGCTGGGCCGCGAAGGCCCCAGCACCGGGCCACGGCTCTCTTTCCCCGCTCCCCCGGCAGTGAGAAACTTCCCAGGCTGCAACCAAAGCGGCCGATTAGTTTACGGCCCAGCAACCTTCTTTTTGTGGGAGGGGGGAGAGGGAAGCACGGCCACTGGCACAAACGCGCATGTGCGGCAGGTCTGCGCATGCACATTTGCACTATGTGCAGCCGCAAATGCGCAAGCGCAGCAATTTCGCACGTGCATGCATGTGCAGAAGTGCCACACGTGTGTGTTGGCAGCTGTGCATGGCACAGACGTTCATGCATGGACCTGCCGTGCATGCGCGAAATTGCCGCACATGCGCATTTGCAGCAGTGCATGGCGCAAATGCACATGCATGGCCGCTGGATCGCCCTCCCCCCCACCAGACCGCAGCCTAAAAAAGGTTGCAGACCGCTGTGTTAAATGACAGAAGAATTGGAGGAGGACAGTTCTTTAAGTTGTAATCAAGCTCAGTAGTACCAAGCGTTAACACTGATATTCTGAACCATGTAATTAACAGCAGCTACATTTTTAATGTATTAATTTAGGTTGATTTAATTTCATGATTTGTTTACTAGATCTAAAGCACATTTCACTCAGGAATGAAATTGGCGCTAGATTGCGTGGGAGCGGGGCCACCCCCCACCCGAGGCTCTCTCGAGCCTTCTCCCGGCCGGCAGAGCGACCTCGCCACGTTGTAGATGCGGCGAGGCTGCTCTGCCGGCTGGGAGAAGACAGCCAGGCCCACCCACCCCCCGAGGCTCTCTCGAGCCTTCTCCTGGCCAGCGGAGCGGCCTCGCCGCGTCTATGACGCGGCGAGGCTGCTCCGCCGGCCGGGAAAAGGCAGCGCGGCCCACCGCTCACCCGTGGCTGTCTGTGCGGGTGAAGCAGGCAATGGGGAGCCACGCTTTGCGCGGCTCCCCATTGCCTGCTTGGGGCGGGATGGACATTCGGAGGGGCCAATCAGGAGCTGCTTCGCGGCTCCTGATTGGCCCCTCCGAGTTTTTATCCCGGACAGGGCCCGCCCTAACTCCTCCCACGGTGCCCTTACTGCTTTATTCAGTCCGCCGGCCGGGAAAAGGCAGCGCGGCCCACCGCTCACCCTTGGCTGTCTGTGGGGGTGAAGCAGGCAATGGGGAGCCACGCTTTGCGCGGCTCCCCATTGCCTGCTTGGGGCGGGATGGACATTTGGAGGGGCCAATCAGGAGCTGCTTCGCGGTTCCTGATTGGCCCCTCCGAGTTTTTATCCCGGACAGGGCCCGCCCTAACTCCTCCCACGGTGCCCTTACTGCTTTATTCAGTCCGTGGCGCTCAGCGCCACGGGGCTGTTTAAAGATAATAAAATAAAAGCCAGCTTGGTATAGTAGTTAGAAGAGTGGACTTCTAGTCTGGTGTGCCAGGTTTGATTCTGCACTCCCCCACATGCAGCCAGCTGGGTGACCTTGGGCTCTCCACAGCAATGATAAAGCTGTTCTGACCAAGCAGTGATATCAGGGCTCTCTCAACCTCACATACCTCCCAGGGTGTCTGTTGAGTGGAGAGGAAAAGTAAGCCTCTTTGAGACTCCTTCGTGTTGAGAAAATCGGCATATAAGAACCAACTCTTCTTCTTCTACTACTACTACTACTTCTCTCTAAGCCCCACCTATCGCAAATGGTAGCTGTTGTGGGGAGAGGAAGGGAAGGTGATTGCAAGCCACTTTGTGACACCTTAGGATAGTGAAAACTGAGGTATAAAAACCATTCCTTTTTCTTCTTCCATTTTTACTAGATTTGTTTATTTTATTTTAAATATATTTTGTTATTGTCCTGCCAATTTACTCAACAGGATAACTGAAATGGCCAAATATTGAAAGTTTGGGAATTACAAATTATAAAAAAACAAAAAACCGAAATGTATCTGCCTCAATTAAAATCACAAGCTAAAAAAGGACAACAACAAAAGTCACAAAAAGTAGACTGCCATTGAAATGATGAAGCACCAGGTGTCTCAAAGGCCTGGTGCTTTATCATATCAAAGTTCTGCTTGACCCATGCCGAACTTTGTTCTACCAGTCCCTGTAACTAGCATGTAGCATAAAGTTTCATTGGCTGAGCTGGGTAAGTGCCAATAAGAATGCTTTAAAGAGGTACCCATAAGCAGACTCTGCAGCCATTTTTCATGTGATACCATTCCTAATACAAGCCACCATCGGAATGGTCTAGTGAGTTGTGGAAGAGACATACTTGGTGCTGACCAGCTCAACCCTTAATGACTTGACTGGCATATTGGGGGGAAGGTTTCTGGTTGCATTTAAATACCAATAGTGAGAAGGCAAAACTGCAGGTGCTTTCCTGTGCAAACTACCTATCAGATACATTAAGCAGCCACTAAGAGTGCATACCTTTGATAATGAACAGAGTTCTTGGGAGAAGATGATCTTTGAGATATCCCAGTCATGCATTGTTTCATCCACTGGGCTGTATGGGAGATACCACTTTGAGCCCTGTGCAACAGCAGTCCTTGTAGCTAGAGACAGCCAATGCCTCACCCTGACAAGATGCACCTTTAACTAGATTTATTCAGAAGGCCCAGTCATTAGTCTATATTTGTATCCACTCAGAATAGAAACAGCCAGGCATAACCCATAACTAGAAGTACCCAAAAGCCCAGTGGGACCCTGAATATTTATTGAATCAGGCCCAGGTTTAAAGTTTCACAAGATCAAAATTAGAAACATCATGGCAGGTCAAAAAAAGAAAGAAGGAAGAATAAATGCAATCCAAGAGAAACCTCCCTTGTATGGGTCCCAGACCTCTGTGATCCTATGGGCACCTTTGGAATGGGCAGCTGCTGCTTAAAAAGTCTGCAGAACAAATCAAACCTCCAGTGGCCAGTCAGAAATCTTGCTGATCCTTGTTTTGCAACATATATATATATTGCAATCCCTGCCTATTTTCTAAACATACTTGACGATCGTCAGTAAGCACCATGACACCTGCAGTCACCGCACTGGGAACCCCTACTCTATGCTGTGCATTAAGGATAACTTGGACCTCCTGACTTGTGACTTCCAAATTACATTAGTTTTTTTTTTTCTAATGGAACAAATTGTATTAGGAATCCTCACTGGTCCATTTTTTGATTTCCAGATTTTGTATCTAGCACTAGTGGGCATACAAAGGTTATTGCAGGTCTTTTAGTTTGTTTGTTCAATGTTTTTTGTAGTTTCATCCATTCCAATCCAATTCTGATTTGCATCAAGATTATTTTTAAACAGTATTTTGCATCCATGAATATTCAGAAAGACAACATTTGATGGATAGGGGCAGAAACAACCAGTTTCAGTTATGCGGAGGAAATTGGTACAATGTTAGCTTTGGCGAACTATTCTCATTTTAGGAGACCAACTCTGCGCCCTCCAAAACGCTTTTTTGACCTAGCAGTTATGGAATCTGTTCCTATATTTATTTATTTTGTAATGATTTAAAACTTTGATCTGGAAGCATGCTTACCATGCTACAGATTACATATTTATAAGGCAGAGTTCTAATATGGCTTTATATAGTGCTATAGGCATATTGCTTCAGGCTGAGACTAGCCACTAAACTTAGCATTATGAAGCTCTATTTTAGATGCAGTCTTCTGAGAGGGAAAGAATATATCCATGTAATCATTTTACTGCCCATATGCATGCACATATGCATGTGTTTCTACTCAGGGTGGCTGCTTATTCTGTTATCTCTCTCACTCATCCCTGGCTATCAAAAAACAGCATGAATGAAAATGTCACTTCTGGAAGGCTTAAAGGCTCATTCCATACTATTCATTTTCTCTGGATTTGCCACCATTCATTTTTCTATTCATGCCAGTAAATCCAGAAGATATTCTTTCTGTTTTATTGCATTCCACAGTTGTTCAAAGCAAGTTTTTTTTGACATTAAAAATATAATTGGAACACCAGCCTACCCCATTTAGACTGGTAAAATACTACTGAGTTACTTGGCTAGATTGAAACAGTTGGTACTTGGAATTAAACCCCTGATTTCTGTTCTTCACGAAAAACAGTGGTTTGATTTAGATGGCTGGAAGCCATTAAAATCACTGCCTTCTGCTCATTAAAAAAAAACTATGGGAGCAGAAATCAGGGGTTTAAATGCACCCATGCTTTTTGCTCCCTGTAGCTTTTATGGGGAGAAGAACACAGGAGGTATAATGGCCGGGAGCCATTTAAATCAAACAGCTGAGTGGTAGGGAGCTCCCTGCTGGTCAACTGTTTGGTTTAAGTGACTCCAAGCCCCCCAAAAATCACAGGAAGCAGAAAGAAGGGATTTAAACTTTAAATGACTCATGAACCAATATGTACCAGGTCAGTTTGTGAACCAGCCTCCCCATTTGTATGTGCTTCTAGCTCAGTCCATAGTTCAGCCATGAACTATGAACCAAACTGCAAAAATGTGCTTCATCTCCATCCCTAGTTGGTACTTTTAATTTTTTTGCATTCAAATTGTAGCTGACTTATAGTGACCCCAGAGGACTTTCAAGTCAAGAGTTTTTCAGAGGTGATGTTGCCATTTCCTGCCTCTGTACAGCAATCCTGGACTTTCTTGGTGGTCTCCTATCCAAATACTAATCATGGCTGACTAGCTTATCTTCTGAGACTTGACAAGATTTGGTTTGTCTGGGCTGCCCTAGTCAGGGCAGTTGGTACTATAGAAGCTGCAATTTCCTTCATTCTCTCTGTTGTCATTTTTTTAAGCTATTAAAAATTATACATATCCATTTATGGGGAAAATGTCCTTGGAGTACAATTTTTGTCCTTGGAGTACAACTTTGTGGAGAAAAGGAAAGAAAGGAACTACAGAACTGTTGCCTGATTTGACATGTTTCCTCAGTCTGCCAACAGGATAGTTTCGGTAGAACTACTCTATTTATTGGGATTAGCACCATGCATTTGTATCCTTCACTTTCTAAACCCACTCTGGGGTATGGTTGTAATATTTCTGAGTCTATGTTAAAGATTATCAGAATGAAGACTAAAATATACATTGACCGATTATGCATGGGCAGGGAAGGGCGGGAACAACACCTTCATGAGAGCGGGGCTAATCCCCACTTATGCATGATGCCAGCGTCATCCAAACCCCTTCCCAGTCCTGGCCTGCTTTAGGGCCTCTGATGACCTGTGGCAAGGGAACGCTGGTTTTTACACATTCCCTTTCTTACCTTGGCAGCCATCAGAGGCCCATCAGAGGCCCAGCTGGGCCTTGGAGGCCTGGCTCCCCCCCCCCCACCACCACCACCACCACCTATAGTGTCCCCGCATGGACACAAAATGCCCCATTCAGATTCACACTGCTGTGGAGCCACACCCCTTACCCCCCTCCACCATGCTGCTGCCGCAGCAAAGTGCAGTGGAACCTTACAGCTCCTGCGTTGTACATGCACATATCCAAGGCAGACTGTGTGGCCCAGGGGATTTTGTTCCCATGTGTACCCAGGAAGCGGCAGGGCATGCTGCCCCACTGCAAGAAACTGGCGGCAGCCACACTGGGCTGCCAATCTGCATAATCAGTCATAGTGTATTCTGTGAGTCAGGTCATGTGTGCATGACCCAACTCTGGGGATGGCTGTATATACATATAATCAGTCAATCAATAAACTCTTACTTCACACAGGGACTAAGCTTTAAAAAGCTCCCTGTCACTCTGCTCAGCTTCAAATGATGCAAGCTGTGTAGAGGGCTGAGGCTGAAGCAGACAGGTCCTCCCAGCCATTTCCGGTGGTGAAGTGTTGGAGGGAAGACCCTCTTTCCCCTCTCAGAATTTTGACCGCATGAAGTGATGGTTAGCCCTTGCATGAATTTGGAACTGACAGTTGGATCTAGCGCCCGTGCACCAATTCAAATCACACACAGCTTGCATTTTGCCCCTGAAACATCTCTTTTGACAACATTAAAATGAAGAACTAAAACTCTTTATACAGCAGCCTCTGGGCTTTGTTCTAGAATAAATTAATGTCATGTGAGCTTAGGGCAAGTCTGCAAATTACTGTTTCCTTGACTGAAAAATATAAGGGACTGTCTTTACAGTGGGAAGGTAGACAGGCGAACCAAATGCTTCAGGGAGAGAAAGGTAATCCATGGGGAATATTAACATTGTCAATTTCTATTCCAAATGTACTTGAACTGAAACACCAAAAAAGACTGAAATAATAAAAAATCCCCTGAACTAAAAATGTCATCTTCTTCATGAATCATGTTTAACCTTGAAGTAATTACGCAGAATAAATTATTCTTTTCAAAGGGGCATAATTATAGTACCTGGTAGGTTGGGACCTACCTAGCAGTACTAAACCCAGAGGTTGAAAAGAGACAGCTGAAATAACTACTTTTTTTTCTTTTGTCTTTTACAATGCTCTTACCAAGCTCAGTCCCCAAAGATATATTATTTAAAATGTCAGGTTCTGCCAAGAACATGAATAATAATGTCACAGTGTAATAGGAAGTATAATATTATGGACAAGGGTAGCTAGCCAGAGGGATGTGACAGTAAAGATTAATCTTGTTGTTGGACAATAATTATTTTTAACTATGAATTACAAAGTAATGACTGACCATGCTTGTTTGGCTCTGTCTGAGGCTTAGCTTTTTAAAACAATGGATCTGTGACATGGTATGACTAATAAATAAGCTGAAATATTGAGACAGCAAAGAGAAGCATAAGAGGACAGCAGAATGTTGCTCTACTCTTAACAATATCTTTGTAATATAGTCCATAGGATGATATACTTGTGCATCACAGAGGGAAAGAAAGAGGAGTGTGCTGTTTCCCAGGACCATATTTCAAATTGTTGAATATGAAATATTGAAGTCATCTTCCCCCTCCTCCTACCCTACACAGATGTATGCTGGCTTTAGTTTGAAATATGAAAAAAAAACATCACTATAATGAAGCTTATACATGACACATTTTATATGTTCCCTTTTTCTTCACATAGGCCTTTAGGGAGAGATGGTGTTAACCAGTAGGAACATGTTTTATTCTTCCTGGGAACAGCAATCCCTTTTTTATAATGGAATGGCAGAACTCATGTCATATTGCAGGATCCCAAGCAAAAGGCAATTTTAGTTACTGTTTTCTTCCCCTGGGTCAGTTCATTTTTTTTTTCTTTTGAGAACTCTGTTTTTAATTTACAAAACCATCTTAATCTATCCTTCCTAACCCTTTAAAGTAGATTCTCTGCAAGGATAATGTTTTCTCCTGAGTAATGGCTTTAAAAAAGAAACAGTTATACAAGGCATCAAAACTGTTTCTTACCCTGGAACACTGATAATAAAAACATTCTTACAATTAAATCTTTATATCCCAAACTGTCCAGTAGGACCTATTGAGGCTTAGGTCCTTGACCTTTTTCAGTCAGATTTCCGACCTGGCCATGGGGTGGAGACTGTTTTGGTCACCTTGACAGATGACCTCTAGTGCCAGCTGGATTGAGGCAGTCCGGCACTGCTGGTGTTGCTCGATCTATCAGCAACATTTGATGTGGTAGATCATGAGCTTCTGGCTCACCACCTTGCTGGGGCTGGAATTTGAGGGGCAGCCTTACAGTGGCTGGTCTTTTTTCTCCAGAACTGCAGACAGAAGGTGGCTATGGGGGGAAGAACTCTATGGAACCCCTGTGGGGTTCCATAGAGTGTAATTCTCTTCCCCACACTGTTCAACATCTTTATACACCCTCTGGCTCAGCTAATCCAGACTTTTTGGGCTGCACTATCACCAATTTGTGGATGACACCCAGATCTATCTCCTGGTGGATGGCTGACCCAACTACTTCCCAGAAACATTTTCCTGTTGTTTGAAAACAGTGACTCTCTGGCTCAAGCAGAGTTGCCTGAAACTCAGCCCTTCCAAGACAGAGGCTCTGTGGCTAGAGAGGAAAAGACTAGATCAGAAAGCATATTTGTTCAGCTTGGATGGGGTGTAGCTTCAGGTTATACAGTCTGACAGGAACTTGAGCCCTTTCTATTGAGGTGCAGGTCACAAGAGTAGCTCACTTGGAATTTTTCCATCCTAGGCCAGCTAGTCTACTAGTGCCCTGTCTGGCCCCAGAGCATCTGGCCACTATGATCCATGCAATGGTCACCTCCAAGCTATACTTCTGTAACTCACTCTATGTGAGTCTATCTTGTCTCAGACCCAGAAATTGTAACTGGTACAAAATGTGGATGCTAGGGTTCTCATAAGAACACCATGGAGAGCCCATATCCAACTGGTACTGAGGCAGCTGCATTGGTTGCCAGTTGAATTCTGGATCCATTTCAAGGTTATGGTTTTGACCATCCGCAGTCTGGGTCCAGCATATCTAAAGGACAGCTTGTCTGCCTAAGCCCCTTGGAGAACACTCCACTCTTCAAACACCAATAAGATGGTGATCTTGGGCCTGGGGGAAGTTCACTTGGCCTCAGTCAGAACCTTTCTGGTCCTTGCCCCCGCGTGGTGGAATTTATTTATTTATTTATTTGGATTTTTATACCACCTTTCCTGTAAGAAGGAGCTCTTCTGCCAGGTGTTTGGTTGAGGCCAGGAAAGTGATTTAGATCATCTTGGGCTCCTACTTGAAACCTCAAAAACAGAAACCTGAGTCTACATTCTAACTCTTTCTATTATCATCAATGTACATCTATCGGGTTGTAGATTATTGTGTTCAATTGCTGTTGATTAAGATTAATGTTATTTTGATTATTATTGTAAATGGTTTTAATTATTATTGTTATGGTTGATAGAGATATATTGTTTTATATGTAAAGTGTATTTTTAAAACTGTTGTAAGCCACCAAGGGCCAGCATTTTCTGGAAGTGGCAGGTTAAAAAACTGAAATATAAACAAATAACTAAGTAAAATTTCAATATAATTAAAGCAGAAGACAGTTAAAACAGTAAAATGACACTCCAAAGAAATAAAAGCCCAACAGTAACAAGCAAGCAGTAAAATAATAAATGTAGCACCATGAAAAAGACCAATACCAATAAAATATTCAAACCAGTGCCAAAGAAGGTGAATTAACAAGTCAAAGGAACATGCATGGGGAAATCTGACAAAGACACTCAATAAAATCACAGTAAATAAAAATGATCCCTCCCTAAAGAAAACAAAATCTGGGATGCATTGTGAGAGCAGGTCACAGAAATCCTTGTTCCCATTGAAATGTCTAGCTGGATCCAAACCCAGAGAGACTGCACCAATCAAAGTTGGCTAAAGGCACTATATGCCTTAAATGAGACGAGGAACTACAGCTGTACATCCAAACTGAATAGCTTCCATAGACAGCAAAAGAGTCTTCTTCTGGGGGGAAATCATCTCTTCCAAGAACAGTTTGGTCAGTCCCTGACTTGCTGTATCTCTAACCAGTTCAGACTTAGTTGGATTGTGTTTCACTTTATTAAGCACCTATTAATAATTGTATTAAGCACTTATTAATTTAATAATACATACAAGTATAAACTTAACATCTGTAGTTTCTGTTTTTATTTTTGCTTAGAGACACAAAATTAAGATTCAGAAGACAATTTTTGAAAAAGTAATCCATCACTGATTATTACAATTTTGGTGGCAAATGGTATATTAGAGTATGGTGGTCAATAAGGAGATGGTGGCATTTTTGCAGCTTTTGTTATTTCCCTCCTGCCCTTTCCTTTTTTTAAAAGTGTCTCTTTTTATAAACTATTTCTTTTGAGATTCAGTTATTTCCCCACTTCCCCCCAAAAAACATTCCTCAATTTATGTTTTTTCAGGTGGCAACACTACTTCCCAATGGATTCTACCACCATGGTCATCTCCAGCATATAGTATGTGCATTGTACCTCATGTATTCTCCTGGAAGTAACCCTGCTTCTCTTCTCTTCACTTTGCAAATATGCCATTAATCTCTGCATGTGTAATATATCCATGTCTAGCTCTTTTAACTAGCTCCAGCCACTTGTCTACACTTTACATAGTTTGTTTCTCTGAACTAATTGTCCAGTATTTGTTTTTCTGTAAAGAAGAATGCATGTTAAAAATGCCACATCCTATGCAACTTGAGCATAAGCTCTACTGTAGACAGTGGGGCTTATTTCAAAGCAAATATGCATGTGGTTGGGCTGCATAGCTAGTAGTTGTAGGAGAGTAGGATCCCTGTTGCAGCCAACAATCATGAACCCAGAATTATTGTTTCCTTTCCTTTCCTACAAACTAATCCTTAGGTTTGTAGGAAAGATTTTTGCTTCTGGGATAAAAATTGAACTTTTGGAGAATGGCCCGCTGTCTCAGTGGAAGAAATGTAAAGATGGGCCTATTTGTTCCACTGAAATCAATGTAACTTAAAAGTATTTCACTCAGGCTGGATCAAGCACCGATTTTCTTTGTTTAATCTTCAGAGAAAAGTCTTATATCTGTGGCTCCAAAATAGTGTCTGTGGCCTGAGGAAATCACCTGAGATTTCTGGCCACCCACTCCATCCAACAGATAAGTGCATTTTGCACCTTCAAAGGGGATTGCTGCAGGCAGAAAAAAAATAATTTATTTAAGTTGTGTATACCCCAGCTTTTCTTTAAAATTATCTATGTCAATTTAGGTTAATTTGTTTATAAAACATCATAATACAGCAAAGCAATAAAAACTAAACCAGCAGTAAAATTAATCTAAATAGCCAAAGAATCACCAAGTTAAATTATAAACTCTCAGATGACTATGATGGACTTTGCTATGAGCAACTGCAGCAAATAATCTTGAGATGGGAGAGAACCCCATTATGGAATACCTCTACAAGAAAGATAACTGTCTATCTAACCTCTGACAAGAGGGTGATACAGAGTAGGGTTGAAGCAGATTAATTGCTAAGAAAGTTCATATGATAATAAACACTTCTTACAATACTTCAGCCCATAGAACTAAGAGCCCTTGAAAGGAGCAGTCCTGATTCAGATGCAGATTATGTGTTTTACATTCAGATGGATCCGGGTTCTACCTTTGACATTTTCAATGAAAGAATCTCAAATAGTAGTTTTGTGAAAGGTTTCTCTGACCGTTTCCACACTGGAAACTTCACTGCCTCGGCTCCCATGCGGGAGCACAATTCCGGGTCAGACGAGGTGCACCAAGCCAAATGCTCCCCCTTCAAACTCCAGCCTGCAGCCTGGTGCAGAGCCTCCAGTGTGGAAATGGTCTCTGCCTGATATCCTGGAGAATTGCTGCCAATTAAGAAAATACTGTGCTAAAAGGAGCAGTGGTCTATTGGTATAAAACACTTCCATAAGTTTGGCTTCTTTCAAGATTGATAAATATGTTCCCACTGGCTCCCCTGGGTTAGTAGTCTGGCTACTGTACTTCAGACCAGCAGAAGTTTTTCAAAGGTCAGCCACATGGAAAGTACATTTCAGCAACCAAGTCTGCATACAACCCAAAGCAGTGGCAAGATAATTTCTATAAAAGTAAAATAGTTAAACTATTCAGTGCCTGGAGGTGAGATCTATGCTCAGAGTTTCCTACTTGTGAGGGCTTTCTCTTACATTTGAGAGGAAGTACAGAATTGTATGTGTCATAAGAGGTAACTTATTTATTACAGGTAAAAGGAATGAAATAGGAAAGACGGGTAAAGTAACAAAAAATCCCATTGCACCCTCCTCCATAGAAAACTGAACAATTCTAGGGTTTCTTGTCAAGTGTGAACAGTGGAAACACAACAAACAATGTTTGAAATTAGATTTTGAGTATAACTCAACGGTCCACTTTTGATTTTAATGTGAGAGCATTAGGGCAAATAGTTTGGATCTAATGTGTTAATTAAATACAAAGACATAATATGGAAGATGATATTTCCATGTAACAATGAATCATACATTAATTGATCCATATTATTTACTACGATAGATAGATAGATAGATAGATAGATAGGTAGGTAGGTAGGTAGGTAGGTAGGTAGGTAGGTAGGTAGGTAGGTAGGTAGGTAGGTAGGTAGGTAGGTAGATAGATAGATAGATAGATAGATAGATAGATAGATAGATAGATAGATAGATAGATAGATAGATTTATTTGTATATAGCCATAGGCCTTTACAAAATATAAAATACAAATTTACAAACAGTAAAATACAATAAAAGGAACTGTATAAAATATAAAATTTAAGACCAAGGAACTGAAACAGCAACTTTAATTAATTAATATATTAATAGTTTTATTATTCATTTATATAGAAGTTTTGGTAATATGCACATTTATTTCAAGATGATTTGGTGTGACATATTCCTTTAAAACTGAGTCAGCTTTGGTAGTGTTACTGATCATTAGCTCTGATAAAGCCTGGAAAATGTTAAAGATTCCAAGTTCAGTTTAATTTGGAATTGTTTTCTCTATAATCTTTTCTTAAAGATAACTTTCTGTACTGTTGTAATTTCAATATCACATTACAATATCACATATAGTCAGTTTGGGTTATTTTGTTTTTATATTGTCTTGTCAAAGTGGAAAAGCACATTTAAAAATGAAAAAAATATTTAAGATTAAATAAATCTCTACTAGCTTATTTAAAACCATTGTTGCTGTTGGGTATTTGCACAATTTGATGTTCCTTCCTGTTTTCTATTTAGTGACCATGAATTTCCTGAGTTTCATCATAAAGTCTTTAGGCAAAATCCAGCAATTAATCAGTAGAAGGTGCTGTTGGTCATAGACCTCCCCCTCTCTTGTCTCTCCATTTCCAATTTCCAGCCCTGAGAAATTTGATTTTCATTTTCAGGACCATGTGCAGTAATAGCTACACAGGTGGCTAGTCTGCAGTAAGGAGAGAAAAGGCAAAATCTTCTTTTCTGCTTCTTCCATCAGTGGATGTCTGGAGCAGTTGTCACTACCACCACAGATGCTATTCCACCACTCTTAGTAATGTATAAATCTTTACATACTTGGGTAGGACAGCTAGCATATATACCCCCAGATTGAATTAATATTATTCGTGGTGCACACAGCCACAGAAACACCCCAGATCATGTGTCCAAAAAATATAGACATTGCTGTAAACAACATGGGAATGACCAAAGACCAAGTGGCAGCTGTTCCAGATAAAGTACAAAAAGAACCCTAGTAGCATAGTGACAACGGTCTTTTAACATATTATAATCTCATATCTCAAAAATATACAGTTGACTAGTTTAAAGGCTCAGAGGTCATTATGGGCCATTTTGTGTGCTTAAGTTCATCTATGTAATCGGTGGCCTAAAGCATGAACAACTGCTTTAGATTGTGATCCAAAAATTAACTAGACATGGTCAGACAACATCATTCCATTTAACCATTTTAATTGAATTTTCAGAAAATAATGAAGAGACTTATTAAACGATATGTTCTGAAGGCCCAGGTGGATCGAGAGAATGATGAAGTTAATGAAGGCAAGTTCTTTTAAATTTAATGGTACTATATCCTGGGTGAAGTTAAAGTCATAGCATTTTATTAACAGAGCTTATGACAATTCAGTTGTCAATCAAATAGATGAGGTGAAGGAAAGTTTTTTTAAAATCATAGCTCACCAAGTACAGCTCACCAAGGAAAAAGGGGGATGATCAAAAGGTTAGCCTCAGGAATTCTCTGAGTCTGTCCTGCATATAGCATCCCTTCCATGGTTTTCTTTCTTTTTTTTGGTGGGGGGGAAGCTTATTGGAAGCTTCAGAGAATGTGTTGCCTAATCAGACCAGCTATTCACACTGTTTTGCAAGAGCACAATGGTACAGAACTCTAGTAAGTGAAAACAATCACTAAGAAATATCCAAATGAACCAAAGCAGAAACCATGTCAATGTGATTCACAGGATTGTCTGTTTCTCAGAGCTCAGCAGTGTAGCAGTCTAGGAAAGCCAATCTGCCAATTATCATATGTTAGATGAAGTAAGCACTGTTTGACTAGGTTAAAGGCTCTGAGCTCATTATGGGCCATTTTGTTTGCATAAGTTCATCTATGTAATCAGTGGCCTAAAGCATGAACAACTGGAGTTTGGAGCATGAACAAATGGAGTTTGAAGCAGCCTTTGAGGGCAGTGTAGACATTCCGAATAATATTTAAATGAGAAGAAATTTTACAGAGAAACAAAAGAGGACATTCCTTACCACTTTGTTTTTTTAATATATGGATGGGATGGATAGATGGACAGGCAGATGGATGGGATGGATAGATGATAAATGGATAATAGCTCTATTGCCTCCTGTCTGAGCAATATGATTAATAATAGTTGGAAAGGACGCTGCATGCAGAAATGCAGCAAGCGCTAGTGAGAGACAGGTGGGGGGTGGCAGACCTGGGGAGACATGCCTACCTTATCCTGGCTGGGCAAAAGGATCCTATGCATGGGTCCCTCCCCTAGGGAAAGTCACAGCAGAGCAGAAGGCGGGCTCCTACAAGGATGCCGCTCTCACGCAACTCCAACTGGATGCCTCGAGCGAGCGAGCTCTGCGGCCCACCCAAGAGGCTGTGCTGGCATGCAGGGGTATCACTGCATGGAGATGGCTGTCAGTGGCGAGGAAGCCTGGGGACTCTGCTGATGTCCAAAGGCATGCATTTTCTTAGCCGTCCCCTCTTCCTTGGGCAAGTCCTCAAAGAACGAGTGACCAAGGAAGCGTGAGGTGACATTTCTCCACCCTCCCTCCTAACAGGCAGGGGTCTGGCGCTGCCCATCCCTTCCCCTCCCAACCACTGCCCAAGAGGCCAGCCCACCCCTATTCCTCCTCCTCCTCATCCTGCTACGGCTGTGGGTCGGTGTGTGGCTGGCTCAGCAGAACCAGAGGGCTGCCCCAGGGAAAGGTTTCCTTATCCTCCTGCTGGAAGCGGCGGATGCCTCCAGTGCTCGCTTCACATGCCTGCCTGCCAGAGAAGGGAAGAAGGCGGGAGGTGGCAGCAGCTGTAGCCTTGCTCCCTACTGGAGGAGGCACGCTGCAGAGGCCAAGTCGGTCTGCACTGGGGAGGAGCAGTAAGTGCCGCAACAAGTCCATGGCGGCAGCCCTGGCCACGGAGTGTTAACACCCTACTGCCTGGTTGGTCCCCTGCATGGAGCCACCAGGTGACGCGGCCAGTGCCGCTGTTTCCTGGCCAGAAGCAAGCAGCAGTTTAATGCTAAACTCTTCTCGCTTTGCTGTCAGGGCAGCGGGCAAGCTGAGTCCAAGATGGGGACAGAAACAGCCCGAGCTGTAGGGGGGGAGTGAAGTGGCAGAGCTCATCAAGATGTCGCAGCTGCCAGTGGAGGCGCTTGCGGCCGGCACCAGGTCATTCTGGCACCACTTGCCTCTGGCAGCATTCTGTAGGCCGACTCAGTCTCACTGTTGCTGGCACCACCACCCTCGCCACCACCTCCAGCTCCTTCTTGCCACGGGTGGCAGCTGCAGTGAGAGCTGGGCACGTGCTCTGGGCTGGTCCCTTCTCACATTAGCCACCACCACCATCTCTTCCTTGCTGCAGCCGGCAACTCCTGCATGGCCAGCCCAATCTGGGTATGGCCATCTTTGCTGATTTGAGCTCGGACACCCAGACACACTCCCCCCCCTGGGCAGTTTCACAAAGATATGTAGGAAAAATAAATTGATGGATGGATAGGGATATCAATAAGGAGGCTGACAGCAGTTATCACAAATTTTCAAAAAATTAGCACAAAATAAGTTGTGTAAACTTACTTCCTGTCAATTTTTATCAAGGACAATTCAAGCCCAATAACAGAGGTTACAACTATAACCCATTTCCTATACTTTTACTATATTGTCATTGTGAAATGCTTCTCCCATTTTAAATAAATCCTCCCCCTAATAAAACCCAGGTTTGGGGACTTACAAGTCACTGCTTAAAACCAGAGGTGATTGTGGGGATGTGTCTCACCAATAGAAAAAAAGGCAGTTTGAGGGATCTGCCTGGCAACCAGTGACCAATCTATACTGCCTTTTTCATGTTGGTTGGAAAACCCACCTGACAAGAGAGGGCCATGCAACTGTACCACTCTCCTCGATTGACCTACCTCTGCAGGGCTGCATGCAAAAGGCAGCATCCCAGACTCCAAGGCCAGCTGCATGACCCAGTTGCCCACTGGAGCCATGGCCTCTGCCTGAAAGAGGGCAGCTTTGTAGCCTGGTTGCCCCTTCAGATGTGGCTGCCACCTGAAACAGGCCAACCTTGTTACCCAGCTGTCTCCTGCAGCCATGCCCGCCATATGAAACAGGCTGGCTTTGTGGCAGGGCCACTCTCTGGAGCCACTGCCACTGTTTGGTGTAGTGGGTAGGAGCATGGACTTCTAATCTGGTGAGCCAGGTTTGATTCCTGGCTCCCTCACATGCAGCCAGCTGGGTGACCCTGGGCTCGCCACAGCACTGATAAAGCTGTTCGGACTGCACAATAATATCAAAGCTGTTTTAGCCCCACCTCCCTCACAGGGTGTCTGTTGCATATAAAAACCAACTCTTCTTCTCAAGGAGGATGTCTGCAGCACCATCCCTGGAGGGCCAAGAACAGCCCTTCCAGGGACAGGCCACAGGTAGCTAGAATGATTTCAGGTATCACCCTGACTGCCATGCTGCCATCTCTTTTTGGGAGACCATGGAGGAGCCCAGCTGCCACCTGGATCTGCTGCTGCTGTGTTGCTCCAGGGCCTACCAGCAGTTCTTTACAAGTAGATTGTGGCTGAGGCCCCCAGAGCACCCACTGAGGGGTGGTTTCAGTGGCAGATTGGTAGCAATAACCCAGCAGCCATTTTCTCCAGGGGAAGTCACTAAAAATTCTATATCCAAAGTATCATTTTCTAAGTTTCTCTGTGCAATAAAAATGAACCTGTGCATGCAGATTAAAACACTCTGTAATTATGTCAGTATTTTATTGATAGTATTTCTGTCACAATTAGTTTCTTACTGAAGTCACCATTCAATAAAAAAATATTCACCAATAATTCCTGTTGGAACCATTGAACAGGGCCTTACTAGCTCATAACTAGCTTTTGTTGGATTGTGCCTTTTATCTTAGTTCTGTTTGAGGTCATAATAAATAGATGTCCTGTTTTTCTGCAGGTTTGTTTCATATTCCAAAATTAATGAGTCTTTAAGGTCTTGAGCAGCCATGCTATGCGAAGTCTATGCAAGATCTATGCAGACCCTTCTAAACCTATTGATTTCAATGGATTTAGAAAGCTGGAAATCTGCTTAGGATGGAAGGCAGTACTAGTCCCTCAAGCAAGCCATAAGATAATTGCACCTCTTCTGCAAAGTACATTGCTCAAAGTTCTTTGTTCATTGGATAGCTGATCATGAGGCAATGTAGATAAGACTGGGAACTGTGGGACCACTTGTCTGCCTATGCCCCCTGCAGGGCACTCTGCTCTGCAGGTATGAATCTGCTGGTGGTCCTGGGCCCCAGGGACATTCGCCTAGCCTCGACTTGAATGAGCTCCCTGAAGAGCTAAGGGCCCTGCCGGAGTTATTAGCTTTCCATAGGGCCTGTAAGACAGAGATCTTCCGCCAGGCATATGGTTGAGACCAGGTTGAGGTCCTGGAACTATCGTCAGGGGATCCCCTAGAGCCAGATCAGGACCCTCGCTCCTAAAGAAAGAGCTCTGGACTAGGCTTGTGCGATTTGGCCGCTTCAGCAGCCGTTCCCTCCAGGCGCAGCCAGCACCACGCCACGGGGGGGGGGGGAGGGCGGTGCTGGCAGCGGCGTGACAGTGGGCGCAACCACACAGGTGCAGAATTACACGCCTGCGTGGTTGAGCCCACTGTCACGCCGCTGCCAGCACCGCCCTCCCCCCCCTCCGCAGCGCGGCACTGGCTGCGCCCGGAGGGAACAGCCGCCGAAGCGGCCGAATCGCACAAGCCTACTCTAGACTGTTAGCTGGATGGGCAGTGGGTGGGGGATGGGGAGTTAACTCCAACAAATAGCCATCTTCTAATGTGTTGGGGATTTTAAGGGTTGTGTGTTTTTATTATTTAATTGTAAACCACCATGAGTCTTTGAGAGTGGTGGTATATAAATTAAAGAATAAATAAATAAACAAACAAACTCCCACATGTGGAAGAATGCACACAGGAGCTGGCAGAAAAGATACAAGGGATAACTTCATCATGCTGTTGTTTGTTATGTATTCCATCGTATTAACAAGAGTGTTTCTTTTAATTGTAGGAGAACTTAAGGAGATTAAGCAAGATATTTCAAGTCTGCGCTATGAGCTTCTAGAAGAAAAGTCACAAGCAACTGGAGAGTTGGCAAAACTTATACAACAACTCAGTGACAAGTTTGGGAAGAACTTAAATAAGGACATTTGATGGGGGTCTAATAAGAAACACTTTATTATTTCAACCAGCATTCTAACGAAGCAAAAGCTGTGCAAGACAAGTGCATTGAAAGCTCTGTTTTTGCTGAGTAACAGTTGTTTTAGAAGCACTGTGCATTAGCTTGGTTTATTGGGTGAAGCCAATGATCAATTATTTCCTTTATGATATAAAGGTGACCTTTTTTGTATCAAAGCAGGCCTTTTTGACAGAAGAAAACTTTGGTTGTTCTTGATACCCAAAGCAACTTTTGAAAATCGGGAAAAAAGCCAGATCTTCATAGCGATAAAGCAACAAACACTAACCAAGGATCACAAAGCATAAAGGGTAACAGAATGATGCTAAAATGTGTGGAAAGAAGAAGAGGCACAGAAATATGTTCCAGAATCATTCATTCAAAACTTGCAATCCACAAATGTTCATTTGTGCAGCCACTATGAATCCTAAAATAAATAACGAGCCAACCTGATTTGGATCTTGGAGCTGGAGCTGGGAAGTGACCTGGTTTGGATCTTGTCATAAATTAGAGCTACATGTTATCTTTGGAAACACATGTTCCCAAGCTTGTGATTGCTAACACAAATTGAAAGCAAGGGAAATTTGCAGGGGAGGACAAGTGCCCAAGGTGGTGGTAGGGTACTATCTACTGTGCCCACTAGTTGCTCTTGGCAAATGCCCATCTTCCAGCCATTATCATCCAGCTGGACTTATGTACAGTTTCAGAGCCTACTTATGGAAAGAACAATTAAAAATAAAGGGAGATGCCCAGGACAGAAGTATCAAACACCCTCTTCCAATTGTCCTTTCAAATGTTCCCCTGTCCTTATATTTGACTTAAGAGAGAAAAGACAGGGTTGGGAGAAATGCATGTTTTGATGTTAGTTCCTCATACTGTCCTGCTTTCCATCACCAGTTCATTAGGCAGGTGATGGGTCAGCCAATATTTCTCAGACTTACAGTGCAACACTAAACAAAGTTATACCCTCTAACCCATTGAACTCAGTGGAACTGGATGTAACTCTATTCAACATGGTACAGTCCCCGCAACTCTATTTGCAATATGGAAGTATAACACTATCACAAGTGGCAGGGTTGTTGTAAGGATTACAGAGACAATTTGCATGACTGTGTGCTTTGAACACTGCAAAATGCAAATAATCTATTATCCTCTTGTTTACAAGAAGATTAGAAAATTCCAAGCAATTTTAGCTGGTCTAAATATCAAAACATTCTATATCCACAGGGATGTTTCCTGTATTAAATGAGTAGATGAACATGACAGAATTTTACTGAAATGAACCAGCACTACTGGTTTGCAGATAATTAACCCCTTTGGCCTGAAATTAGTGTATAGAATCATTCATGTGCAAAATGTCTGAATGACTCATTCAGAAAAAAAAAAAACAAGTGGTCCATTAGGGAAGAACATCCACTCGATAGTAAGCATTACACTTGGAATTTGTGTCTTAGGAAGATTATAGTGGAATTCCATATCTGTGATGCAGAATAATGAAATATCCTGTACAGATATTGGAGGAGAGCATTAGAAATGAAAAATTTCTATTGATCTAGCCTAAATTAATAGATTTTGCAGAGATTAGATGATAGAATATCAAGAAGAGGAGGGGGGGCTTTCCGCCACATTGATCATCTGACAACATTGTTAATCTAGAGAAGGAATTGAAAGACTTCCTTCCACTCAGTCAGGAACATCATGTTGTGGTGGTGCTGAACAAATGAACCTAGAGCAGGTGTAGCCTGGATCTAGCAGAATTTCATGACCATGCTATGAATGTTGGATTGAGAAGAATAACATTCATACCAGTAAATTCAGAGATCATTTGGAAACTTGATCATTTCATAGCATCCTTAGTGCATGTCACTTGACCTGGCTTTCAGTAGTCATAATGAAATTTAGTCCAAGGACCACACCCCAACATAGTTTAAGGTCAGGTTCCCTGATACTGCCATATATATTCCAAAGCAAGTACAGATGGAGAAACATCTCATGTATATACACTGGTATTCCTGTGGTCAGTTTTAGAATCAAGGCTATGGGAATATGGCAAAATATGTCACATTGGAATGATTAGTACATTCCATTGTTTAGAGAAACTGTGATCTGTAAAATACTGAGGCTGTATTTCAGCAGCTGGATTCTGTCAGAGCAGCCATATTTGCCCATGGCTATAGAATTTGTACTGAGGAATTGTATAGTAAGCATTCCAACACACTTTTGAGACACTAAAATTTCAGGAATTTTTATGTATTTTAAAATTATAACACTTCCCTGATAGTAATCCAAATATGTTCCTATGAACTTTGTTCATACTGAAATTAAATTTTGTTTCCCTCAGGAATGTGGGTGCTTTAGAAAATACATTTTAGGAGTTTTAAATTATCCACAGTCAATGCCTCAGACGTCACCTGAATTTACACTCAAGTCAATACATATTGAACTGTGGTCTCTATCAGTGTAGGAAACCAGACGTAATCTGGAGGATTTGTGACCAACTGCAAAAAGCCCACTCAGCCAGAATTGAATAGAAAGCCATAGAGTAAATGTGAGTATATAAAACATGTTGTCAAAGAATCTTGAATCATCAACACCATTTAACAGCATTCAAACAACATGTGAAACTTCTTAGAAAGCCTGTTTTCTGCTATTTGTTTTGCTGGGGGAACTTCTCCCCCCCCAAAAAAAAATTAAGCACTTACAGGCTACAGTATTGGTGTCTTCACACTGCACTCTCACAAATGGAACCAAGTCTTAATAAAGCAATCCCATACAAAATTATTCTACTCTAAGTTTATGGATTTCAGTTGACTTAGATGTGAGTAATTCTGTATAGGATTGCATTGTTAACCTGCGTTACTACATCTGAAAGCTCAGTTTCATATTCATTTAATGGCAGAAATAGGATTTCCAGCTGTTCAAAGCACACTTTGCTACTACAGACCCATACAAATGTACTGTTTGTTTACAAGATCACCTATACAATGACATTAGATATCAACTATTAATAAGATTCATAATAAACAAAACCAGAGGGTGAGCTGTGACCTGTTCTTAAGTGCCAGATGAGAACACAAATAGCCTAATAGATTATTAATAGTTATATTTGTTTAAAAAAACTGAAACGAAAAAACAAAAAAATGTGTTCTGTAGGTATAATTGTTCACAGAGAAAAAATAAAATGATGTATTTTTACCTTTAATAATTTTATCTTGTATACTGTAATATTTTTATCTAAAACAATGACAACAAAAATAAAATTACCTCAGAATATTTTGTTGCACTGTGAACATTTACCTTGTCTTTTAAAAGATGACTATTACCTTAGCTACTAAAAATCTAGCATGCTGTAAAATACATATGCAGAAGTTATATAATTGATGGTTATGGAAGGGGATGGATTCAGAATTGAGGGATTTGAAAAGTCTTTTATCTTTACAGTCCACTAGAAACTCCTAAATTCGGTCTTGGCTTGTATTCCCTCTCTTGGTTTGCCCTGTTTCCACTGTTAGCCAGTGTTTTATATCCAAGGCAAAAATGATACAACTCCTTCCCTTGAGAGGTACTGGTAACTGGCAGTGGTTATGGTTCACTAGAGAGACAGAAGAGTCAATTTTCAGGCTTTGTGCTTAACTTGAAATCATCATTTGAAAGCATCATGTCACCTTTCTGCCACTTTCTAGCTTTTCGACTCATTTTCCCTTTTCTAGTTTCTTAAAGAATTAAATATGAGTGTCTGATCTTCATTTGCCAAGAATAATGCCATCTAGAACATATGCATATGAGTCTGATGCAGCTTAACACATTCCTTTCTCTCTCACAGAGACATTTCCCACACGTTTGAATTTGGCCCGACCCCATGCTTGTCTGGTCATGGTGGTAATTCCTGCTTCTGGATGATGTTGGTGTCAGCCTGGGGTGATTCCAGGTTTGGTGTGACACAGGCTCTCAGTCAACCTGCAGCAAAGGAATGCAGATAATTCCAATGTCGAAAGTGGGAATTAGCCCTGCAACTGGACAAGCACTGGGCCAGGCTGAATTCCACGTGCAGAAAAGGTCAGAGCGAATCAGAGAGAGAACTAACCAAACTTATATTGTGGTTCCAAGCAACAGACTTAAAAGGCTGTAACTCTGTGGGGGGGCCATACTGTGTTAATAATTATTTAGTATTTCGATATTTGGCACTGTTCCTAATTTTGTTTAGGTAACCCTTCTCCACATACACACCAGTCTTACCTTTCACATAAAGACATGACTCCTGAAATCTCAGACCACATGGCTTAACAGTGTGATCCAAAATAGTGTTTCAGCCTTTCAAGTCCATTGAAGGTAATATTTAGGATTGCACTATTAGCCACAATGAAAACCTTCTGGCTGAATTATCAAATGAAAGAATATTCATTGACCAGCATGGCATGCTGAAACCAAAAGAAAAAGAAATCTCTAATAATGCTGTTCAGGGCCATTATTTTGTAATTCTTCCATTGAGGAAAACAGTGGAACAGAATCAAAATTCATTTTGTAGTCACGGCGCATCAGCTGCCTAGACCTCCTGGTAGATTTTGATATGCACAAAACACATTTTAGAATCTGCTGGAAACCCATTGTGGCTACTTCCCACTTCTTATTTTTCCAGTGGTGAGAGAATTGCACCATAAAGTCTGCCCTCTTCTGAACCGGAACTCTCGTTGTACCACTAGCAAAGCCAAGGATGATTTTAAAAACCCAACACTCTGGTTTTACATTGATTCTAAATTTGTTCTTTTTGAGCACATGAACTGGAACACATAACTTTTAATTATGCCCTTTCTTCTGAAAGGCTTGACTGATACGCTTGGCGAAAAGCCATCCATCTGAAGGGAGCTTTTGATGATCACATTAGAAATGAAAACAACAGTCAATGAACCTTTGTTCAGGGCACTGCAAAGACAATGCAACAACCAAGGTGGTTCTCAGAAATCAAAATATAGCATGGGTACATTTGGGCAACTTGAGTACAAAGATTAGTACCTGTGTACCCTATAATATTACATCAAGAATGGTATAACAATGAAAGGCTTGACTGAAAAGCCAGCCTTTTGAATGGAAGCTTCTGATAGTTACATTAGAAATGGAAATAACAGTCAATGAAAGTCTTTACAATCTCCTTGTAATCATGACTGAATGGTACTTATGGTTAGATATAGCTAGAGCACTTTCTGTCATTCAAATACAGAAAGTTTCATTCTACTTCTATGTTTTTATTTGCAGACATAATCCTATAATATTATTTCAGCACCAGTTACTTCTTATCCTTTCGCCTGAAAGCGGCCATTCCTGTGATCCTGTTTACTAGTTCCAAGGTGACCCAAGAGGGAGGCACAGGTTTTCTAAAATGTTCAGCTCACATGCACATCATCTAATTCACATTTTGTCTCATGAAATGGCCAGGAGACGCATTTGCATATAGCCCTAGACTCCAAAAAGATCACATCACACGTGAATTCTGGTTTAACATCACCACAACTGTATTGAAAGTACAGCAATAGAGAGGGTTGCCACTTGGCAACCACTGGGAGGGCTGGAGTTGAGAACATGTGACATCACTGACACTGCTTACATCACATGCCCCCCACCTTTTCACCTCTAACTCTCCTGTTGGTTGCCCCTATTCCATCCTTTTAAAGTTAATTCTTGCCAGTCCTGCTCCTGCCTCAGGCAAGCCACTGTAACTACATGGGAGGCTGATGATGACTCCAATTTTTTGGGCAACTGTGCAATTGAAATCTTTCCCATTCTTCTCAGAGACAGAATCATAGACGGAAGGAGCCATACTGGTCATCTAGTCTTCTGCACAATGCAGGATCAGCCTAAGCCACTGCTTAAGACTACCAGTGAGGGGGAGCTCATCACCTCCTTAGGCAGCCTATTTTCTAACAGTAAAGTCAGCTTATCTTTGGATACTTAAATCTGGTGGCTGAAGTTGTGAATAGACAACACATATTTCTACAAACCTTAAATTGAATCCAAGTTTACAGAAAAATGTGAAATCTTAAAAAGAGAGATAGAGAATGAGATTGTAAGCCTTAAAAGATCCAAAAATGATAAAAGGGGCACCTGAAGCTTTAAGCAACAAATTCTCTCAGTGGCTATTGCTTGGCAGTCACAATATTTCAGGCTGGATTGTGTCAGAAAAAGACAAGGCCTATTTTGGCCTATGGAGGACTCATTAGGGTCAACCCTGATTAGGGTTGCCATCTCCAGATTCAGGAGTTCCTGAAAATGTTGTGGTGGAGTCTTAGGAGGACAGGGTGTGGGGAGGGAAGAGAAGAGAACTCAGCTGGATATAATACAATAGATTCCACTTTCTATACCACCCATTTTATCCAGGGAGACATATTTCTGTCATCTGGAATTCAGTTGATTGGAGATCTCTAGGTTCTACCTCGAGGTTGGCAAGCCAGGTCTAAACGCAACCTGTTGTGTGTGTAAAACAATAAAATCCAGAGACCAGTAGCACCTCTAAGACCAACAAAGATTTATTCAGGGTGTGAGCTTTCGTGTGCAAACTATGATCTTCTTACGTGATAGGGAAAATATAGCAAAAATCAATTCTGTTACATCAGTAGACTGTGTCACAACCAAATACAGCCAGTGATAATCCTTGATCAAAACAGCCAGTCTATCCCCTAGAATTCAGTGTACTTTACAAAAACACAGGGAGAAACCAAGCTGCCTTTTATTCATAGAATCATAGAATCATAGAGTTGGAAGGGGCCATACAGGCCATCTAGTCCAACCCCCTGCTCAACGCAGGATTCGCCCTAAGCATCCTAAAGCATCCAAGAAAAGTATGCATCCAACCTTTGCTTGAAGACTTCCAGTGAGGGGGCGCTCACCACCTCCTTAGGCAGCCTATTCCAATGCTGAACTACTCTGACTGTGAAAAACTTTTTCCTGATATCTGTGTAGATTTTTAGCTAATGTAGCATCACATCATGAAGAGACTTGGTCTGCAAGTTCTTTGGCTGCAGTTTTTGGTCCTGATGTCTTTCAGTAAGTTAGATACCACAGACTTTTGCTGTCTGCTTTCAGTGCAGCTTTTCAGTTATCATTATGACTTTTTCTAAATGATTTGATAGTTAAATGACTTGACAGAACAATTTTTGGCTTCCTCTGCTTAAAATTTATTTTATTGTTGGTTCAGCAATAAGTACATTTGATAAAAATGGCTGACCCAAAATTCACTATTAAATGTTGTGAAGTTCAACTGTTTAATATAAAAATAAAGTGTTATGTTATTTATTTCACTAATATTAAAGACCGTTGTAGCTGATACAGTCACCCAGCAGTCCTCAGATGTCTTTAAGCTATGCTGGCTGCACCCTGATTGGCCAGTATTAGAATCATAGAATCATAGAATCATAGAATCATAGAGTTGGAAGGGGCCATACAGGCCATCTAGTCCAACCCCCTGCTCAACGCAGGATTAGCCCTAAGCATCCTAAAGCATCAAAGAAAAGTGTGTATCCAACCTTTACTTGAAGACTTCCAGTGAGGGGGTGCTCACCACCTCCTTAGGCAGCCTATTCCACTGCTGAACTACTCTGACTGTGAAAAACTTTTTCCTGATATCTAGCCTAAATCATTGTACTTGAAGTTTAAACCCATTACTGCGTGTCCTCTCCTCTGCAGCCAGCAGAAACAGCATCCTGCCCTCCTCCAAGTGACAACCTTTCAAATACTTAAAGAGGGCTATCATGTCCCCTCTCAACCTCCTTTTCTCCAGGCTGAACATTCCCAAGTCCCTCAACCTATCTTCATAGGGCTTGGTCCCTTGGCCCCAGATCATCTTCGTCGCTCTCCTCTGTACCCTTTCAAGTTTATCTACGTCCTTCTTGAAGTGAGGCCTCCAGAACTGCACACAGTACTCCAGGTGTGGTCCTACCAGTGCCGTATACAATGGGACTGTGACATCTTGTGATTTTGATGTGATGCCCCTGTTGATACAGCCCAAAATGGCATTTGCCTTTTTTACCGCTGCATCACACTGCCTGCTCATGTTTAGTTTACAATCCACAAGTACCCCAAGGTCTCGTTCACACACAGTGCTACCTAGAAGCGTATCCCCCATCCAGTAGGCATGCTTTTAATTTTTCTGACCCAGATGCAGAACTTTACACTTATCTTTATTAAATTGCATCTTGTTCTCATTTGCCCATTTTTCCATTGTGTTCAGATCTCGTTGAACTCTGTCTCTATCTTCCGGAGTATTTGCCAGTCCTCCCAATTTGGTGTCATCTGCAAACTTGATGAGTAGTCCCTCCACCCCCTCATCTAGATCATTAATAAATATGTTAAAAAGTACCGGGCCGAGCACCGAGCCCTGAGGTACCCCGCTACTCACCTCTCTCCAGTCTGATGAAACACCATTGACAACAACTCTTTGAGTGCGATTCTCTAACCAATTCCCTATCCACCTAACTATCTGAAAATCCAGACTGCAGTCCTTCAATTTATCCACCAGAACATCATGGGGAACCTTGTCAAAAGCTTTATTAAAATCCAAGTAAATGACATCAACCGAATTTCCCCGATCCAGCAAACCTGTTACTTGGTCAAAAAAGGAAACCAGGTTGGTCTGGCAGGACCTGTTGGAGACAAATCCATGCTGACTTCCTTGGATCACCAAATTGTCCTCCAGATGTATGCAGATCGCTCCCTTTAATATCTGCTCCATTATCTTCCCCACAACAGAGGTCAGACTCACTGGTCTGTAGTTTCCCAGGTCATCCTTCCTCCCTTTTTTGAAGATCGGAATAACATTTGCTCTCTTCCAGTCCTCCGGGACATCTCCAGTCCTTAAAGAGGTTCCGAAGATGATGGACAAGGGCTGTGCAAGTTCTCTGGAAAGTTCTTTGAGCACTCTCGGGTGCATTTCATCTGGACCAGGGGATTTGAACTCATCCAGTGCAGCTAAATGCCTCTCGACAACCTCTCTATCCATGTTAACCTGCCACCCAGACACTGTCCTTTGGCTATGGCCATCTCTAGATGTGCCTAACCCCTTTGACCTGTGGGAAAAAACAGATGTAAAATAGGCACTAAGCCTTTCTGCTTTCTCTGCATGTTCCATTAGAGTTTGTCCATCCGCACCCAACAGTGGGCCTATTGCCTCCTTTACTTTATGTTTGCTCCTCACATAACTGAAAAATCTTTTCTTGTTACAATGGGCTTCCCTGGCCAATCTTAGCTCACTCTCAGCTTTGGCCTTTCTTATGATTGATCTACAGTGCCTAGTAACCTGTAGGTACTCTTCTTTAGAGCTCTGTCCTTCCCTCCATTTCCTGAACATTTTCCTTTTCTTTCTTAATTCCTCTTGAAGTTCTCTGTTCATCCAAATAGGCTTCTTAGAGCTCCTGCAGTGTTTTCGTCTTTCTGGGATAGTCATTGATTGAGCATGCAATAGCTCCTGTTTGAGTAGCGCCCACCCTTCACATGCTCTCTTCCCTTCCAGCATTCTTGTCCATGGTATGACACTCATCATGTCTCTGAGTTTATTAAAGTTTTCCCTACGAAAATCCAACATCCGCGTCTGGCTACAAGCTTCCTTGGCTACCCATCTCAAAAGGAATTCTATGAGGACATGGTCACTTCCCCCTAGGGTCCCCACCTCCTTCACCTCATCCACCAACTCTTGCCTGTTGGTCAGTATTAAGTCCAGTATGGCTGAACCTCTTGTGGGTTCATCTACCATTTGATAAATGAAATTGTCAGCCAGGCAGGTCAGAAAGTTGCATGACTGAGGACGCTTCGCAGAATTTGTTTCCCAGCACACATCTGGGAAATTGAAGTCACCCATGATGACAAGGTCCTGCCGCTTGGATATTTTCTCAAGCTGCTCACAAAGTGCAGCATCCACATCCTCTCGTTGGTCAGGTGGTCGGTGGCAGACACCAACCACCACACTGTTTGTTTTCCCCTCACTTATTTTCACCCAGATGCTTTCCACTGTAGATATGCTCTCCTTCACTAGAATTTCCTGACAGGTAAGCCCTTTCCTCACATACAGTGCCACATACAGTGCCACTCCTCCACCACATTAGTGATCAAAGGTTTTCACCTCCCCATATGTTGCTTGCTCCATCCGTCTCCTTACAACTGTGAAACATTCCTCCCAGGGAATTGCTAGTAAATGATCTAAATCCAGCCAATGAGTAACTTGTATTAGAACATTCATATGGACCAATCAGATGACTCTGTTAAGTCAATCAGATGCCTTGGTGGGTCCAGCTCAAAGTGTATATTAGTTTATGAGCTCTAGTGTTTGCTGTTCAGAATTTCTTGTTGGAGTTGGTATTAATGAGCTGTGTTTTCAAAGAGATTTGCATCTGTGTCTGCCAAACCCACAGACCTAACACAACCCTTTGGTGACTTGATACCATCTGAGTTGCATGAATGAACTATACCTGGTTGTTTGCTACTGTTCAACAACAGTCACCCTACAAAAGCCAATGTGCTATAGTGGTTAGAGCTTCAGAGTAGGATTTGGGAAAACCCAAGTTCAAGTCTCAATCTTGCTGTGGAAGCTCACTGGATGATTTTGGCCCAGTCACGTACTTTCAAACCAACCTACCCCAGTAGGTTGTTGTGTGGATAAAAAATAGTTGAGGAGAATAATGTAAGCTGCTTTGGTACCCATTGTGGAAAAGAATGAGTATTGACTTCATTAAGTCAATAAATAACTATACTGCTGAAGATGGGAGACAAATAAAAGGTAGGTTGAAGAATGGCTGAGAAGAAGAGAATGAGGTAAAGAAACGGAAGAAGATATTGGGTGAATGTGGAAATACTGTGTGGAGGGGGATATAGGGAAAGTGAGGCAACCCCAACCCCAAGTCCTTCAGGGTTCCCTACTATGCAAGTGTCTAGGCCCAGTTGAACTAGATAGAGATTGCTGGGGGACGAGGGGGAGAGCTTAAAACAGAGGAGAAGATAAAGGTAGGTTGGTTGTTGGGTGGGAAGGAGATTGGGTTGCCAACTCCACATTAGGAAGTTCCTAGAGTTTAGGGGAGTGGAACCTAAGGACAAAAAGGATCTAATTCCAGTGGGACTAGGATTGCCAACCTCCAGGTGAGGGGTGCTGATTATCTAGGGTCATTCTGTACCCAGAAAATTACATGAAAGGGTTACCTCTTACAGAAGCTTTTTAAAAAAATGTTTTACAGAATGTCATCAGCATCCAGTGTTCCAGCAGCAAACTGGCAGCTACATCCTCCATTTTAAAGCAGTATCTTAAAGCGTGAGCGAGAGGAGAACAACCAGAAACCCCTAGTGAAATAGCTATGTGTGACCAAAGTGGCCAGAAGTAGCGTGATTTCCATCTCCAGCACCCGCCCTTATGCCCGCTTCCCTTTCCCTTCTCCCTGGAATGGGGCTTTTTTTTCTTTTTGTAGCAAGTTGCCTGGAGCAACAAATACACGTTGCTTAAGCCAGGCAGAGTAAAAAAAAAAATTCCACTCACCAGTTGCTGCACAAAGCATGCCTCTCAACCCAACCACCCCACAAAATTGGGAAAAAATTACTTTTGTGGATCTTCAAGCCTCATAATTCCACAATGGGGTGGCATTAAAATATGCACTATGAATCTATGATTAGATACATAGGCATAGCAATGGAGAATTTCTACTTAAAAAAAAAAGATTACTTTCCCTTTAAACCTAGGAGAAAGCTGATTGGCTGGTTGCCATGTTTGACAGGCAGGGGGAGATTCACTGGTATTGGGAGTCCATTTTAATTTGCCATGCAGAGTGCCTGGAGGCGTGGGAAAGTGGGAGAAGAAAGTGAGAGAGCGAGGAGATGAGAAATGAGAGGGGGCCCGGTTATTAATAGCATTAAGCAATTGTGCTGGCTTAACACAATTTTTTTAGAAGTGCAGAATGGCTCCCAGAATTACAACTGTTCTCCAGATAACAAAGATGCATTCCCTTTAGAGAATGGCTGCTTTGGAGGATGAATTCTGTGGCATTGCACCCTGCTGAGGCTGCTTCCCTCCTGAAACCTCACCCTCACAAGGTTCCACCCCCAAATCTCCAGGAATTTCCCAACTTGGAGCTGGAAACCCAAAGGGGAACGGATTTCTGTTGTTGGGAGATCCATTGTGATTCCAAGACATCTGCAGGTTGGCAACCTTATAAGGAGAGAAGGAGGCAGGAAAAGGAGGAGAAGAAGGAGGCAATGGGGGCTTTCAGGAAAGGGAAAGTATGGGGGAGAGGAAATGAGAGACCTCCAGCAAGTCCTTGTGGGTTCCCATATCTTGACACCGCCCGTGGCGCCACGGGCGCCACGGACTATATAAAAGGGTAAGGGGTTCTGGGGCGGGATGTGTCCGTGATGAGGAAGGGTCCGAATTGGACCCTTCCTCTGGACAGATAATCGGAGGGACCAATCGGCAGGCGCTTCGCGCCTGCCGATTGGTCCCTCCGATTCCCAGCCCCGAGCAACTGCGAGCCGCGCGCAGCGCGGCTTGCAGTTGCTCCTTAGCAGGCGGCTGGATGCGTCAGGAGGCGCAAAGCGCGGCCGGACGTATCAGGAGGCGCAAAGCGCCTCCTGATGCATCAGCCTGCCGTGCAGGGAGCACCTGCCAGCCGCGCGTAGCGCGGCTGGCGGGTGCTCCCTGCCCGGCGGCCTGGCGCATCGGGAGGCGCGAAGCACCTCCCGACGCCTCCTCCAACAACAACATGGAGCCCCGCAGCCTGCTGCCGAGCCGCTGGCTGCACTTGCCTCCCGCCGCCGCCTCCACGGAGCCCTGCAGCCCGCCGCCGAGTCGCTGACCGCCCAGAAGCCGGTGGGGCTGTCAGCCCAACAATCCACAGGCTTCTGCTGCACCCGCGGCGGGAGCAAAGCTTGCGGCCCCATCAGCGCCGCCGCCGGAGACGTCCGCACCGCCCCTGACGCCCCCGCACCCAGCGGCTATGCCTCCGCCGCCTCTTGCTGCTGCGTGGACCTCTGCTGCTGCCGCTGGGCCGAAGACTCCTTCTCCCGCCCGTCAGCCAGCCAGCCAAGCTCGCCTTGCTCAACAAGGCTGCAGGGCCTGCCGCGCGGCCTGTGCACCTACTCCGCGGGGCGGGGAGAAGAGCTTGAGGAGCCCTCGACGAGCGGCCAGGGCGGCCGCAAGGACGGGACTCAGAGAGGGAGGGAGAATGCCTCCGAATGGCTCTCCGCTCTTCTTCCCTCCTATGCTTTCGGTAGGCTGCTCCACGGGGGGGGGGGAATTAACTCCTAGGGCCCGCTGTATTCAGACAACAGCGGGCTTATTTTCTAGTGTATACATAATCTGAGAATCTGGGAATAGAGAAAAGAATGTAATATACAAACTGAGGCCTGGACCAAAATTATCTCTAGAATTTTGAATCTCTGGTATCCTTTTACCATCTTTAGTATTCCTTGTATCTTTTTATTGAACCTCAATGTGCTGGCAGAGAGATCTCCCACTATTCATTATACATTGCATTCCCAGAGAACCAGCCTATCCTGCCTTCAAGTGGAAATAAAATTATATCCTGCAAGGGAGAAAAGAGTGTTTTCAAGCAGAGGATTGGCATTAAGACAGAAGGCTATCCTTTCTTTCTAGCGGCATAACATCGCCTTCTCAACTTTTGCCCTCTTTCCTGCCTTTTTCACATCCATTAATAAAAACCTGGAGCCAACCAAACCGAACCGATAAGCATTCTTATTTGACAAAAAGTCTAGTTATAAATATCAATAGAGGTAAAGAACTGTCAGGTAAAGTCTTGTCAGGCTGTCAAGTGGGTGATTGAATTGCATGCTAAGTCTGCTGCATTCCAGTAGGAATAAAGATATTGGCCAGATACAGCAAGATTCTTCTTAAAATAAGGCTCAGTTTACTGAATGACTTGGCAGGTACTGGAGAAGACTCTTGCGAGTCCCTTGGACTGCAAGGTGAACAAACCGGTCAGTCCTAGAGGAGATCAGCCCTGACTGCTCCTTAGAAGGCCAGATCTTGAAGATGAAAATCAAATACTTTGGCCACCTCATGAGAAGGAAGGACTCCCTGGAGAAGAGCCTCATGCTGGGAGCGATTAAGGGCAAAAGAGAATGAGGTGGCTGGATGGAGTCACTGAAGCAGTAGGTGCAAACTTAAATGGACTCTGGGGAATGGTAGAGGACAGGAAGGCCTGGAGAATCATTGTCCATGGGGTCGCGATGGGTCGGACACGACTTCGCACCAAACAACAACAAAGGAGAGATGTTTCTGTTCACTCAGACTAAACAGGACATGGTAAAGCAACTGCCGCATTCTATAAGTTTTCAAATCCAAATTATAAAGGTAAAGGTAAAGGTATCCCTTGTGAAAGCACTGGGTCATGTCTGACCCTTGGGGTGATGCCCTCTAGCGTTTTCATGGCAGACTCAATACGGGGTAGCCTTGCCAGTGCCTTCCCCAGTCATTACCGTTTACCCCCCAGCAAGCTGGGTACTCATTTTACCGACCTCGGAAGGATGGAAGGCTGAGTCAGCCTTGAGCCAGCTGCTGGGATTGAACTCCCAGCCTCATGGGCAGAGCTTTCAGACTGCATGTCTGCTGCCTTACCGCTGTGTGCCACAAGAGGCTCTAAGCAATTATAGATCAATTTAAAAGCACATTTTACTTGATGTGATAACAGGACCATCCTAACTAGAGTCAATGGACAGAAAGGTGTGTTGCATTGCAAACCAGTTTCTAATGAAGTCCTTAAGATTTTATGTTTTCCCTGAAGATGTTTGTGGGTCAGATTGAGAGACATGTTCTGAAGTTTGGTGCTTCCAAGTTCAAACCAGGACCAGGGCATGGAGGAGTGAGGGTTGGCTTTCCCCTTGCACTCAGAGCAAATTCAGATCAGGACTAAGGCACTGAGGAATGAGGACTTAGACTTTCCCCCTTGTTCCTATAGCAAATTCAGATCAGGAAGAAGGCATGGAGGCGTAAGGGCTTAGACTTTTCCCCTTGCTCTATTTTCCAACCTGAAACAGCCCCTGGGAGCCATGGCTGTCTTAATAGGATTTAGGCCCACAGGCAAAACAATGCCTGGGTCCCTACCTACACAACCACTCACAGGAAGAGAAATGTAAATTATTGATTATTTACCCCATGATGTTATATGTAAACCACCCAGAGCAGTATAGAAGGGCAGTATAAAAATCTTAAATAAATTAATTAATTAAATAAAATGTATTTATCAGTACCACAAACAAAACCAGTGTTTAAACATTTAAAAACATGCTGTATAGAAAAGATTAACCAAAACAAATATTTGGGCAATATAACATGAGTCTTGAAGTTGAAAAACAAAAATTTCAACATATAAATGGCACACAATTGGTAATATAAACAGCTTGTCACAAACTATCTATCTGGAACAGCTTTGTTGTATAATACAAAGCAAAGGCCTAGGTGGGGGGACAGTGGGCTGAGCCAGTCCGATCTTTGGATCAATAGGGAAGCAACACAACCCGCCCCCCTGCCCGGCCAGGGGCAATCTGGTGACATCAATGCCAATATGACATCACTTCAGGCCTGCTGTGAAGGAGCCTGTGACAGCCCCTGACTGAGGGGAGGGAGGCGTTTCAGAAAGCAATGCAGAAGAGTCTGTGGGCATGGATCCATGCCAGTCTGGCTTCTGTCCTGGTCACAAGGTTGAGACGGTGTTGGTCTCCTCGTTAGATGACCTCTGTCGCCAGCCTGACTGAGGCGGCTCTGCTGTACTAGTTCTTTTAGATCTGTCGGCCGCGTTTGACGTGGTCGATCACGAGTTGCTAGCAAGCCGTCTCACCGGTACGGGGATAAGGGTTACAGCCTTCCGCGGGATACACTCCTTCCTCCAAAGCCGGACACAGAGGGTAGCTGTGAGAGAGGAATTATCGGGCCCTTACTGGCTCCCTTGTGGGGTCCCACAGGGCTCAGTGCTCTCTCCCACATTATTCAACATCTTTATGTGCCCTCTGGTTCAACTGGTGCAGAGTTATGGGCTAGGTTGCCATCACTATGCCGATGACACTCAGTTCTTTCTCCTCATGAATGGCCGCCCGGACTCCCCCCCAGATCCATTTGCCAGATGTTTGGAAGCAGTGGCTGGATGGCTCGAGCAAAGTCGCCTGAAACTCAACCCCTCCAAGATGGAGGTCCTGTGGTTGGGCCGTACAGGAGCAGACCAGGAAGCGCGCTTGCCCTCTCTGGCCGGGATGCAACTTAAGATCACGTCTCAGGCCAGAAACCTGGGGGTGACCATAGATGCCTCACTAACACTCGAGGCACAGGTCAAACAGGTAGCTGGCCGGGCATTTTTCCATCTCCACCAAGCTCGGCTACTAGCACCCTATCTGTTCTCTGAACACTTGGCCACAGTGATCCATGCGACGGTCACCTTGAGATTAGATTTCTGTAACTCGCTCTACACTGGCCTGCATTTGGGCTTGATCCGGAAACTGCAACTGGTCCAAAACACGGCTGCTAGGGTCCTCACGGCTACATCTTAGAAGGCACATATCCAGCCAGTGCTGAGGCAGCTGTATTGGCTATCGGTTATCTTCCGGATCAAGTTCAAGGTTTTATTTATTTATTTATTTATTTATTTATTTATTTATTTATTTATTTATTTATTTGTTATATTTCTATACCGCCCTCCCCAGAGGCTCAGGGCGGTTTACATTAAACATATAAATAATACATGGAACAGTCTTCATTGATACTCATACATAATAATAATAATAATAACAGTGGTTGTAACAGAAAACAGTATAGTGAACAGTATAACAATAATAATAATATAACAGTATAACAATGCAACCGTGCAAATGGCACAACAGGTCCAGAGCACTCTGGTGGAGTTATGGTTTTGACCTTCAAGGCCATCCGTGGTCTGGGCCCAGTGTATATGAGGGACCGCCTATCACCCTATACCTCACCGCAGGGCCTTACGCTCTGCGGGGGCTAACCTATTGGTCAGTCCCAGTCCCAAGGAAGCTCGCCTGGCCTCGACCAGGCCCAGGGCCTTTTTGGTCCTGACCCCAACCTGGTGGAATGACCTGGAAGAGCTCTGGGCCCTGCGGGAATTGTCATCATTCTGCAGGGCCTTCAAGATGGAGCTCTTCCGCCAGGCTTTCAGCTTAGGCCGGGCAGCAAGAAGATCTCGCCCCCCTCACAAATGTGATGGTTGCATCTGTCATCTGCCCCCTCCCTTTCCCTTCTTAGTGGGTGTGGAATTGGGTTAGTTATATTGAATTTTGCCGCCATTCTTGTCTTAACTTTTGTATTAATTGTATTATGTTTTATTGTGCTTTTATTGTTATAGAGGATTGTTTTTTATGTGACCCACCTCGAGCCTCTAGGGGGAGGCAGGATATAAATACAACAACAACAACAACAACAACAACAATAATGATAATAGTACTGTCCTTTTGAGGGGGGAAGCTTTTTCCTTCTGCCAAACAGAGGCCACAGAAAAGCCCCTTCTCACTTAAAATACTGCTGTGGCCGGCCTCGCTGCTGGAGGGAAGAAGCAACTCTCTGTAGATTTGAGGCCTACCACAGAGGGTTGTTGTGCAGGTGAAACTGAATGCTGTTGCAGAGGTTCTTTTGCCTCCTGTTGTGGAAGTTCTTTTGCCATCTGCACAACAACCCTGTGCAGTAGGCCTCAAGTGTTTCAACTCCAAAACAACCTGTGTGGAAGGCCTTAGATTTTTCTTCCCTACAGCAACCCTGTCCAAACTCCAAAGCAGCCCTTTCTGCCTGGGGAGCTGATCTTTATAGTCTGCAGATGAGCTGTAATTACAGGAGCTATCCAGGCCCCACCTGGAGGTTGGCTACCCTTGGGTTGGAAATATTCCAGGAGGTTTTGCGGTGGGACTTCAAATACATACAAGTCCAGCCTCCAAAGTAGCCATTTTTGCCTGCAGAGCTGATCATTATAATCTAGAGATGAGTAGCAATCTAAAGATGATGGTAGAGACTTGCAAACTGCGGATGGGGTGGAGCGGTGTGGGTGTGTGTCCCTCCTGTGCTATGGGCTTTAGCCAGCCCTTACCAGCAACTGTTTGTATTTTGGAATGCAGACAGGCAGACAGACAGAACAGCATCAGTCCTGTGAATCTGGAATGTCCAAGAAGATCTAAATAAAGAATATTTACAGCCTGAAACTGTAAATAGTGAACAAGTAAATGGCTGGAGAGACATGGGAACTAAAGTGAATGTTTTCAAGTTTGGCCTGGTAAATAAAAAAGATCAAAGGCATAAGTGGCCTAGGTGATCCACTTTTATTAGGCAACGATTTGGCCTTGTGGACAACAACAGAGACTGCAGCTGCCAGCAAAAGGCCTCAGGCTTCAGAAGGGCAGACATCACCAGCCAAGCAACCAAGGGGATTCAGGGATGCATGTGAGGGGAAAGAGCTTTCCCTTCAGCCTAATTTCTTGGAGATTAGCTGTATTTCAAGTGGATTCTCAGACCCCACATGGCATCCCTAAACCTCAGTGGGATACATTGTTACAGAGTCCCCCCTCCAAAGAAGCCATTTTTGACTGGGGAGCTGATCTTTATAGCCTGGAGTGGAATAGCAATTCCAGGATATCTCCAGGCCCCACCTGGAGGTTGGCTGTCCCAGGTCTGAACATATTCCTAGAAGTCTGAAATTGGGGCCTCAAAAGTGTGTAATGCCCCTGCAGCCACCTAGCACCCCCTGACCTATTTAAGGTCAAGAAAACATTGCCAAGAGGAGATAAGGTTGCCAGATCGGTGTAGGTTCATGTTCTGGAATTCCACACTACCTAGGTATGCATAAACTTTCCTAAGGTCAAGACGGCTGAGACCAGAGAGACCTCCTCTTAGGGTTGCCAGCTTCCAAGTGAGGCTCTCTACCCCACCTCCATCACGGGGAGTCTGCTATGGGGAGAGGAAGGGAAAGCGATTGTAAAGTGCTTTCAGACACATGAGGCCTGCTGAGTGACTGCAGCTCATTCCCAGGGTCATTTTGCATGAGGGAATTTCAGTGAAATCCTTACCAGATGCTGTCGCTTTAAAATCATGGTTTCAGACAATGCCATCAGTCTCCCATCCCAGTTTCGCTCCATCTGCCTATTTGTAGCGGAAGCAGGGAAATTGGTTAAACTGCATTCCCCTGGTCAAAATCCAACAGATGGTGCAATCTGTGAGGAGGTGTCATCAGTACTCATTGCGTCACGGAGATGTCCCTCCCCTGGTACCATGACTTCCGGGGGACGGGAGGCGGGTGTTTTTTTTTTAATGGAGAATGTTGAGTAGCAACACATAATCACAAGTCTGCTTAGAACCCTTTCAATTATCTGGCTGTCCCCTTGCTCTATATGTGAGCGTGTGTGTTACATTGTATTTTTTGCTCTTTTTCATTGGGGGGGGGGCACATGTAGAACTCCAGTAAAATACCGCCCCCTGTTTTTTGTCTGTGAATAGCTGGAAACTACAGGTAACTCCCCCCCACTGCTGGAAGGGGGTGAGGGGGGTGAGGTTGCCAGATCCAGACAAGTCAACTGCCAGGGAAGGGCAGAGACCACAGTTGGAATCAACTCTCCAAGGCATACATTTTCCCTAGGAGAAACGATCCCTCTAGTCTGGAGATGAATGACTGGAAAGTCCAGGTTACCCCCCTCCCCTTGTGTTTGGCTGGAAAATACAGGTTACCCCCCCCCCCAGGATTGACAGGTCCCCTCTGACTGCTGGAAGGGGATGGGGGGGGGGGTGGTTAGGTTGCCACAAGTTAACTGCCATGGCAGTTAAGTCTGCGCTATGAAACTATCAAAACTTGAAGACAGAGCTGTGACAGATAACCAATGCCTTTGTGAACAAATGAAATTGCGTTGCAATGATTACTTCAGTTTTTTTTTTTAAAGGAGGGGGGAGGCGGGCTTTGCATGGCTAGCCGAGGCTGATTGGTTGTCCAGTTGATTGGCAGGCTCGAGGTGGGAGGGGGCGAGGGACGTTTGTGACGTTTTCATTGCTCCTCAGCAAGAACCGGAAGTAGGTGAGGAATGCTGGAGGAGAAACACTCCCCCGAGGAAAACAGAGTTTTTGGCCAGGTGTGAAATGACAATGGAACGCTACAATACACAGCAATGGAATATTCAGTGTTGATTACGGATTTCTACCAGCTGTGTGGAATGGCCCCCAGTTCTCTCAGACCTCTCACAGCCCCACATCTCTCACAGGTTGTCTATTGTGAGGGACGAAGGGAAAAGGTGTTTGTAAACCACTTTGAGACTCCCTTGGTTAGTAAACAGCAGAGTACAAAAATCCAACTTTTCTTCTTCTAAGGAGCAACCATGAAAGAAGCATGTGGGCACATAACATTTTATAACAGTAAAAATTGAGACAGAAGGAGCAGGGTGGATACCCATGTACTGTGACTACCCCATGTGTATTAGGGCAGGGGTGTCAAGCGTTAAAAGAACTCACAACTAGCTTCTTAATAATAAGAAAGCTTTATTGAGAAGCACTACAAACATCAAGACTGGCGAAGTCAAATCTGACTTGAGGGCAGATTTGCTTCTTCTTATCAATACAATTCTCCCGCCCAAAACTTGAAAGTTCCCAAGGGAGGGGAGAAGGAGAGAAGAGACACATGCAATTAAAAACAGTAATACATTCTCATGGCCTTGACTGTTCTCCACGGTTGATAGCGAAACCAGGCCCAGCCGAGAGGCCCCAACAAGTGATAAGAGTTACAACAACATATATTTCACTTTCTACTAGTTAGCATGATTACAGGACCTGGAGCAACCAGGCGCCAAGCAATATAACTGTCATGGAAGAACTCAGGCTAATTTATGGCAGGGATTCTAACAATCCTGACATCCTTCCACCCTAAAAAGGACTCCCCCCCACACTAGCCCGCATCCACTGGTCGAGGGCAATCAGGGAAAGCACGGTGGAAAGCTCGAAGGAGGCGGGGGGCTTTCACATTCTCCGCCTCCACCCACTCCCTTTCCCCCGAAGGGAAATCTTTCCAATCCACCAAATATTGGAGTCGACCCTTGTGTACACGAGAGTCCAAGATCTGGTTGACCTCGTAGTGGGTGTCTTTATCAATATAGACAGGCACTGGTGTTGAGAGCGGAGGGTGCCACACATCCGGCACAGGGGCTCGTCGCAGCAGGCTGGAATGAAAAACCGGATGCACATTCCTGTAAGTTTTAGGCAAACGCAATTTCACAGTCACAGCATTGATCAGCTTCACAATGGGAAAGGGCCCCACAAACTTGGGACCCAGTTTCTTAGATTGTTGCTGACAGCGTAGGTTTTTTGTAGACAGGTAGGCAAGGTCACCCACTTTCCAGGCTGGTGCAGGTGCACGTTTTTTGTCTGCCTGGGACTTATAAGCTTGTTTAGCCTCCTCAAGGCTAGAGACAATGTCAGGCCAACCTGCACTAATAGTTGCTGCCCATTTAGTGACTTCAGGAGCTTCAGCAGAAACCAAATCCCAGGTGGGTGCAGCAACTAGGTCTGTCCCATACACCACCTTAAAGGGAGACACTCCAGTGGAGGCATGCACCCCGTTGTTGTAGGCAACCTCAGCAAGAGGCAAGAGGGCAAGCCAATCATTTTGTTGGTGATTAATAAAACAGCGCAGGTACTGTTCAAGAATTTGGTTCACCCGTTCAGTCTGCCCATTGGACTCAGGGTGGTAGCCCGATGTCAGGGCTTGCTCTATCCCCAGCAACTTCAAAAGCTCCCGCCAGAACTTGGCAATGAACTGAGAGCCCCGATCCGTGAGCAATCTCCTAGGAATTCCATGTAGGCGGATTATGTGAGTCACGAACATAGAAGCCAATTTGGCCGCTGAGGGCAAGCCCGCACAGGGAATAAAATGGGCTTGCTTTGAAAATGCATCCACCACCACCCAAACTACAGTCTTGCCCTGGCTGGGAGGCAGGTCCGTAATAAAGTCCATGGTGACATCGGACCAGGGGTGGGCAGGGGTGGGCAGGGGTGGGCAGAGGCTGCAGCAGCCCTCGTTTCTTTCCTCCCGGGGGTTTGGAAACCAGGCAGGTGGGGCAGCCCTGCACGTATTTTTCTACATCGGACCTTAACGTTGGCCACCAATAATGTCTCCTGACCAGGTGCAGAGTTTTCACGAAACCAAAATGTCCTGCGGTATTCGCATTGTGAGAAAGTTTTAAAACGTCCCCGCGCGCCGCCGCTGGAACGTAGAGGTGCTCCCCTTTGAAAAACAGGCCCCCCTTGTCGACTAGGGCAGGGCGGAGGGAAGCAAACTCAGAGTCCTGTAACACCTCCTTCTGGACCCACCCACCAGGAATCGGGTTTCCTTTCTTTGTCTGACTGCGCGTCACTGCTGCCATCCCCAATTGGGCGGGGGTGAAAACTGAATCCACCAATGGGTCGCGCTTACTGTTGTACTGGGGCAAGCGGGAGAGGGCGTCCGCCAAAAAGTTCATTTTGCCTGGCAGATGCTTAAGAGTAAAGTTGAAACGAGAGAAAAACTCCGCCCACCGCATTTGCTTGGCAGAGAGTGAGCAGGGCTGCTTGAGTGCTTGGAGATTTTTATGGTCTGTCCAAACTACAAATGGGACGGCAGACCCCTCCAACCAATGCCTCCAAGTGGCAAGTGCTAATTTCACTGCGGCTGCCTCTTTCTCCCAAATCGCCCAGTTGCGTTCTGCCCCGGAAAATTTCTTTGATAGATAGGCTAAGGGGTGCAGCTTCCCATCCTCCCCCTCTTGTAGGATTACGGCCCCCATTGCCACATCCGAGGAATCTACTTGCACAGTGAATTGCTTAGTTGGGTCAGCATGGGCCAACACCGGTTCAGATGTAAAAAGGAGCTTCAGATTCTCAAAGGCTTTCTGACACAGGGGGGTCCACTGGAGTGGGGCGCCCAGTCGATTTGCCGCTTTTCCCCCCTCCTTCGTTTTCAACAAGTCAGTAAGCGGCAATGCCACCTTGGCAAAGCTGGAAATAAACGTTCTATAAAAGTTTGCAAAGCCTAAGAAGCTCTGGAGCTGCCTCCTCGTCATGGGGGGTTCCCAGGCCAACAAGTCACGCACTTTGCCCGGGTCCATTTCAATTCCCTCTTTGGACACCCGGAAACCCAGAAACTCCACCGCGTCCCGGTGGAATTCGCATTTGGAAAGTTTAGCAAACAGATGGTGCTTCCGCAGCCGGCTGAGCACTTCGCAGACTAATTTGGCGTGTTTGCCCGGGTCTTCTGAATACACCAAAATATCATCAATGTAAACCAGTACCCCTTGATACAACAAATCATGCATAATTTCATTTATCATGTTCATGAACACGCCCGGAGTGCTGGCGAGGCCGAACGGCATGAGAGAGTATTCAAATTGGCCCAAGGGGGTGTTGAAAGCGGTCAGGTACTCATGTCCCTTCTTTATGCGGACCCTGTAATAGGCTTCTCTCAAGTCCAGTTTTGTAAAAATCCGGGCCCTCCCCAAATGTCCCAACAAGTCCTTAATCAAAGGCAAGGGGTAAGCATTGCAAGTGGAAACAGCATTCAGCCCCCTGTAGTCCGTACAGAGGCGTAGTGACCCATCCTTCTTTTTCACAAAGAGGACTGGGGCAGCCAGGGGAGACGTGGCAGGTCTAATAAATCCCCTGGCTAAATTCTTGTCCAAGAACTCCCTGAGCTCCTTCATTTCCCTAGGGCTCATAGAGTACAATTTGGCTTTGGGAAGCGGCTCCCACTTCTTCAGCTCAATTGCACAGTCTGTTTTGCGGTGGGGAGGTAGTTGGTCACATTCGGTCTCTGCAAACACATCCTCAAACTCTCGATACTCCCGAGGGAGGGCAGGCGCCCTAGCCGCCCCCACCGCGGCCACAGTTCGACAACACTCAGCGGGTTGGGACCGCACATGCTGCTTGCAACTAGGAGACGAAAACTTCACTGTCCCTTTCTTCCATTTCACTGTGGGATCGTGTTCCCGCAACCAGTCCAGCCCCAACACACACGGAAATGTGGAGTGGGGCGCTACCAGAGGTTGGATCTGCTCCCAATGTTTTTCAATGTCCATCGGGAGCGTTTTCACCGTGGCCTCCCCCCCTGGGGCACATTTCCCATCCAGTTGAGTAATGGGTAGGGGCTCCCCCAGAGGCACCTTCCCCACCCCCAAAGTCTCGGCTAGCGCTGGGCTAACTAGGGTTTTTGTACACCCTGAGTCCACTATGCAACGAACCCCCAATTTTTTCCCAGAGTTGGGCTCTGTGAGAGTTGCGGGCAAGAGAACCAGGGGAGAGTCACTCACCGCGCGTTTGCCCCTGCCGGAGACCTGCTGGTGGGGCGCCTTCACAGCAGGCCGTCTTCGTTTCCCGACTGCTCCTCTGATTGTACTTCTTCATCTTGGCTGCTGCCTTCCGATTCCTCCACCACAGTCATGGCCCCAGCCGGAGCAAGCAGGGACTTAGCGGTTTTCTTCGGGGCCACTTTCTTGGTTGTAGAGGCTTTGACTGGGGTTCCCCCCGCTGGCTTGGCACTAGGCGAGGTCTTGGTTGGGCATTGGGCGAGGAAATGGCCAGCCTGGCCGCAGCCCAGACATAATCCCTTTTCCATGCGCCGAGAGCGCTCGCTCGGTTCCAGTTTAGCCTTGGGCTTGGCTTTCTTAGGGGTAGAGGTCTTTCCACCCGTCTTGTCTGCAATTCCTTTATATTCAGCCGCCCATTCCAGACGTCCTTCCATCTCTCCCGCCAGCTTTACCCATCCCAAAACAGTCAGAGGATCATCTAGGAGGAGGCACTTGCTGGACAGGTCTCCAGAGAGTCCCCCCACGAAAGCATGCACTCTCTGGGGTTCCATCCAATCCGGAACAGCTGAAGAAAGCTTTTTAAATTCTCGGGCATACTCTGCCACCATCATTGTCCCTTGCTTCAGGACCTTGAGTTTCTTCTCCGCTGTCTCCTTCTCGAAATGCTCCACGTACATCAAGCGCATGGTTCTCAGGAAGTGATTGTAGTTGCGAACCGCTCGCGGATTGTAACGGTAGAGGTCCATGAACCACTTTGCCGCCTCTCCCTCCAAACACTCCCCCACGGAACGAATGCGCTCGGCATCATCATTAAAAGTGAACCCCATGTCCATCATGTAGGCTTGAAGATGCACCAGGAACGACGGGAAAGTTGACGAATCACCCGAGAACTTGGCTTTAAACTTGTAGGTGCTCCGCATCTCCACTCCCCTGAGATGGGGAGGCAGACGCCCCGGGCCCCAATCCATCGGAGCCCGCGCTCCACGACCGACACCTCGGCCAACTCCTACCGCTGCTCTCGCCACCGCCGCTGCTCTCGCCGCCGCCACTGCTCTCACCGCCGCCGTTGCTCTGGCTGCCGCCACCACTTCAGCCGCTCCACCGGCCGCCGCCGCTGCTCCGTCCGCTGCCCCAGCTCCATCAGCAGCTGCCGCAGCAATTTGTAAACCACCGGCTCCTACTCCAGCAGCCAGTCCTTGGGCCATGACTTGACCCAAGCCCTGGAGACCCGCTCCTCTCCCAGCATCGGCCACACCCAGGCCGTCGTCTTCTTCCTCCTCCTGCAGTTGCGCTGCCGCTCTCACCGCCGCCAGGGCTGCGGCTGCGGCTTCGGCGGCGGCATTCATCGCCGCCACCTCGCGCTCCCTCAGGGTGGGAAGATCCCCCAGCCTTTGGCCCCCGGGCTCACGTAAGTCTACTTGCAACTCGCACAGCAAGCGTCTCGCCTCACGCTGCTCTTCAGGATCCAACCGTCCCAATACACCCTGCAGCCAGCTGGTCACCTTGTCAAGTTTCTGCTGCAACTCCCACACCTCGAGGGTGGACGCCATCCCTTGGCTGGGCACCCCCACGGGCAGTTGATCAGGCCACTGCTCATCACCCGTCAGGTGGTCGTACTTCGATAGACGCCTGCGTTCGGTGATGTGCCTTTCCAGGAAATCTGCGTGACCCGGGGTCGCATCTCCCAAGGCTCTGACCATGCCCGAACTAAATGAGCCCGCGCCAGCCACTTCGCCCTGAGAGAAGTCCCACTCCAGGCCCTCTTCCTGCTCAGTATAGATATTGCCTTCGTCCTGCATGTTGGCAGGCGAAAGGTGTTGCGAGATTTGACTTAATGTCAAGCGTTGAAAGAACTCACAACTAGCTTCTTAATAATAAGAAAGCTTTATTGAGAAGCACTACAAACATCAAGACTGGCGAAGTCAAATCTGACTTGAGGGCAGATTTGCTTCTTCTTATCAATACAATTCTCCCGCCCAAAACTTGAAAGTTCCCAAGGGAGGGGAGAAGGAGAGAAGAGACACATGCAATTAAAAACAGTGATACATTCTCATGGCCTTGACTGTTCTCCACGGTTGATAGCGAAACCAGGCCCAGCCGAGAGGCCCCAACAAGTGATAAGAGTTACAACAACATATATTTCACTTTCTACTAGTTAGCATGATTACAGGACCTGGAGCAACCAGGCGCCAAGCAATATAACTGTCATGGAAGAACTCAGGCTAATTTATGGCAGGGATTCTAACAATCCTGACAAGGGGGACAAGAAGGGAAATGATGTTGAATGCAGAACTGGGAGGAATTGGTTGCCATGTAATTTCCCCCTAAGAAGAGTCTCCAGTCTGATTCTCCTTTCACATATCTGAAGACATGGCTTTGAAAAGCTCATCTGTAACCACTATGCCACAATTCCCAAAGGTCAGTCCTCTCCCGCACTCAACAAACATTCCCAATGACAACTCCTCCCCTTCCTCTTCCCACCGCCAAGCTCTAGCGCCCGTAGTATTCCTGGATACAATGGCCTTTGCCCCTAGTACATACATAAATGAGCATGACATCCCTATGCTCGTGGTGCTCCCAAGCAACTGCCCAGTGTGCCCATGCAGTAAGACAGCCCTGCTGGGAGCTGCTGTTTGCTCCACTTGGGCTCCATAAGTACTATTGAGCTACATGTTACAATTTGAAAAGTGAATGTTAGTTAGAAATTTTATTACAGTTTGCACCAGACATACAACAGAGGAAATTATACAATGCATCCCAGATAAAACATGATGTTAAAATACAAAAATATATGTATATAGTAACTTGAAAGTAACTTGAAAGTAACTTGAAAACTTGGTGGTAAAATGTATAGTGGATTTTTAAAACTAGAGCAGAAATAGCTTTGAGCCTGAAACAAAATCCTCATATTTCATTTTTCATGGTGGACCCTACCCACTCCACGAACTCTACATACTATTGAACAAAATTTAGCAACAGGTTTAGTGATTTGGGGGGATTCATCAGACAGTAATTTGTTGATAATGTCTGTTATGTGTTACAATTCGTCCTAACTTTTGCTTTACAAAGGGATGGATGAACTCAGCTCGGGCCTCGGCATAGAAAGGACAGTACAGAAAAGCGTGTTCAAGATCTTCTACCTGGCCAGAATGTGAATGTGAAAATAACGAGGTTGCTGGTTTGATGCTGCATTTGGGTACTAAGTTTTCCTTCACATAATTGTTCAAACCTGAGGGTTTTTAAGACTTTACACACATACATACATACACACACACACAAACACACATATACATACTAGCTTCAAAGCCCGTTCATAAAACAGGCTTTGAAAGGGTCCTCCCCCTCACCTGCCCAGCTGCTTTCCAGGCTACCGGGAAGCTCTGAGGGGGTGGGGGAGAGGGAGCACTTCCCGGCAAGCACATCGGGCACCTCTCTCTATATATAGCTATACCTGTCAGTGTAAACCAGAGGTGTCAAACTCATTTATTAAGGTCAAATGGGTCACAAATGTCAGGCCAGGCTGTGTGCCATAAAATGCTATGCCAGGTACTAGAGATATGAACTTTGTAAACAACCCATGAACCCATTAACAATATTAGTTTTAGTCAAAATACAAACAAAAGCAATTTATTTCCTAACAGCAAAAGCAATTTATTTACTCAGGAACCTAGAAAAACCCCAATGACTGTATTCAGTCATATGCAAGACTTGACTTGTTCCAAGGGATTATATAGAGGAGGGGGGGTAATCTTACATTTCCATAAAAAGTAGTTACTTCTTGTGTGTGTGTATATATATATATATATATATATATATATATATATATATATATATATATATATATATATATATATATATATCTTTTAGGAGACAAGTCATCTTACTTGCAAGTAAGCAATATTTTTTTTCAGTTCCCTCTTCCCCATATGTCCTGCTAGAGCAGCCAAGCATGGCTATGATCAATCTCTTGCTCTGTTTCCTCTCTTCCCCCATCCTACCTCCAAGGATCTCAAGGAGACACACTGGACTCCCAACTCCACCAACCTATACTTCCAACAACAACAACAACCTTGTGAGTTGGGACAGCATGTGTGACTGGTCCCAGATGATCCAAAGTCGTAGCTCAGGAGGGAGAGGATCTGAAACTGGGTCTCTCAGATCCTCCCACCCCAGTTCCCATCCATCCTGCATTTTGCACATAAGTGAGAGGTGATATATCCATGGGTTCAAAGGAAGCCAAAACCACTGGAAGTTCAATCAGCTCTTTGTTGTGATCTCAACATGATGTTACAAGAAACAAAACTGAATTTAGGAAAATCCACCAACAGCCCCAATTTATATACAAATACAGAACAAAAGGATCTCTCCACCCAATAACCTAATTGGTCCTAAGCAAAGACCTCTTATTGCCCATCAAGTTGGCCACTAGCCAGTCCTTCCCCTCCTCTCAGCCCAGTCCCTTTGTCAACAAACAGTCATTCTACACATCAGCCCTTGCCACGTGGTCTCCATTTGAATAAAACATGAAGTCAGTTGGTACAGCAGTGGCAGCACCAGCTGCTTGAATCCACCCCTATATAATGGGTTTTTCATTCCTTGCTGAGCTGCAACCAGAGGAGGCAGGGGAGGGAGAACCATGCCTGCTCTTTCTCCACTTTTGCTGCCATCCCCACCACAAACTATTTTACCTCAGCCTCATAATCCGACCTCCTAGCAATTTCCTTTCCTGAAATCTTCAACTACATACATCTCACTGCCTGTGCCCACTCACTGCTGCCCGAGCAGTCTCCTGCCTTCTCTCCTTCACTCACAGTCCAGAAAAGAGCCCTCGACTGGGCAGTTCCATCCCCAGGCCATATATTTGACACCCCTGGTTTAAACCCTCTGAATTTATGCTTGACAGCTCTTTCAGCTACCTTTTATTAATAAAGCAAACATGTAAGGCTTTTCGAGAAACTGAAGTGTCACCAAAAGCCTGTATAGTTGGGGAAGGGCATAACAACTACCATGTTTGCACATTTTTAGGAGCTGGGTAATGACGGAAGAGAAGGATGGTGGTGAAAACCTGCTTAGCTTTCACATTTACTCCGACTTTCACATTTAAGTCTGTAACATAAGGCAGCCTTTGAATTTTAACATCCAACTTGATTCACTTTTGTTCAGTCTTCACATGCTTGCTTAGACACAATGATATGTGTAAATAAAAGCAATGTTGACACAACAGATTGCCTAAAGGAAAATATATCATGCCTTATTAAAGTTTAATAGCACAGTTTTGCAAAAGTAGAGGCAGTGCTCTACACGAATGTACTTGATGAATGTCCATTCTGTGTGCCAAGCAGGCTGTCCTAATTAAAAGATGTGGGAAAGATTTAAGATTATTGGGCTCTTCTACAGCAAATATCAATCACTGTTACCAGCATCCTCCATAAGAGATGAAGGCAGGCAACATGTGATGGATTTAAAGCAAATCAATATGGATTTGGGAAAAGGGGTGACAAGTAGCTGCTGAGTTTGTAAGGAAGGTCCATGCTTGTGAAGAATAAACAATCTGCAATCTGCAGGAAAGCAATACTACCTCAATTAAAATTAGCAAGATTTTTGTTGATTTTTTCAGTTCTGAGATGTGGCCACTGAGCTGAACCTTTTGCTAGCAGGTGACAAGCCAGGGGTGCTGTAGTGCCCTCTAGTGCTCCATTCTCCTGGGAAAGGTAGCCTCAAAATGGGCAAAGCAAGCTTGAAGAAGCGTCAGGGGAAGAGCGTCAATCGATCTCATTTAACCTCTTTTTCGTTCTCCTCCTGGTTGGTGTCTCCTAGCAATCTGATATTAGCCAACCAGCCAATTTGGTTGTCTGGGGTCCCTTTTAAAAGTTCCACCCTGTATTAGCATAGGTGATGAGATCATCACAAGTGCCACCATGTAAGAAATTAACTGGCATTGACAGACCCGCACTTGCTAATGGGGAAATCCCCACCTCTCTCCAAGGCCAACAGAGCACAGCTGGCCTCATCAGAGGTGATCATGCCTCTCTTTCCATTCCCCCTCAGGAGCTAGGCAGGAGCAGCCTCTTGGGGATGTCTCTGAAGCACTTGAGGAACCCCTAATATGGGGTGAATCTTCCTCACCTGTCACCTAGAATGAGGCATACCCCAACTCTTCTGAGGTAAGTCTGGGAGAGTGGAGATGGACTCCAGACACATCAGCTGGCTCAATGTTGCCAGGCCCCAAAGAAACTATATATAGTCAATGTTTATATCTTGTAAGCTGGGCTGGTAATGAATCATACATCTAAAGCAGAGAAGAACTCATTACCAATATGGTACACTGGCATTTTGGTCCTTTGTCCTGTTTTTCCACTTTAAGGGGGCATGATCAGTGACCAGCACAAAAGAGTTCTTAGTATGGCAGTACTGAATGGTCCTACCACCTATTTTACAGCTAATGCCTCCTTTTCCTTGATGGTGTACTTCCTTTCTGCATCCTGAAGCTTTTGGTTCAGGAAGAGGATAGGGTATTCCTGGTTGTCCCCCTCTTGGAACATTACAACCCCCAGCTCTGTTGCTAAAACATCAGTCTTATCAATTAATTATTGGCTAAATTCAGGGCTTCTAAAGGCTGAAACACCCAACAGGGCACCCTGCAAAGATGAGGAGGTCATCAACAGGTCAGGAGTTCACTCAATGGGCCTCGACAGGTTTTTCTGCAGACAGTCCAGCAGAGATGCAGCCCTAGTGGCGAAAGTGGGGATGATCCAGTTCTCATAGCCTTTAAGGCCCAGGAAGCACAGCAAATATTTCTTGATTTGGGTTGAGGACTATGCTATAGGGAGCTGACTTTCTCTGGCAACAGTTTCAATATCTTCTTTTCTGCCCTGCAATTGTGATGTTTTTAGTTTGCATAGGATACATTCTGTACACTCCTGAACCTGTGCCTGTCATTTCCCCAGAAAGCTCTTTCTTGGGAGCCTTTCATTTGAAGGACCATAACTCGTACTCTGGAAATCCAATCTGCTCCAAACGTGGAAGACACATAGAGGAGTTTGGTGTCTCTAGCATGCCCGGAGTTCATGAACTTGGCATGCCGTGAACTATGAACTGAACCAAACCTCATTTTCCTGGTTTGTGCCCATCCCTAAAAGTAGTTATCCCCTGTGCAAGCACCGGGTCATGTCTGACCCTTGAGGTGACACCCTCTAGCGTTTTCATGGCAGACTCAATATGGGGTGGTTTGCCAGTGCCTTCCCCAGTCATTACCGTTTACCCCCCAGCAAGCTGGGTACTCATTTTACCGACCTCGGAAGGATGGAAGGCTGAGTCAACCTTGAGCTGGCTGCTGGGATAGAACTCCCAGCCTCATGGGCAGAGCTTTCAGACTGCATGTTTGCTGCCTTACCACTCTGCACCACAAGAGGCTCTTGTGCCCATCCCTACAGGTGATGAAAAGCAGATCTTGGGAGGAAGGTCCTGGGTTCAGCAAGGATTTCAGCAAGAGTAAGAAAGTAGACCAAGGTTGAGCTAACAGGTAGGATCCAGTTATAAAATTTTGGTGGTTGAGTGGGGAGCTGATCTTAGTTTTAATATTTAACATGGATGTCCTCCCACAATCTCAAGCAGCATGCAGCCCAAGAAAGTCGAAAACATGACACAAAAGCAAGGCTGCTTCGGGAGTGACAGCCAATATCTGGTCATTTTTTTTTTGCTGTCATTCTTCAGTTTCTTGAGCACAGGGGACAGGATCTGAGTGCGGAGAGTCATGGGTAGGACAATGGCAAACCTACAGCCCTCCTTAACTTCTACTAACTTCAGCTTTCACAGCTGAAGTGAGAGCTATGCTGTAGCTGTTTATAGAATTTTCTACAACAGTCTTTGTTGAGCTGTAATGGTATTCAGGTTAAAAACCTTATATGCCAGATTCTCTGTTGTGAGATTGTTCTCCTAAACTGAAGTTTCAGATGTCCTTTGATAAAGCCATGCAGCAAAGTACATTGGGATTGATTAAGAATTCTGATTATTAAAGAATTCATTCATTCATTCATTCATTCATTCATTCATTCATTCATTCATTCATTCATTCATTCATATACTGCCTTCCCGTAAAGGCTCAGGGTGGTTCACATAGAACGTAACAGAACAGTATATTGAACTCACTGATCATAATGAATGAATGAAAACAATAATAACAAAAATGAACAGAGAAAACTTTCAGCATATAAACAATCCAACAGGCCCATGGATGGTATGATTAATCACACAGATTCAGGAAGGGAGGATTAGGGGCCCAGTAACTGTTTTTTAGTTTTGTTCAACCTCAATGAAATGCCCTTTTGCAGGCCCTGAAAAACTGTTTCAGCTCCATCAGGGCCCTGATCTTCTTTAGGAGCCTATTCTACCAGGTGGTGGCTAGGGCAGAAAATCTCTGGCCCTGGTTGAGGTCAAGCAGACTTCCTTGGGGACAGGGATCATTGCCAGTTGGAGGTGGCAGAGTGTAGAGCTCTTTGAAGGGCATAGGCAGAGAGGTGGTCCTTCAGGTACACTGGGCCCAGATCATATATGGCCTTGAAGGTATTTACCAAGACCTTAAGCCTGATCCAGAATATCGACTGGTAGCCAGCACAGTTATTGAAGGATGGGTCGGATATGGGACCTCCATGGTGTTGCTGTGATGACCCTGGCCACTGCATTCTGGACCAGTTGGAGTTTCTGGATCAGAGTTAAGGGTAGGCCTGCATAGAGCAAGTTGCAAAAGTCTAGCCTGGAGGTAACCGTCACGTGGATGACTGTGGCTAGGTGTTCTGGGGCCAAGGGTGCTAGTAACATGGCTTGGTCAAAGTGGTAGAAGGCCAGCTGTGCTACTCTTGTTAACTAGGCCTCTCTGGGAAGGGAAGAATTCAGGATCTCACTCAGGTTCCTGGCAGAGTGGGTCACTAATAGCTACACTCCATCCAGGTTGGACAGATGTGCTTCCTCACTTGGACCCTTCTTGCCCAGCTACAGGATCCTCTTTGAAGGATTGAAGACTCCCTGGATGTTTGTTTACCAAACTGGATTATTTTGTTGTACCATCTTGGAGTCACAGTGCCTTATTGACTTTACAGCAGGTAATGTTAGGCTCACTTTATCAATAATACAAGTTCAAAAAAAAGAAGCTTTTTATCAGTAAAATCCCTTGAACTAGGCAAAGGTTACAGCACCGCAGAACAGTCAGCTTTTATCCCCTGCCCACAAATAATGTAAAAGAAACTTAACAAGTAGCAGCAGCCTGTAGGGTTCCTTTTAAAACTTTCCTTTTTAGTAGCAAAATCAAAATGTTATTTATTTATTAATTTGGATTTTTACACCGTTCTTTACGGCTCTGGGTGGTTGCTCAAATATAAGATGGCAACCCCAGGTCAACACTGTCGTTTTTGACATTTCTATATGCTCATTTGTAGAAATATCTCATTTGCCTCCCCACCCACCCAACCATCAGACTTTAACTCTGCCAAAAATGGCAGAAAACTCATAGGAAAGAAACTATGCATAAAACTGCTCTGGTCTCTGGGAGTTCCAATATTTGCATTTTTCAGATCACTGACTGAGCCTCCATCTCACAGGTTCTAGTTGGCATGCATTCTGAGCACACCCTAGAGAACTGCCATAGGCATGTCATGACTCCGCAGGCACATCCCAGACCTATGGCATTACTTAGACTGAGCCCTTATTTTGTTTGTGCAGAGTTAACATGGGCAGCATAATTTCCATATACAACTTGAATGATAGAAATACATGAAACCTCATTTTGAACATCAGAAAGGCAATAGCAATGAAATACTTGAGACTTCCTGAAGAAAGAGTTTTAAGGACTAACAGGTGTTAGATTGCAATTCACAAACCTTTCATCTGGAGAAGCAGTTAATTACTCCTCAACCTAGTGCACATTCTACAGTTCATATTCAACCCCTGTACTTGGGGTGCTTTGCTTGTAGTCTATTAAGCTGGGGAAGAGCTTAATAGTTGCTCTGTCTCTATGCAACATGTAAACCTCCAGATCCCATTTGTGCCCCAAATTCTCACTGCTTATTCAGTCCCACAGTTTGGCTACCAGTGCTGCTTTAGAGAGTTGAGAAATTGAGTCTCAAATCTCAGAATAAAGTGAAGCCTTCTAAATACATTTATTCCATTGATCCTATAAACAGAGAGCTATAACACAAGGTGTGTATTCAAGTTCAATGGCATCATTGAGATCAACAAAGTTTTATTTAAGCTACTAGAATGAAAGCTCTGGACCCAGACTTTGCTCTAGAGAGATCATTCCGGTGGCAACCCTGTGACTCCCCCCGGCAACATGCCATTCCCCTCCCCAGTGGTCTGTTTTCGAGGAGGGGGAGGTTATCTTCCTCGCCCAGCCACTGCCCCTCCATTCCCTGCAGTGCCATGCACTCCTGGCCAGGCCCCACATTGCCAGATCCTGAGTCGCAGTGGCCCTGTGGGCGAGCACTGAGAATGAGGCAAAGACAGCAACCAGCCCTATAAAACCCCAATTCAGCCAGCTCTGCACACCAGCAGCAGCAGCCTCTCCCAAGGGCAGCCGGCCGCAAAGGGCAGGTATGTTTGGGCAGCAGCCAAGAGTGCCACTCTGGACAGATGGGCAGGTGGGGCTATGCAGATCAGGTGGCCACAGAAAGGCACCTCCTGGGTTGTCCCCCTGCCACACTCAGCCCCTCATCATAGCCGTAGGAGAAAGGCTAGCTCTGGTGGCCAGAGGTTCAGCGGTGCTGTAACCTTTGCCTAGTGCAGCAGCTGCAACAGGAGGGGAAGTGGGTGTCTAGCCAGATTGCCCTGCTGCTGCCCCGCGGCTCCTTCACCATCACTTAGCTAGTACTGTCGCTGAAGCCTTATGGCCTTATGGCCTTATGGCCTGAAGCCTTATGGCCTTATGGCCTTACGGCCTTATGGCCACTGCTTTCCTGCTTCAGCAACAGTACTAGCTAAGTGGGGAAATACCCCTGGGGAGAGAGGCCCCCTTTGCGCTGCCAGCTCTGTCCCAGAGTGTGAGGATCTACTGCCACACACAGCCTGATGACGCACAGCCATGGCCCACTCCAGTGCCAACACTGAGGATGCTGTGGTTGAGACCAGATAGGACAGAAAAGGGGGCTTGAGCATGTAACTTGTGGCAAGTGCAGCGGGGGCTGGGGAATGGGCAGGGTGCATGACAGGGCCATGAACTCTGCTTGTGCAGCCCCCAGAGGCTTGGTTGGGCCATACCTGGCAGCCCCCTCATGCTAACCTCCATTCCCAGTGACATTCACTGGCCAAATGGTGGCCACTGGCATTGTCAGGTTTGTTGGGGGAGAGCCTGAGGGGGCTGGCCCATCCTGATTGGCCTCGTATGGCTGGAAGCAGAATCCTGACAGGCCCCGGACAGTCTCCGCCAAGGAGTCTGTTGCCCAAATATTAGAGGAGCAGCAAAGTGTTAAAGATAACTTTCATATGCAGACATCAGATACACTGAAATTAATGTTACCAGTCCATAAATATAAGTATACCTTGACTAAAACTAGGTCTATACATATAGATATACCTTGAATAAAACTTTGTTGCTCTTAAAGGTGCATTGGACTTAAATTTTGTTCAGTTGCTTTTGACTAACATAGTTACCCACCTGAATCAATGAGTCACATATGTGTGTGTGTTAAATTCCCTCAAGTCACAGCTGATTTGTGGTGACCCCGTAGGGTTTTCTAGACAAGAGACTAACGAAGATGGCTTGCCATTGCCTTCCTCTGCATAGTGACCCTGGAATTCCTTGTGGGCCTTTTATCCAAGTGCTAAACAAGGCCAACCCTGTGATCAGGCTAACCTGGGTCATCCAGGTCAGGGAAGTCATATATAGAAGGGTGGGAAAGGAAAAGGGTAAAAGCCAAAGTTTGGGTGTCAATAATAGTATGCCTTTGTTTGAATTGTATGCTACTGTTTAACTTACATACCCTTCTATATAGATATAACCGTTTTCAAATGTTGATGCAGTAGCATGATATTACTGTCCTCTCTTAACATGGCAGTATATTTGTGGCATATATGTATGTATGTATAAGACTTTATTGTTTCCAGCCATAGGCCATTACAATGCCATCAATATCGTATCAGTTGATATTAAAAAACAGTAAAAGAATTAGAACAATATATGCAGTAGTCCATAGATAATAAAAGACAAATAAGAATTCAGGTCTCTAGCTCTCTGGTGGCGTAAATTTGGCTCAACTTTTCCTTGCCACTAATGCAAATAGTGAGATATTATAACTAACTAGGGGCAAAGCCCGTTGTATCCAAGAATACAACGGGCACTAGAGCTTGGTAGTGGGAAGAGGAAGGGGAAGAGTTGTCCAGTCTGTAAGGGCATGGGGTTGAATGTTAGTGTTGTGTGGGAGGTTGTGGTGGTGTAGTGGCAAATGAGGGCATGGGTGTGGAGATATGGGTGTCAAGAACCTGTGGTGTGGAATGTTCGTTGAGTGTGGGAGAGGACTGGCCTTTGGGAATTGTGGCATAGTGGTTACAGATGAGCTTTCCAGAGCCATGTCTTCGGATATGTGAAGGGAAAATCAGACTGGGGACTCTTCTTAGGGGAAGATTACATGGCAACCAATTCCCCCCAGTTCTGCGTCATTTCCCTTCTTGTGTGAATTAGGCCACAGACACCGAAATGCCCCTCTGCCCTAATACACATGGGGTAGTCACAGTACACAGGTGTCCACCCTGTTCCTTCTTCTCCATTTTTTCACTGTTGATAAAATGTTATGTGCCCACATGCTTCTTTCATGGTTGCTCCGTAGAAGAAGAACGGATTTTTGTACCCTATTGTTTACTACCCAAAGGAGTCTCAAAGCGGTTTACAAACACCTTTTCCATTCATCTCCCCACAATAGTCAACCTGTGAGGTATGTGGGCTGTGAGGGGTCTGAGAGAACTGAGAATGGGCCGCAGTGACCCAGCAGGCCTCAGGTGTCTCAAAGTATTTTCCAATTGTCTTCCCTTTCTCTCCCCATAGCAGACTCCCCAATGAGGGAGGTGGGGTAGCGAGCCTCACAGGGAAGATGGCAACCCTAAGAGGAAGACTCTGTGCACAGCAGTCTTGACCTTAGTAAGGTTTTTTTATACTGGTTTTTTATTTGCCAGGCCAAGGTTGGAAAAAATTATTCCAGTTCCCATGTGTCTCCAGCCATTTACTTGTTCTCTATTTATAGTTTCAGGCTGTAAATATTTATTTAGATCCTGCACTTTACAGACTCACAGGACTGACGCTGGTCTGCCTGTCTGCTCCCCAGAATACAAACAGTTGCTGGTAAGGGCTGGCCATAGCCCATAGCCCAGGAGGGACAAACCTGCACCACTCCCTCCCAACTGCAGGCAAAAGTGGCTCCTTTGAAGGCTGGACTCTGAGGCATTGTATGATTTTGAAGTCCCACCTCCAAACCTCCAGGAATATTTCCAACCCAGGGGTAGCCAACCTCCAGGTGGGGCCTGGAGAGCTCCTGGAATTACAGTTCACCTGCAGAGTATAAAGATCAGTTCCCCAGGCAGAAAGGGCTACTTTGGCAGGGTTGTGGTAGAGAAGAAACATCTAAGGCCTCCCACACAGGTTGTTGTTGAATTGAAAGACTTGAGGCCTACTGCACAGGGTTGTTGTGCAGATGAAACATGAGACAAAAGAACCAGTTTTGTCTGCAGAATAACACTGTGCATTGGCCTCAAATCTGCAGAGAGTTGCAAAGAAGAAAGACACATGGCTTGGCTGTGTCTAACCCCCGGCGAGAGCAGTATTTTGAGTGAAAAAGGGGCTTTTCTTTGGCCTCCCTGTCAGCCAACTGCTTGGCAGAAGGGGAAAGTCCTCCCCTCAAAAGGAAGGCCCTCAGGCTCCCCTGCGTTGCTCTTGGAAAGGCCTCCCTCCCCTCAGTCAGGGCCTGTCAGACGCTCCTTCGCAGCAGGCCTGAAGGGAGGGGGGAGGGGGAGCACTCTGCAGCCTCCAGCCAGCTCTGTCAGGGTTCTGAGGCAATTTACTGTTGGACTTGACAGTTAGGACAGCCTTGGGGCGAAAAGGGCTGGTGCAGCCTGTCCAATCCTCTGTTCTCATCCCTCTTGGCAGCCCTACTGACCTCCTCTCCCTGCAGTGGTCAGGAGCAGATTGACAGCCATGTCTCCAGATTGCCCTGGAACTCTGGTCTGTCCTGGTGAGGGCCCAATCGGAAGGCGCTTTGCGTTTTATTAAGAGGGAACAGATTAGGGGGTTGGTATCTGATAATAAAATATCATTTTGTCCAAATTCACAGGGAAGTTCTGGCCACTCAAAAATCTCTCAATATATTTGGTTCTTGGCTCCAAGTATAGTGCACAATCCAAAACATCATGATAGAGGTCTTCAACAGCAGGTTCTCCACAAATACATAGGCGAAGAACAAAAGGTACACCAGAAAAACGGTCTGTGAGTAGGGCTGATGGCATAGCTTGAAAACGTAAATAGGCAAACACCATTCGAAGTTTTCTTACAGAAATGGTTACTAAATAGGCTGATCTTAGATGGAATGTGGCATACATGTGCTTATTGACAGGAACTGGTCCATGAGGATTGAGACATTACAAGTGCTTAAGTACACAACTTTATTTTTCATTCTGTTCTCTATCACTGCCTGCAGGCTGTGCTCATGAATCAATAATCTAGCTATGAGCTGCTACTGTATCTGTTCTGTGGCAGTTCTGTGGAAAGTGAGCAAAAGCAATAATGAAACATTCCTGAATTCTATATTACACTCTGGCAATGGGGTTCCTCAGAGGTTAATTAATCAACATACAACAAAATCAATAGTGAAGCTATAATAATCTGGCTGTGAACTAGCAGCTCTTGAAATGCTTCAAGTCATGTAAAATGCATGTCTGTGCTACTCTTAAAACACATACACAAATCTGCTGTATCCCTGCCTATGCCTGTCAACTCATTGCTCATGGTAAATGGGATTTTTTAAACAGCAGCATGGGATTTCTCATTATGGGTGGAATTTTATACTTAGATCTTGCCTACAGCTTCTGCAAACATAAAGGATTTTCCTCAGCAAAGTCTGACTTCTCTCCATCTCCCCTCCTACTGTGGCCCAAAATGTCCAGGAAATGCTGTTTCTTCTGGTGAGGCATCCTAGAAAGAGCTTGGAGAGGGGGAGGAGCCAGTAGTACGGTGGAAGTAGAGAATTCCTCCTTTACCCACAGACATTTTCATTGTGGAAGCTTCTGAACCTTGTTGCCTGAATGGAAGAAGGTAGATACTTATTTAAGAACAAGTAAACACAAGCTACTATGAAGGTGAAGGGAAGGAAATGCTAAAAGGATAGATCACAGAGTCTGCTGTTAGGGGAAGGTTTCAAAATTATTCTCATGCTGCCTCAGAAAAATTTTGGAGTTTTCCATTGTTTACACACCAGTCTAAAAGCCTCACCTAAAAGCCAGTATGTTGTAGTGGTTAAGAAAGATGTTCTCCAATGTGTAGAACTGATTTTGATTTTCCATTCCTCCACACAAAACATGCCAGGTGTCCTTAGTCCACTCATAGTTCTCTCAGAACTCTTTCAGCCTGACCTACCTCACAAGGGAAGATGAAGGAAAGGCACTGAGACTCCTTGGAGTAGAGGAAAGCACACTATAGAAACCAACTCTTCTTCTATACAGTAGTTGAAATATAGAAGCAAAGCCATGGGACAAGTACAAGTATGTCTTTGTATGGCTGATCAGTACTGGGAAAAATCTAATGCACACATTTAGAAAAATGTTACATTGGAGACAGATTAAACAAATAAAATGGGTAAATCCTTTTACAAAACTAAATGTGATGGTTTAGAAGTAGACAAGCTATGAATTTCCCTTCAGCATTTCATCAGCTTGGTGCACTTCATCCAAACTATAATTTGATAAAATGCTTTTAGTCTCAGTCAGAAGTGTCCAGGAATGTTCCAGGCTGAGAAGGCTAAGCTTGACTACTGCTCCTTTGCTGATGGATTGAAAAGGAACCTGGCTGGTGAGATCAGTAACGCCCTGGCTAACCTGCCCTCAGCTCCCTTCATGGCATTTTTGACAGGTACTGCAATGATAACAGCAATGCATCCCATTATTATGGTAATGAATATTTTTGTCTTCATTTATTATGAAAGGGATAGTAAGATAAGACTATCACCTTTGCTAACTGATATTAAAGAAAATAATGTACCTTTCCAGGACACAGTGCAAAGAATTTTTTTTTTTTTACATTGGAATGAACACAAAAAACAGAGTTGTTAGAAATAAGATCCTATAATTGACATGAAATACAAGGCCACAGTAAATCACAGTCAAAAATCAAGGTCATAAGAAACCTGTGTAGGCAGTAGGAAGGTAAATCTTCAAAGCTGATGAATGAACATGCAATAGCTTTAATCATCAGCTTCCTCACAAACAGAAGTCAAACTCTTTCTTAGGATAGTGATAAGGCAATTTTTGACTCTAACACAGTGGTCCCCAACCTTCTAGTAGTCGGGGACCGCCTCCGAGATTGGGAGAGAGCCGGCGGCCCCGCCGCCGCCGCCGCTCACAAACGCGCATGCGCAGTTGTCACACATGCACCTTTTCACCACTAGGTGGCGCTAACGCGCATGCGCAGAACTGCCGCGCGTGCACATTTTCGCCAGCAGGGGGCGAAACACGCATGCGCGGCAGCTCCGCGTGTGCGCGTTTGCGTCACTGGCATGCCAGCGGCCGTGCCTGCTTCGTCCCCCCTCTCGCTGCGGGGGGGGAGGAAGGCGTGGCCGCTGGCGGCCCGGTACCATGGCCTTTACGGCCCGGTACCGGGCCGCAGCCCAGGGGTTGAGGACCCCTGCTCTAACATACTGGAGTTAGAAAATAGTTTGAAGTCACAGAGAAAATTAGGAACATGAAGATTCATAAGTTTCACAGAGATGAGAGGGATTGTTCCCAAAACAAAGTATGCAGATGGACTCAAGGGGCAAGATGGAAATCAGTCTCCTGGGCAGCTCCAGACTCATCTGAAGGGTGAATTCAGAGGGTGAATAAACAGCATGGACCTCAGTTGATGAAGGTGTTTCTAGGAGATCGTATTACACCTGTGTTGCCAAGAACAAAGGTGTTATTTTGAATACAGCCACTTTTTTGGGGTGGGCCATGAGAAGGGAAAGAAAAATACTAGTCCCTCTAAACTATTGGTAGATGAGAGATTGCTAATTATCACTGGTGAAGGATTCATGAAATTTTAGCCCAGCCTTTCTCAACTTTTTTACTGTTGAGAAACCCCTAAAACATTCTTCAGGCTTTGAGAAACTTGAGAAGTGGTGATATCATGAAGGATATGGTTGGGAAGCATAGCTGTGTACATGCCCACCCAGGGCCCCTCCCCTTCCTACCCCCTCCAGGCCCATCATTGGCCATTTTGGGAAGGGTAGTTAGATCAACTTGACCCTATATGGCTATATCACCCAATAAATGTTAATGAATTTTAAAAATATATATTAAAATTAATTAACTCCTGCCCATTCGGGTTTCATGAAACCCTGCTTGAAAAAAAAACTGCTTTAGCCTGTAACCAATACAAATGTAACTTCTAAATTTGATTCCAATAGCACCTTTAAGACTAACAAAGATTTATTCAAAGTGTGAACTTTCGAGTGTATGCACTTGATAACTCATGCTTTGAATAAATCTTAATTAATCTCAAAGGTGCTATTGGAATCAAATTTTGTTGTGCTACTTCAGACCAACACGGCTTCCTATCTGAATTGGGGCACATTTCCATGCAGGGGAAATTACATGATATCTCCTACCCACAATAGCGGGATAGTAAATTGCACCATTTCTCCCCTCCACACTTTAAAGCCTTCCTGCCGCTGCATCTCGCATTTTACCTTCTTCACTAGCAGTGAAAAAAGCAAAAGAGAGAGCAATGCGCTCTTTATCTCAATGTTCCTCGGCCTGTCAATCAATGGAGGCAACCAATTGGAGTTTTGGTCTAGCACTTTTTAAAATTGAAATCTATGCATGGCAATACTTATTCATCGCTATGCATACACATTGCCACAGAAGGAAAAACCCCAAAGACAGCCAGCCAGCAGAGGCCATGGCAAGTGAGGCAGATTCCCATCCCTGTGTCAGTTCAACCTCCACTGAGTCTCACTCTAATGGTTTTTTAGTAAGTGCCTCCTTCCCTTCCTCCTCTCATTCATCAGACCCCCATCCCTACTGCTCCTCTCTTTCCCCCATCCAGCTGGTCTGCCCACCTGCCGCTCAGCCATTCCCTTCCACAATCACCTAGGACTCCTGCCCTCCCTTTCCCTCCCTGAGCACTTCTTAAGCAGGGGCACTCCCGCCACACCGCCTGAAACTCCACGCCATCCGAGACACCTCTGTGCCACATGTGCCACCTCCACGCCACTGCCACTGGCTTGGATGGCTCAGAGATAGCATGGGAGGCTCAGGCGGTGTGGCAGAAGTGCCTCTGCTTACAAAGTGGGGTCTGAAAAATGAAAGGAGGAAGGGAAAGAGGCACACACTAAAAAACTACTAGAGAGAGACTTAATGGCGGTTGAACTGACACAGGGGTGGGAATCCGCCTCCCTCACTGGGCAGGAACTGGATTGGGGAGGGCAGGAGTGAGGGTGGGACAAAGCTGCTGAGACTATTGGACCTTTCTACATACATACATTCTTTTCCCTGTTTGCTCACTGGTTGCTCACTGGTGGCTCATGCGTTTTAGGATGGTAAATCCACTTTTCTAGATTTACTGCATCGCGAGTTGAAAATGGTGAAATGGTGAGCCAGCTGCTGGGCAGCCTCTGGATGTAGGTGACATCATGTTGTAGGGTCTGAATATGTTGCCAGCATTTGGAAGTTGTCCAGCTACATTTTGCACATGAGGAAAACCCCAACATTTAACTTCTGTTTGTGAGGAAGCTGACGAGGAAGCTATTTCATGTTATCTTCCTTCATGATTTACGTTCCTGCTGTCTACACAGTTTCCTTATGACTTTGATTTTTTACCATAAAATGCAGGGTTGAAACTCTAATCTGTTTAGCTGATTAAAGTTGCAGGCCATGATATTCCAGGTACATGGGTACAAATGTACAGCAGCACTCTGGCACGGCTGCTGTATATTCTAATGAATCCTTTGCAGGTGAACTTGCTTGAAAACTGTGCCTTAGGCTGGTTAATAAGTAGAGCCAATTTTAATCAGTAGGGAAAAATTTGAATCAGTGTTACTGAGAATGAAGGCGCACTCATTTCCTATCTTAGGCTATTTTAGTTCTCAGGCATCACTGCTCACAGGGAATGGGAACGCAAAGAGTAATTATGCATAGTAGCTTGGGTTGACTCTTCAGTAATTTCACTTTCACTGTTTTCAGTAACCTCAGAAGGGGCCACATTGAGAACTAGACTGAACTTTCAATGGAATCAATGAATTAATGCATTAATTGGCTTAAAATGGACAATCAACTAGCAATTCTTGAAGTGATTTGACAGCTTTGGCAAAATGTAAAAATTGTAATAGTAACAAAATGGCAGACACAAATTGCAAGAAGGGCCATTACCCCACTAACCTTCAAAGGCTCTACCCTTTGCTTCTCATTTATTTCATCTCAGGCTTTAAATAAGGTTTCCCTGTTATGACAGTGTTTCTTTAATAAAGTTCACATGGGGGAGAAAGGTGTTTCTATAAAATGATCTCTACTCTCCTCTGCCTGGGTGTCAGGCTTGAACCTGGATATCATATAAGGATACTTGTAACCTAAAGCTCTTTCTGATTGTTAAAACTAAAAGAATGGGGTAGAGTTTTTCAGCAGCTTTGCAAAACTAAATGCCAGTACCTATCAGCCAACTAAGAGAGGTCTAAGGGACTGCAAATATATCCCCTGAGACATGTGAAGCATCTAATACCCTTAATATTTTCCACTTAGCACATTTATTTAAAAGGAAGGGGTCCCTGAAGATGTTCCCATGTTACACACAAGAAGGGGAATTTTAGTATTGGATAGGGTTGCCAACTATAGAGACCAAACCAAAATTGCTGCCTTGGAAGCTGGTCACTATGACATTGTACTTTGCTGATGTCTTTCCCATTACATCCCCAAACCCTGTCCTTCCCAGTTTCTACCCCCAAAATCTCCTACAATTTCCTAACTTAGAGCTGGTAACCCAAGTAGTGGACATAACTGAAACTTTTATGAAAAATTAAGATGAGCCTCTTTTTTGTTAATGACATACCTGTAAAAAGACCTAGACCAATTCCGCATAAGAAATTTACCCCAGCACAGCCTCTTATTGCTATTGGGTTTAAGTGCTGCTTCCTCATGATGTTGTCATCAACCCGTAGCTCTCCAGTGGGTGGTGTGGATTTTTGTCAGGTTTGCTCTGCAATGAGGGAAATTGCAAAATCCCACTTTCCCTTTCTTGCCACACTGCAAATCTGGGCACAAACAGGGGCAAGCCCACCTGAAGGGGGAAATGCGTAACTGTCTTGGTAGCATTGTGTCCACCTTCACACCCACCTTCCCCTCCCCAGGGTCTACATAGCTACAGGACTGCAAAGCAATGTGCCCTCAGATCCAGTAAAATGTTCTCTTCAATGTGTACAGTAATATTGGGATCAGGCAGCAACCCAATCTTAAACACATTCCTGTTGTGTTTTCTGGTGGTGGGGTATGAACGGGAAAAGAAGGGGGGCATCTGATGAAGCAGTCCTTAGTGTCCGTGCTCTGTGGTTTAAATCTTCATTGTGAACACACAACCATTGGAGTCCAATGACTATGGTCAGTCTATCACAAATCTATCTGAACATAAAGACAGGCCATTATACAAAGAATCCTGAAAAGAGATCTAAATAATTTTTTTATTGCTGTGGCATGGTCCCATAGCAACGTGGAAGTGTAAGTTTAAAAAAAAATGTTTTACTGTTATGCCATGTTTACTGTTGTAATTTTGGGACTCAGGGGGATGAAAGTTTGAGTCGCCAAAACCACTGCTGTGAAGGGATTGGTGGCTTGCATTGATTGACAACTGGAGGAGGTGGGGGAAAACATCAGTTTGTCCATGCTTCCTGCTTCTCCATTGGGATAACGTGGGTCTCCTGTCAGGTAGCATGCAAATGCACGGTTTACTATCGTGTGTTTGCGAGCAGGAGATGGTGTGCGTTTTATGCCTCCGTGCGGAATCATTCTTACATTTGAGTAAATACTGTGATTCTTCACTAGAGGATAAGAGCCTAAATCAATTTGACAGAGAAACAGGCCCTGGACAAGGGAACCTCTTAAAACAATTAGATTTCTTTTTGCAGTAATCTTGACTGTTGCTCCATAAACAGACTCAGGGCTATGTCACATAGCCCTATTCTAATACGATAACAGTTTTGGGCCTGTTTTACTGTGCTACACGTTTCATGTTTACATTATGCTACTACATACAACTCAGGTGTTCTGGAGTTTGCACTGATGGAAAAGAAAACAGAACGTTTTTAGGGCATTTTGAAGAAGTAAAATGAATGGTGGTGGTGGATCTTCAGATTTTAGCAAAGGAAAGAGCAGTTGCATATCTGGTGCTTCTTCAGTGTGAGACTCTGTGATAAAATTCTGTTTCTGGAAAGCCCCAAAAGCACTGAAGAGACTGGGTATGTGTCATCACAGAAAAGATTAGCAGGTGGCTTGCTGATAGATTGCAGTGCCTCAAAAGAATGTCAGAAGTTGAGAGAGAACAATTACCCGCTGTTGGGTGCACAGAAGGAATCCTGAAATAATTTCCTCTACAGATGTGCCCCTAGAATTTCAGTCAGAGACAGCCCTGCCATTAGCTCTACCAAAGTAACCTTCAGGCATGGGTTTTAAGGCATTAAGGGCAAACAAACTGCAAAGCATTTAGCTTATTCACGTATTTTTATAATCACAGGGGGCATCATTTAAGTGATCTGCCTGTGGCATGAAAGTGCCTTTGGCCATTTCCAGTGCTAATACAAATGACCCTCTGTCATGTGATGAATGCTTTATATTGGCTCCTGAGTTTTAAGAATGTTCCACATTCCAGCTGGACTGTGTGAATTGCTACTATGTTCACCACATGTCACTCACTTTATACCCTTGTGTAAGCACTGACTGCATGTCCAGGTTCAAGTGAGGATTAAAAGAAGATTTGTATTTTTTACCAAAAGAATGACCATCTTGAACTTCCTATGTAATATGCAAAAATTGAACTCATTTGTGCTATATAACAAATTTCAAATATATGTCTAGTTTATGTATTGGGGCAAATACCTGTGTTTACTTGCATTACTATTGTACAGAGGGTAAGCAAAGTCAATATGCAGATCACCCATACTTTTACTGTTGCAAAAATGGCAGGAGTCAGCATATGCAAGGAGAGGGTGATTCAGACCATTTCCGATGCAATCCAAATCAATTCAGACCAAATCACTTTGTCCACATCATCCACAGTACAGTATTGCTTCATCTGAATTGATTCAGATGCATCCAAATCAATTCAACACCACTGAAGCCAGTGACACGATTCAAATCAATGGGGATTTCCCCCTTTCCATCTTTTCCAGGCTTGGGGGGAATGAGAGTTTGAAGAAGAGGCACCAAACTTGCAGCATGGCTGCAGGAACCTCTCCTTAAGAGAATCTCTGTGTTTCAAAAAGATTGGCCTGGGGGTTCCAATCCTAGGCACACTCAAAGAAGATGCCCTGATCCAACCTCCCATATTTCCTACACTAAACAGACCAGATTCTCTGATCTGTTCATAAATTCCCACATGTTTTATTCAAGCATAAAAATACATGGGCTCCAGCCCACTTCTTTCAGTCCTTCACAGGAAAAAAATAAAACACACTGGGTTAAGACAATGATAAATGATGGGGATTGAATAGGACATCCTGGTCCAGCAGAGACTGGGTCCATATTTCAGCTGCTATACTGAAAAACTCATCAACTGGACCTCAGATCACCAGTGTTCATTTGGTTTCATTGCTGATAGAAGTTCAGTATTTTTAAATAACATATTTGCTTTGTTATGCTTTCTGTACTGTGGACACCGGAGCCAAAGGTTTATTGTAAAATGAAACAGGAAGCCCTGCCTAAGTAGAAAAGGAGGATCCATTCATTACCAACACAGGAAAAAATGGCCCTAGTGAAAAGCTGTGGGAAGTGGGAAGTCAGTCTGTCACCCACTTTCTTCCCAGGTACTAGAGGTGCAAAATTTTAATTGTTCTGGCACATGTGTGAGCAGATGTGTCACTGGATCTGTGGGAGAAACTAGAAATAAAGCCACTATCCTCCAAGATATTACATGCATGGGTTCTTAAAGCATCATAAAAATATAAGGTTAACATAATTATCAATTTTTCTTTAATGGTTGGTGAGGAAGGCCACTATCTAAAGAAACCTTAGGCTGTACATTTTCTTTTCCAGATCTCCGAATTTGACCCAAAGAGTAAGAGCGGTTCCACTGAGAAACCACTCTAACCCTGACAGTAGTGAGAGATTGGGATGTGAGTGTCCTGCATAGAGCAGGGGGTTGGACTAGATGACCCATGAGGTCCCTTCCAACTCTATGATTCTATGATTCCACATGAGAAAAATCTCAGGGTTCAGCCCCCTAATGAAGAATGAAACTAACACAGCTACTTGGCATTGTTATTAATTTACCCTACTTGTATGCAGGGATTACATTGGTATGGTATTATACGAGCATTGTGATGATGTTCTGTTCTGTCCCCTTTCTTGCCCAGTGTCCTCTGTGTGGTAGACATTGCTAGCAACTCTTGAAGGAGGGCTGCTGATACCCAGCAGGTATTTGAAGAAGATTAGTTGGATTTTATACCCCACTTTTCACTCCCCGAAGGAGTCTCAAAGTGCCTTACAATCATGTTCCCTTTCTCCCCACAATAGATACTCTGAGAGGTAAGTGGGGCTGTGAGAGCTCTGGCAGGACTGATCTTTCAGAACAGCTCTAACAGGACTGTGACTAGCCCATGGTCACCCAGCTGGCAGCATGTGGAGGAAATGGGAATGAAACCCAGATCACCAGATTAGAAACCGCCACTCCTAACCATGACACCAAACTGGCTCTCTTTGTTGTCAGAGGTCAGAGATTTTCAGACATCCAATAAGAGAGCAAGTCCATTTCCTTGCTTACTTATATGAGGAGTGTTGTCGTGTTATCTCCAGGGAGAAGGATCTAGGCTGATGCTCTTGTCTTGAGCCGAAGTACTTGTAAGTGTCCTGAGCAGTGTTAGAAAATATGCTACAACCATGTTAGTTTTCAATCTTGGCTGTTTGTGCAGTGCCCTTTACCACCTTGTGTGTGTTCTGAGCATGGATAACAGGAAGCCAAAAGACTTGGCACAGTGTGCATCCTGTCAAATAAGGCATGGGTGAACTGGCAAGGCTGGGATATTACATAGTGGGTTGAAGAGTTGTGTGATTGGCTAAAGCCTTGGGCAGTTTTCTAAGGTACACAGCAGATGTGCAAACATGGTGTGGAGGCAGACAGCAGATTTCATTTTTCACTCCCACTGAGTTTAGCTGGAGGATTTGGCAAGAATGATGTGGGTGGAAGAAGCTCAGGATACTAATGAATCCCTACTCCCCTCCCCGTACACCACAGCACTCCTTTCTACCATGCTCCATATTTTTTTCAAAAGTTAACATTTCCATATACTTTAGCCTCTGGAGTAGAGAAGCTGCTTCAATTCCTTGTTCATTTTGGTTCCCTTTTCTTCCCTTCTTTCAGTTTCACAATATCCTTTCCCAGATAGAGTGTAGTACTTTGTACTGTGTTTGAAATCCATCCTGGCTTTTAAATCAGTAGCATGAAATGGCTTCATGGTTTTTCTATGGATACAATAGTCTAAAAAGGCTATGATTCAGAAGTGTAACTTAGTGAGCTCAATATTTTCTCAGGAGTTTTGCTTCAATTTCTTTTAGAAAGCCAAACGCTAATGTTAAAAGTTGCTGAAAGAAAAAAAAAAGTTGTGATCTGGAGGGTCAGAAATGCATTGTTTTACATATGAGACAAAACCAGTTTAAGTGTTTGCTCCATAAAAGGTACATCTTAAACACAGCATGGTTTTTTTTTTAATGCTGACTTTCTAAAATTGTTGGAAGTTGCAGTTTCTAATAGAGACAGGTGTTCAGTTTCCATGGCAGTGGCTTCGTTTCCTGGGTAACTCTTGTCTAATGTGGAGGTTTTTCCACAAGTAGTTTTGGAAACTGCAAAACTGAACTTCATGAAAATGTGACACATTGAATTGTTTGGAGCAGCCTTCCTCAACATTTTTGCCACTGAGAAACCCCTGAAACATTCCTCAGACTTCGAGAAACCCCAGAAGTGACATGATTGTGCAGAATATGGTTGGGAAGCAGAGCTGTGTACATGCCCAACTGGGGCCCCTCCTCTTCCCACCCCATCCAGGCCCATAATTGGCCATTTTGGGAGGGGAGGCAAGTCAACATCACCTTATATGGTCATATCACTCGATAAATGTTTAACACATTTAAATATATATATTAAAAATGAATTAACTCCCACCCATTTGGAAAACCCTTCCAGGGCTGTCATGAAACCCCAGGGGATCATGAAAGCCTGGTTGAGAAAGCCTGGTTTGGAGGGTGGAAATGTGGCTGTTAAATCCTAACTAGAGTTATGTTGATGGACTGAAAAAGATATACCTCTATTTACAATGATGCTTGCTTGAATGTGGTTCTCACTGAAACCATTTGCTTTCAGATAGTGCCTTCATCATTGAGTTCCAATCAATCAATATTTATTTACAGTCATTCAGACCAAAATTCAAATACATGCAATTAAAAACTAAGACAATTTAAAAAGAGAAAAAACAGTAATAGTATTATAAAAAATTTAAAAGATCTGGCGACATAAAAACTTTAAGATGTTAGATTGAATATTTAAGACATAGTTTAAGTTGCCAATGACAATTGGCTCTTTGTACTTCTGAAGTTGGATCAGAGAGAAATTTCTGATCCACATACATAGTATGCAATTTCATGGCAGGATCTACCAGCTTTCCGCAGGGCTGCAAGATGGAGCTCTTCCGCCAGGCATATGGTTGAGGCCAGGGCAGCTCTCCCACTAATCCATCAGAGGATCCCCTCCAATATTGAGATCTCTAACATTGAGATAATTGTTAGATCTATTGTATTGGTGCCACCCTCTTCTGAATATTATTCTCTCCACCAGGCTGAACTTGGGGGGAACTCAGGTAACTAAGATCAGAATTGTGACCACCGCTGCTATATGTTATATGTGACTTGTTGTTGATGTTAATTGGGGTTTTTATGGGGATTTTATTGTGTTTTAACTATTTATGTTGTAAACCGCCCTGAGACCTATTTGGAGAAGGGCAGTCTAAAAATTAAATAATAATAATAATAATAATAATAATAATAATAATAATAATAATAATAATAATAATAATAATAATAATAATAATAATAATAATAATAATAATAATAATAATGGCGGCAGTGCAAAATTTAGCTGTGCAGAGTGTTATTTGCCTGTCTTCATCTTGAAGCAGCAGCTTGACTTTCTCCTTTGGGGAAGATCTTGGGTAGGCATTCAAAATTGGCCGAATAAAGTTACATCTGATGGCATCATAAATGGGGCAGAACAGAAGCACATGTTTGTCTGACTCTATCCATCTGCTGACACAAGGACAGAGTTAAAATTTTGGTATTATCTCTGCATTTACAAGAAGAGATAGGGGCGGTGTGGTGATTCATTAGTAATAGATATGCATGACCAAACCCCTTCTAATATAGGGTTGAACCCAACCAGCTTCTCCACTAGTTAATAATGGAGGTGATAGCCCCCTATGATGATCAAAAAAGCTACTGTGGGAAGCCTTGCACCTGCATGGATGAACCATGGTCATAATAGGTGAAAACAATTGGAAAAGTTGTCTGGATCCAACCTGTAGTCTCCATCTAGCCAGCCAGCTTTTGAATTGAATCAAAATAAGGACAAGTACTGGGGGAATAAGGACAAGTACTTAGAAGAGCCTCTTGTGGTGCAGAGTGGTAAGGCAGCGGTCATGCAGTCTGAAAGCTCTGCCCATGAGGCTGGGAGTTCGATCCCAGCAGCCGGCTCAGTTTTCCATCCTTCCGAGGTGGGTAAAATGAGTGCCCAGCTTGCTGGGGGGTAAATGGTAATGACTGGGGAAGGCACTGGCAAACCACCCCATATTGAGTCTGCCATGAAAACGCTAGAGGGCGTCACCCCAAGGGTCAGACATGACCCGGTGTTTGCACAGGGGATAACTTTACCTTTAGGGATAGGCACAAACCCTGTCCCAGCCCCTGGCAGCATTTTCTTCGCTGTGTCTTACCCCCCCCCCCCCAGCGGCAAAAGGCCCCCTCGTTGAGCCTCAGGTGCGCTTAATTTAGTGCAACAGGCTTTAATTCTCCTGCACCTTATGTTGTATCCATGAATGATGTGTGTACAATGTAAAGGTGTCTCCATGTAGGAATTTTATTGCATGAAGTGGATTCCCACACATTTGTAGTGATTTCACTACACTTAAAAATGTGATGCTTATGGAGGTTTTGTGACTTGCAGTCATGTGTTTGAAATAAATAAATCATCAAGAGGTAGCTCTTAAGGGTCAGTGGTAAAGTATGTGCTTTGCGTAAAGAAAGTCCCAGGTTCAATCACTTGCACCTACAGCTAAAAGCACCAAGTAGTAGGCAATGTGCAAGTCTCTGACTGATTCCATAGTTATGATTTGCCAGGCCATTTGGATTCTAAATGTAAACTCCCAATCTATGCCTGGCATTCTGCATCTGTGGTTTTCTCCTGTCACTGGTCAGGAGTCTAATCCCAGCATTTTCTCAAGAGAGTGGGTGGTCCCTCCTCCAGTCATGCTTTCCCCACCTTTTTTTTTGTCTGAGTATGCACAATAATACACTCACACCATAATGCAATCAATTTTTTTTTAATCGCACTCATACCCTTGGAACGCCAAAGCAAGGGCAGGGGTTCTTCTGTTCATGTGTACTCAACCACCATGCATGCATGGGAAAAAAACAAGTTGGCCATCATTACACAACAATTTTTCTGCATGAAAGGTATGAAGTGGCCCATTACACCTTAAATTGTAAACTGCATTTTAATGTTGGAGGGGGAGACAGAGGACCATTTCGCACAAGGGAATTTCAGTGAAATCCTTACCAGATGCTGTTGCTTTAAAATCATGGTTTCAGATGATGCCATCAGCCTCCTGTCCCAGTTTCGCTCCACCTGTCTATTTGTAGCAGAAGCAGGCAAATTGGTTAAACTGCATTCCCCTGGTCAAAATCCAACAGATGGCGCAATCACCCATTAGGTTTCAGTGAGGAGGTGTCATCAGTTCCTCCCCTGGTCCCGCCTCCATGACTTCCGGGGGACGGGAGGTGGGTGTTTTTTAAAAATGGAGAATGTTGAGTAGCAACACATAATCGCAAGTCTCTTCAGAACCCTTTCAATTATCTGGCTACCCCCTTGCTCTATATGTGAGCACGTGTGTCACATTGTATTTTTTGTTCTTTTTCATTGGGGGGTCACATGTAGAACTCCAGTAAAATACCCCCCCCCTGTTTTTTGTCTGTGAATGGCTGGAAACTACAGGTAACTCCCCCCCCCCACTGCTGGAAGGGGGTGAGGGGGGTGAGGTTGCCAGATCCAGACAAGTCAACTGCCAGGGAAGGGCAGAGACCACAGTTGGAATCAACTCTCCAAGGCATACATTTTCACTAGCACTGAATACTCTTTTGGCCCCAAAGCATCACCTCTTTCCTTCTGAGAAGGGGCTGCCATTTGGGAAGATTTGCTCAGCAGTCTCTAAAAATAAGTTTACACTATGAAACTATCAAAACTTGAAGACGAAGCTGTAACAGATAACCAATGCCTCTGTGAACAAATGAAATGATTACTTTGGTGTTGGTTTTTTTTAAGGAGGGGGGAGGCGAGCTTTGTGTGGCTAGCCGAGGCTGATTGGTTGTCCGGTTGATTGGCAGGCTTGAGGTGGGAGGGGCAATGGGAAGTTTGTGGCTTTTTCATTGCTCCTCGGCAAGAACCGGAAGTAGGTGAGGAATGCTGGAGGAGAAACACTCCCGCTAGAAAAACAGAGTTTTTGACCATGTGTGAAATGACAATGGAACGCTACAATACACAGCAATGGAATATTCAGTGTTGATTACGGATTTCTACCAGCTGTGCAGAATGGCCCAGATTATTGGTTGTAGTTAATTGTTATCACTTGAAATGGGAACGGAGGAGGAAGCAGAGTCAAATCCCAAGAGAGGGACAGAAACTGCATTTTCTGAGGATTCTTAAACCTCACAGAAAACAAGGAAAATATTCAGATCTGCTCCTTAAGATTTTTTTGTGAAAGGTTGTTTCTCCCCAGAACTTTAGGGAGGCCACAGCAGCGTTTTTCATGACTGCTGAAACAGTCTTTGACTGAGCCCTGAAGAACCACTATATGTCTGAGTAGACAGTGCTGATTTTAATAGAACAAGAGCCTAATTCCTATCAGATGTTACACATAAATTGAATACCACATGACCCTTTAACACATCCAGCCAGTTGGTTTCCCTGTGTCACTATCTCACACCTTTGTGGCATGAGATCAGAAGGGTCATGGACATCTGATAAGCATTTGGATTGGATTGAAAATGCTAAGTAGCTGGAAAAGATTCATACTACTGATTCCATTCAGTCAGTTTGGATTCCTGCATCCCTCTTCTGGCACAGATCCAGACTCACAGTGCTTTAAGGTTTAAAAGAGTTATATTTACTGGAAAAATTATTTACAAATACATATTATATTAATCTGCTACAGCAGGGGTAGTCAAACTGCGGCCCTCCAGATGTCCATGGACTACAATTCCCAGGAGCCCCTGCCAGCATTTGCTGGCAGGGGCTCGTGGGAATTGTAGTCCATGGATAATCTGGAGGGCCGTTGTTTGACTACCCCTGTGCTACAGTCTCCTTTCTGAAGCAGTAGACAAAAGCTTGGAAAGTAGTTACAAAGAAATATATTTCAGTTCTCTGTGGCTGGGCTGCAAGCAGACTACATGCCCACACATCAGCAAATGGAGAGAGTTGAGCCTAATGGCTCAGCTGCTTGAACTCAACTGCTTTGACTTCACCATATTACTTCCTGATTGCAATTCCAAGAGCCAGCCTCTAGAAGGTAGCTGGATACCCCCTAGGATTACAACTGATATTCAGGCAACAGAAATCTGTTCACCTGGAGAAAATAGTTGCTTTGGAAGCTCAACTCTATGGCACTATGGCCCATTGGTTCTTCCCCACCCCAAACCCTGTCCTCCTCAGGGTGCTGCCAGACATTGTCAGGTATGCTGCTGCCATAGCATGGTGCTGGGTCAGGAGGGAAGCTGGGAGCAGGAACAGCTGTTGAGCGCAGTCTGAACTGAAGCCATAGCTTCTGCAGCCATGGAAGTTGCATGGAGAGGAATGTCCAAGGTCAAAGTTGTAAACAAGCCAGGAGTCAGATGTCAGGGGAATTATTAGAGCAGAGAAAGAATCCAAAACCAAACCAAAGAATCTAAGCCAAGAAATCCAGATGCTAACAGGGATTGTCCAGAGTTAAAATTATTGCTGCCAGTCCAGGGTTGTCAGGGAGTTCAGGAAGAAGAGTGTGGAATTAAGTTGTGTCAGGAACTTGTCAGGTACATTGCATCCACTCAGCCCTCTTTATGACCATTCCTTAAATCAGGCTCAGCAGCCCATCTGGAAGTCATCGTGCAATCACTATCAGGCTCTTCTGCGTACTGGCAGCTTAGAAAGCATGAGAAGAGCCTTTTTTTGCATAACATGGCCCAAAGCCTATGCCAACAGCATCTGGCTGCTTGGGGTGAGCCTGAAAAACATCTCTCTTGCTTTAAACACATTTATCTTTCATTTTGGAAGGTGTTCTATAAGTAGTAAATGGTTCTTCCAATTAGTAAGAGTTCACTGACCTACCATTAAAATTTTTGCAACAGGGTATGATTAGCCAAATAATTTGCTCAGTCAACAAAGTAGTTCTACTTTCTTCGTCAGCTCAAGAGAAACTGCAAATCCTCTTAGATCACTATATTAAAGACTAATATAATTACTGGAGTAGGTTTGTAGAGTTCTATCAGGAAGGGAACTTTTAAAAGGAATAAAGGTAGTTATAGCCAAGTTCCACTAAAATTAATGGAATAAATAATCATAACTAACTTAAGTCATGTTAGTTTCAAAACTTTTGGTGGGAGTTACTCAAAACTACTTATAGTTGTATTAGAGTGTCTTCCTCACAATAGCTGTTGTCCTTCTCATCTGCTTTCTTTTAAGAAATTTAGAGGGACTTTGTGTTACTTTTTGCCACAAATGCATCAATGAGTCTTGTAGTAACTTAAATTAGCAAATGCATTGCAATATATGTTTTTATGAGCAAGAACTCACTTTGTCAGGTGTCTGATGTATATGATTCAAGTTGGTAAAATGCAGTATGGATCCAATTACTCTTAGGCAGATCAAAAACTGGTTGACAGGTTGCACCCAAAGGGTGCTTGTAAATGGCCCCTCATCTTCTTGGAGAGGAGTGACAGGTAGAGTGCCTTAGAGATTTGTCCTGGGCCCTGTGTGGTTTAACAAATTCGAAAATTATTTGGATGAAGGAATAGAGGGGGTATTTATTACATTTGCAGATGACACTAAACTGGGAGGGGTAGCAAATACACCAGAAGGCAGAATCCGAATACAGGATGATCTTGACAGACTAGAAAACTGGGCTAAAATGAATAAGATGCATTTGAATAGTGATGAATGTCAAGTTCTTCATTTAGGTAGGAAAAATCATATGCATCAGTATAGAATGGGTGTTGTACATGTGAAAAGGATCTGGGGGTCTTAGTAGACCAGACACTCAACATGAGTCAGCAGTGTGACTCGGTGGCTAAAATGGAAAACAAGATGTTGGGCTGTATTAAATGAAATCTAGTGTCTGGATCATTTGAGGTGGTGTTACCACTTTACTCCACTCTGGTAAGACCTCTCTTGGAGTACCGTGTTCAGTTTTGGTCACCATAACAGAAGAAAGATGTATAGAAACTGGAGCATGTCCAGAAGATGGCTACAAAGATGTTGAGGGGTTTGGAGACCAAGTCATATGAGGAAAGGTTGAAGGAGCTTAGTCTGTTTAGCCCAGGGAGAAGACGACTAAGAGGTGATATGATAAACATTTTCTAATACTTGAAGGGCTGTCATATAGAAGATGGAGCAGAGTTGTTTTCCTGTTACCCCAGAGGGTTAGACCAGAACCAATGGGTTGAAATCAATTTAAAATAATTTACAGGTCAAATATCTAGGAGTCCAAATTGGAAACCGCTCTGATACCTTGTTTGCTAACAACTACGGGGAGCTCTGGTCACAAATCCAACAGGACATTAAGAAGTGGAACAGCTTGAACCTTTCGTGGTCAGCAAGAATGGCCACAGTAAAAATGTCAATATTACCAAAATTTAACTTCCTCTTTCAAACCCTGCCAATAGATATTAACGACTCTGTTGTAAATAAATGGCAGTCTGAAATAAATAAGTTCATCTGGAACTATAAGAGGCCAAGAATTGCCTTTAAAATTTTACAAGATGACAAGAAGAGAGGGGGACAGGGCGTCCCAAATCTAAAATTATACCTACATGCGGCAACACTGACAGCACTGGCAGACTGGATAATTGATCCAATGACAAGAGATTTGGTGCTGGAAAAGGTAGATAGTAAGCAAAGCTTCCATGAAATGCTCTGGCCCTCTTTGAAAACAAAAGGAAAGGAAAAACCTAAGGTCAACTTTTGGACAAGATCCCTTCTAAAGATCTGGAATAAATACAAAAAAAGACTTTGCTCCTCATTATATTTACTGAAATCGCCAATAGAGGCGTATTTTTCCAGACAGCAGCAAAAAAGAATAACATGCCCAATGTACAAGGACTTGTTAACGAGAACAGGTGAGCTCAAGAGTCTGCAAGAATTAAACAAAGAAGGACATGAGCTACGATGGATGGAGTATAACCAACTGAAAGTTAGACTAAAAACAGACTTTGAGATTTGAGTGGACAAAAACTCGCCTCTTAGTGATTTTGAAAACATGTTATTGCTCAAAAAACCACACCTACAGGGCCAGATCTATAAACTTCTTTTGAAATACGAGACTGAGTCAGAACAAGTAAAGAATTGTATGATTAAATGGATGCAAAACCTGGGCTCCATAATTGTTATGGAGGAATGGGAACGAGTTTGGACCAAAATTCCTAAACAAACCAACAGCCAAATTTTAAGGGAAAACTGGTATAAGATGTTTTATAGATGGTATATTACTCCAAAGGTCATTGCAAAAATCTCAGATAGGTTTGATAATAAATGTTGGAAATGTCATAAAGCAATAGGTTCTTTTTATCACATGTGGTGGAATTGTGAGAAAGCAAAAAAGTATTGGGCTAAAATACATATGGTGTTACAGGAAATATTTAAAATGCGATACCCAATGAAGCCTGAATCTATGTTGCTAAGCTTCCACCCAAGTGCTTTACCAACTTCCTCTAGAATCCTCTTCTTCCATGCAACTACGGTGGCACGGTTGGTGTGGGCGAAGCACTGGAAGGCGACTGAGACTCCAACTATTTCTACATGGCTTGACAAATTAGCGGACTTAGCAAAAATGGCAAGACTCACTAACATGGTTAAGAAGAGATCTCCGGAAGAATATGATGAACAGTGGAGTGATTATTTGGACTTTCTTAAGAAAGACAGCAGTAACTGTTAGATTAGGACCAATATGTAATGGGAACTGACTATATATCTCTTGAAATAATATCAGACTACACTAAGTATGATATACGTGTATTGACGATACTTATCAGCTGGTCGCTTTTTTGTTTTTTTGTTTTTTCTGTAAATGCTTTTTATAAGAACAAACAATAATAAAAAATGATAATAAAAAAAAAAGAAAATAATTTACAGCCAAACTTCTGGAAGAAGTTCCTGACAGTTAGAACGGTCCCTGAGTGGAACACACTTCCTGGGGAGGTTGTGGGTTCACCTTCTTTAGAAGTTTTTAATCAGAGGCTAGATAGTCATCTGACAGAAATGCTGATTTTATGAACTTAGGCAGATTGTGAGTAGGTGGGCAGAAAGGGATGTTCCAGTGTTTGTGTCTTTTGGCCTTTCCTTGAGTACTCAGTGAACGGCTGATTGCCTCCAGGCCAATCTGGATTCTGGAGATTTTTGGTCATGGTGGCGAATCATTTGGGCATGAAATTGGGGTCACTAGGCATGTAGTTATGAGTTCCTGTGGGTAGGTATGTAGTTATGAGGGTCATCTTGTCCAATCCAGGGGACTGGACTAGATTACCCTGGAGATCCCTTCCAACTCTATGATTTTATGATTCCATGGACAGAAGTATTAGTGTTGACAGCTCTGGGTTGGGAAATACCTGAAGAGCTTGGAGTGGGTATGATTTGGGGTGGGGAGGGACCTCAGTGTTGTATAATGCTATGGAGTCCAGGGTGTAGTCTGCATGGGGCTTTTTACCCACTCCCAGCTGGAATAAATACCTCCTGTCTACACTTAATTTGATTTCCATTTTGATTTTGGGTGCTTTAAATTTTCCCTCTGCAACATGCATGATTGATCCGGAGTGACCCTACTTTGCTCCAGCGATATCCAGAAATGGATATAAGCCTCAATATTTGAAAAATCTAATAAGTGTGCAAATTTCTCCTTTCTGCAAATTAACTTCCTTCTCCATGCCATGTAGCAAAGCAGTCTTCCCTGATTGACAAGGCATCAGTTCACATACTTCCTGGTTCCTGGTGGCAAGATGTTCCTCCCAAGATTTATATTTGCCCTCCTTTTGGGCTCTGTTTTAATGTGACTGCACTCCAGAATCCCACACTTCTCTCAGAAGAGATTTGCCTTGTTCTGTGAGGCTGCTGCTGGCTTGGTTCGGCTTGGCTTAGCTTCCCCCCCCCCTTCCGCTCATTAAGGAAAAGAAAGAAAAAGATGAACAGCCTCGTGCTCCACAGGCAGTCAAAAGAAATAAAGCAGACTCCTTTAAAGCAAGCTGGACTTCACCCCCTCTGCCCGTCCCCCTCTCAGCTTCCCCAATCAAGTGCAGAACACTTTCTGTTTCAATCCGGGGGGGGGGGAGGAAGACCCAGGTTCAAATTGATCTGAATTCAGCAGGATGGACAATGGAAAAAACAAAGTAAGTGCATAATCAGCCCAGCGTAGCCATTTTCTACAAGAGAACTGATAGCTTTAATCTGGAGGTGACCTGTCATCCCAGGGGATCCCTAAGTCCAACCTGGGGACTGGCATCCTTAAGAAATTTACATACACATAGCATAGAAATAGGAAAGGGAAAGGTGTGTGTTAGCAGAAAGTGAAACCAAAAGGCCTGCACAATGTCTCCCAAAGGATACTTTCAGGGCAGCAAACTCCACTGAATAAAAAGGCAGTACAAAATAATCTCCAAAAGTATTCTGGTGGCATGGCAGAGGAAATGGAAGTCATAGCTGCAAGAAAAGCTGATTGCACTGCCCTGGTGCACTGCCCTGCATTGTTTGAATTGAAGAATTGAAGAATAAGGAATTGCATCCCCAAAACTGCTTCTTCAGAGGCTTATTAGGCCCTAAGCAATAGTGTATGTGGGTGGGGTGTATGCTGCTTGAAAGGAAAATCACTGCCTTTCCCCTTTCTGTGACTTTTTCCCCACAAAGACCCATTATGCACGGGGGTTTTAGCGCGCATTCGGGGTGGAATGGCGGCGACTAAAATCACCGATAACGCATGGAGTTGGCTGCAACTGGCCGCAGATTCGTTGCCAGGTGACCAGGGTGCAACTGGAGGCGCCGCCGAATTGACCGTGTGCATAATCGGGGAGGTCAGAGGTGGCGCAACCGCTCAAGCGGCTGCCGGAACGAACGGCGGCGCAGGCTGGGGGAACCCAAGGGAACATGGAGGGAAAGGCGGCTGGAGAGCTCACAGTGGAGGGGGGCGAGGGGATCGCCGCAGCTAAAGACGGCAGAGAGGCCGGCCACCCATCTCCCACCCATTCCCAAACACACACCCCAACCACAAATGAGAACGGAGGCGAGGTCTCTAAGAAAATACAAAAACTTTATAAAACAGTGTGAATGAACAAAGCACAAATATACAATACAATACAAAGCTTAAAGTAGGGAAAACAATATAAAGGGGAAACCTATGGGGCAGAGGAACTGGGGCAGCAAAGAAGGGGAGAGGCGAACTGGGAGTAAGGTAAGGGGAAGGGGAAACATGCTCCCTCCCCCTCCGTGCCCGACAAACCCGGCAGGGCTGCGCCTGCGCAGGCTGCTTCCGCCCTTCCTGGCTTTCCAACGCTGGCCCTTCCAACGCAGCGGCGTGGTTGCCTCGCTTCCCCTTGGCTCTGCATGAACGCCATGACACCCGCTGCTCCGGGTTTTGCCGCCGTTGCGCCCCGTCCCATGCATAACCGATTTGCTTCGCGTCTTCCCCCTCCGCGTTTTCCATGTGACCCGAAATCGCCATTATATAAAATATAATATCATCACAATGTGTAATTATTAAAAATTAACAAGATACCATGGAATTATTGCAATGGAAAATCTGGTCAGTGTATCAGCTTGCACAATTCCCCTTATGCATTTGAAAACTATTTCCCCAAGTTTTGAATCCATTATGTTTTATGGGGCAGAATAAACAGTGGGATTTATATAAGGGATATACTCTTAAGTCTTTCCAAGAACCAGGTGAAGCTCTGTGCAACATTTTTAGTCAAGCATTTTCAAACCACAGCCATTACATTTAACACTATGCTCAGTAAAGGTCAGCCACTTAATAGGAAATCTGACACATATTAGTAGCATGAAGAGAATGTGAAAGGAGCATATACCAGACTGGGAATCCTACAGAATTTGAAACATACAGCCTTTCATGGCCTCCAGTTTAGAAACAGCGGTAGTACATCCTCAATTAAATGCACCTGACTCCCAGTTACTACTGTTAATAAATGGCTAAACATGTATACATTGATATTGTGATATTAATAACTTAATTAATAACTCTGACAAGTGGGCTCATATATTGCCCCCATGGGCAAATGCTGAATCAGTGAGGAACATACATGTTCAAATTCTTAACTGAAATGAATAAAACAATTTATTAAGCACAATGATACAAGAAACCATGAGAACAATACAAGAATAAATAACCATTATTGGCACATTTCAGAAAATCCAGGCACAAAGGAGAGATGAACTAAATGCAGTGCAAACAAAACAATTAGAAACATTTTTAAAATAGCAGCAGAAAAACAGTTGAATATATATGGTTCTACAGCTGAGCCTACAATAATACAACTCTCTTATTCATCCTGATTAACACTAAGTTCCTTGAACTATTGTAAGTGTGCAATTCTTCCCATAGTTATCTGTGAGAGCCACAAGACCCTTTCTTTAATCCAAATCCCCTACTCATCATAATGAACCTGTACCTTTTATAGGTTCCTGTACCTTTTATACATTTCTATCAATCATGAGTGAAGGTAGAAACATCACTTTGTCATCCAATTTTTTTTCCAGAAAGGATTGTGAAATTTTTTTTTCCTTTGGAGGTTTGGAATGAGCAAAATCTTCAATCTTACCGTTTATGCACTGAAAACTTCACTGCCCCAGCTCCCATGCAGGACCACAAATCAGGAGCAGATGAGATGCACCAGGCCAAATGTTCCCCCATGCAGGTGCAGGAAGAGGTGGGACAACCTGCCATGACTAAAACTCCAACCTCCAACCTGAAACCTCCAGTGCGTAAACAGTCTCTGCATTTTAAAAGAGTGTGTGGGGGGAGGGGTGTTTCCCCGCTGGGCAGAGAATGAGCAAAGAGGGAAAATCAGTTCAACTACTTTTCAGACTAACCTCATCCCACCTTCATATAAATGCTAATAGGTGGGAAGGTCAAGCTCCCAACTCCCCACCACAAGCAGGGAACAGAGATTTGGAGGAATTAAAACTAGAAGGGCTCAAGGAAGAAACTCCAGAAGACATCAGAAAAAGCTTGACAGGAAACTGGCCTGACCTGAAAAGTGGATGTTGAAAAGAGAGATGATAAAAGTCCTGGGAGCAACGAGGAACTGGTCTTTGATGCTGATTCCATCAAAGGAGACAGAACTCTTACCTGAGGTGTGGAGGAGGTGGTTGTTGCCATGTGCTGGCCTGAACATTGGAAGGGGGCTTCAAGGTAATAGAACTCCTGTAAAAATCTGTAACTTTTAAACTAAAGAGCCTGCTTTTATATTTAAGAAAAGATAGGGCATGTGTAGAGGGAGAGACAGATGAATTGTGTTTTCTTTTCTTTCGAATCCCTCACTCAGTCTGGTGCTGTGCTAAAAGTCTGTTTGCGAGCATTCTTTTTAATAAATGCTTTATAACTTTTGATCCTGGTAGAGGTTCTCAACATCACATAGGCCTCCATTGTCTTGGACACACTATTTTAAAACGAGCACCAAGAGAAAGGGGAGGGCAGGCTATTGATAAGTGGCTACTCTCCTGATGGTGTAAAAGGCAATAAGTGGTCCCCATGGAAACCAGACTCTGTACCGCAGGAGACACAATGCAGAAGGCAGGTTGGGAGTCCAGTGGGCAATTCCTACAAAGGTAATGTGGAAGCAGAAGTTGAACACACAGAGATACAAACCCCTTCAGGTATGGGGAAAATCTAGGAGGGCAGAGTGGGACAGGCCTACAGGTTAGAGCAGACTGTTATTATAAATTCATCCTAATAACAGAGCTTCAGATGCCAAAGTAACTGTCATCTGCATCAGGACATATTATTTTATTATGTGAACTCACTATGTCTTGTTCTGTTATTCCACAGTTGTTTACTAACATGATCATCTGGTCCCCACATTTCTTGTGTTGTCATCTGGACCTCATCTTGCTTTTGGCTTGTTGAATAATTAGACAATTTGATAATAGGTAAGGGTTACCAGGTGAATGTGGTGTAAGCATATAGACATTAGACAGATGGTAGATATTCTAGTCGCCTTCCAAAAGCCTTTAAAAGAAAAAATGAGTGCAGTTTGTGACAACCCTGATATGAAAATTAAAATACTGACCAAATCATGTCTGACATCTTATATAACTCCACAGAGAATTACTACTGACAATTTACATCTAAGAAATTATGTGGTTACACTGAGATGTATGAAGCTTTTAACAATATAATTTGTGATATTATGTGTAAATTAAATAAATAAATATTAATAAATAAATACTAATAAATAAATAGAGAAAACAAGTTACATTTCTTGTTAATAGATTGCATATGGAAAAATACAGTACAAATGATATTTTCCATTTAAGCTCTTAATAATATATAATAAAATACAGTCATTAAAATGAAAAATGAAAATTGGCTGTTGTTTTGGAAACTGATACAGTGTAGTGATAAAGAAGTCTCTGACAGATCATCTTGTTTTAATTTATTTCCATGTGTTTTCAAGGATGAAGAACTATGAATTCAGCTAAAGAAGCTCATTAACTCAGCAACAATTTGATACAAATACCGTGAACTGACCCTGTGTCATCTAAGTTAAAACACAGAAGAAGACAAATTGCAGAAGGATGCTAAGCTGGTGGAAGAGTCCAGTCAGCAAGTAGTTTGGGGAAGTCAGCTGAAGTAATGACAGACACAAGGCTTCCTTCTCTCTCTGGCCCTTGCTTTCCTGAGCAGCAGGCTAAGCTTTTTACTCATTTTTACAGCTCAGAAAAAAACTTTACAATAGACATGTCAGAAGACCTAGAAGTTTGTTAAAGCTTATGACTATGTACACATTGCTATCAAACTGTAAGAAGCTGTATAGCTTATCTTCATGCAGCAAGGTTTCTCTTGAGATTAGGTATTTTCAGAAACCCTGTCTTTCTGATGATTACACAGAGACCAGACACTGACCCTTCAGCTCTGCTTCTGCCTCAGTGTGCCCAACAGCAAAGAGCAGAGACCAAATTTGGCAAATCTCTACATCTCATCCTCTTTTATATAATTTTCCAATTGTTTAAAAGCATAGGACAGCTGATCTCCAGGAATCCAGTACTGTGTAGGTTTATGGCATAATGACCATAGAGATGGGAGACATTGCATTAAAAAGCACGTGCTTATAGGATGATGGCATAATAGAAAAGTTGACGGAAAATAGAAAAATCTGGCAGCCATCCTGTGAGCCAATCAAATAGTGAAAACCCATCAGTGGCTTGAACATTATTATATATCATGATTCGAAGTTGTTTTAACTCATCTTCAATAGTTTTATTCATATCTCTAAATTTACTTTGCATCCCTGTTTTTCTACTATTTTGTAAAACCTTCAGTTCTTTGCTAAGAGATAATCTAAAGCTAATATAAGGTTGCATTCCTACCCTGTACTTGAAACATATGATAAGCATGTTGAAGTCACACATTCATAGTCTGTGGAGGAAACTTCTCTTGCTTCACCATATCAGCAGCAGTAGGACGGGTAAATAAAAGATGACACAGGAGTACAGTCATTTAGCTGTGATGATGTGAAAACAGCAGCCACAAGATTTTCAAGTGTAGCCTCCTTCCTCTGCTGTTGCAAGACTGTGAAAGATCGGTGAGAGATTTTACATCCCCCCACTTGATCTGGCTCCAGGATTGCCTGAGCTGATGAACCATCTGAGTCAGCTGCAGATAGAAGTTGGGGATTGGGTTCTTCGGACTTCTGTGCCACGCCATCTGCTACTGGTCTGACACACTATGCTGGAATCCACAACAGATCTGTCAGGGTAGAAAAATACCCTCTTCCCCATGTTATAAGAGGCACAGGTCCTTTTCAAGCACAGTCTGGAAGCTCCCTGTCTTGTGGACTGCTTGAGACTGTGAAAGCAAACTTTAAGGTCAATGATTAACCCAAATAGTCTCCCCAGGGAGCCATGTGAGGGACAAGGCAGTAGCCATGGACATTTAATTGAATCTGTGAGTCTAGCTGTTCTAATAGGTCACAACCCCAGATATTGAGTGAAAGGAGGAGATCAAAGGGATGGAAACAAACATGTGATGTAGACACAGTAGGATTAACAACCTGAATCCAGGGAGTGCTGTACGACTGCCTGACAAAATCTACATAAGGCTCAAGTGGGTCCTTGCCTGAGAGTGGCAAAGCTCTTTGCAGGCTTTCCCATCATGGTAATCTTGAGAAATGCCTCATAAGCACATTGTGAATGAATGTTTAAAGCTGCCTCTGGGACAACAGCCTGTCGTTGCAGAGTAGCATAACCACCTTCTCCAAAGAGTTCATCCCCTGTCATGCCAGCACAAGCTTGGGCATGAGCTATTGGTTTAAATTCACTTTCCCAGACTACATATTGTGCAGGAGAAAGCAGCATCCTCATCAGCTTCTTCCAGTCTAATGATAACACAACATATCCATTCCCAATAGCCTCAACCATACCTTTAACATAAGAACTGTGAAGTCCTGTATCGGTCACTGCTTTACGCAGTTCCCTAATTACTTAGGACAAGGCAGAGTAATTAACAACTTACTGTCCCACTGCATTTTGATCATAGGTAACAGGACAGACTGCTACAAGATCAGCTAGTTCTTCTGCAGAAAGATCAGAGCTGGCCTTAGCCTGCTCCACCATGCACTGAAAGGCACTTTTACATTGCCTGAGAGGAGGGTCAGGATCAGGATCCAGTGGAGTTGATGTTGCTGGCAGGGACTCAGGATTTTCTGGAGGGGCTCAGGATTGAGTCAAGTCCAAAAGTCCCAATACCAAAAAATTATCGGCTGGATATCCACCCAGAGTCATTTGCCAGTAGTTTGGAAGCAGTGGCTGGATGGATGAGGAAGAGTTGCCTGAAACTCAACCCGTCCAAAATGGAGATTCTGTGGCTGGGTCAGAAGGGGCAGTACCACGAAGCACATCTCCCATGCCTGGATGGGGTGCAACTGACATCTGTGCCCCTAGCCAGGAATTTGGAGGTGATCTTGGATGCCTCGCTATCCATGGAAGCTCAGGTCACAAAAGTAGCACAGACGGTGTTTTTCGTCTGTGCCACGCACGGCTACTAGCACCCTACTTGTCCTCGGAACGCCTAGCCACTGTGATCCATGCAACGGTCACTTCCAGGTTAGACTTCTGTAATTTGCTCTATGTGGGTCTACCCTTGTCCCTGACCCAGAAAATACAATTGGTGCAAAATGCGTCTGCGTGGGTCCTCACTAAGCCATCTTGGAAGACCCATGTCCAGCCGTTGCAGAGGCAGCTGCATTGGTCGCCCATTTGCTTCCGGATCTGGTTTAAAGTATTGGTTTTGACCTTGAAGGCTATACGCAGCTTGGGCCCTATCTACCTTGGGACCGCTTACCTCCTTATGCCCCCCGCAGGGTGCTTAGCTCTGTGGGTATGAATCTATTGATGGTCCTGGAGCCCTGGGAGTCACACTTGGCCTTGACCAGGGCCAGTGCTTTTTCAGTCCTGGTGGAAGGAGCTCCCAGAAGAGCTGTGGGCCCTGACAAAGCTCTCAGAGTTCTGTAGGGGCTGCAAAATGGAGCTCTTCCACCAGGCATTTGGTTGAGGCTGGGTGGAGGTGACCCTGGCTCCTGGCTCCTGGGTGGAGCCATCACCACCCCTGGCTCCTGGACCCAGTATTAAACTGGGCCTGGGTGGTGGACATCTATTCCTTGGTTATGGGTATATAGGAAAAAAAGTTGTTTATTATTGCCATTTAATTGTTAATTGCTTAATTGTTAATTAGAAGAGGAGAAGAAGAGCTCATTCTACCAGGTAGGGGCCAGGACCAAAAAGGCCCTGGCCCTGGTCAAGTTGTTAGCTGCAGAGTGCAAGGCTCTGCAGGGGGCACAGGGTGACAGGCAGTCCCTCAGATACGTGGGTCCCAGACTGTGAAGGGCCTTAAAGGTCAAAACCAAGACCTTGAACCTGATCTGGGCTGCAACTGGCAACCAATGCCTTTAGACAAAAACTCTTTTTTTTCTGACCCTGTCATCATGTGTAGGCCCTTGCTCAGGCAATGCTTTCCCCCTTCATATTGCAAGGGATATAGCAGCTAGATTTCATCCCAAGAAATATTTTACTTTCTTAATCATTTTCAGAAGCTGATGCTCCCTGCCATTTTTGATACACAAAGGCAGGTCAGCCAAGTTTTCTAATACAGAGAATAGAGAAATAGGTATCCATTTATATCCTAACAGTACATAATCTCACAGCTGACAATTCCTTTTATATTCTGTAACACTCATACAAATATAATGACGGTTCATTGGTTCCCAACTAGCTATTTTTATATTTTAGGCAGACTTGTCAAATAGCTCATTGTTTAAAAGAATCTTCAAGTGCCACCTACTGGTTTATCTGGAGTAAACCAATCTAAACTTCATCCCTCACCTGAGTTGTGTTATGTTTTTGCCACCATCACCCCACTTTGCTTAGTAGACTTTTCTTTTGTCAAATAGCCTTTCTGATATACTAAACTATAAAAGGCCAAATTATTTCATGTCTGAACTACCAAATTGTATTAATATAATTTGAAAATCCCAACAAAATGTATTATCCATTTTCATATCTAGGCTAAAATGTTCTAACTGGACTTGGACATGCATCTTGCAATGATCCACAGTACACACTGAACAAATTATATGTACTAGGCTGCTCTTTCAGAATTCACTTCATCTGCAGTGCCCATCTCATTCTCCACATGTGAATAGATCATTATTAAGTGTAGCAGATCCCTGCCAAATTCTTCTTCCATCCGCATTGGAATTAATCATTCAGCCTTCATCAAAACTAGAGATGCCATTTATTCTAATTTAGATATGTATCTCCAACTGCAGAAGATGGGAAACTCATGTCCCTGCTCAGTTGATCTATCTACAAAGCAACTCAATACGTGTTTGCATTCATACCTTGCAATGGCTGGCAGCCTGCCCCTCATCTTCGCCTTTAGTGCCCATTCCTTCAGAGTTCACCATCCATCTGCTATGCCATCCCATTTTTAGTATTCCACATTCACAATAAACAGCATTAGCAACATTACAGGGCTGCTTGCTTAGCTAATGTTTCGATTAATCATCTTCTCTTCCCATCTGTCTCCCATTCAGTCAGTATTTAGAATTCACAGTATATAAAAGGCAAAATAATTGGTCAAATTCAATAAACGTTTTCCTCCCATAAAATCTCAGTGTATCTTCATCTAGATAAAGTAGACAATGGATAACCTCAGACTGACATGACAGATAGGGAGCCATTCCTCGGGATGCTTTGGGACAAATATCTAAGTGAGAATGCCTTATATCAAAACATTAGCCACAAGATACCATATTTCTAAAAACACTCAACATTTGTCATCTCTGTCAGATTTTGATGGGTCTGTAAAGTCCTGATGCTCTCTCTAAGTTTTAATTCTTCATTCCAAATTCATAATGTTGACCTGCAGATCTTTCCACCAACATTAAATACAAAATTATTTCTTTAATAGAAAAAAAATGTACCATTTATAGCACTATGTGCTTACAGAGACTCTTTCATCTTCCTTTGTCTTACACCAGTGGGGAACATCAGATTTTGGTCTGGTTCATACATTACCTTGGTGGCATATTTGCTAAAGTAACGCTAGTTTTCATGCCAGATTAGTAATGCACACATGACATGAACACATGAAGCTGCCTTATACTAGCACTGTTCATAAGTTACAATGAAATCACATACAATCTGTCTTCAATGTACATAATATTTTTCCACATGTGCGTTGAGTATTTCTCAATGCATGTGTGCTAAACATGTGAGACATTCCACATTCATCCAAGGATTGGTACCTGCATTCATTTGCAAAGTAACAAATGTTCTTTTTTTTTTAACCGATGTCCACATGAACATATATGAAGTACTTTTTTTTCACTGTAAAATAAACAAAGCTATGGAGTCAGACCACTGGTCAATCAAGTTCACTATGACCGGCAAAGATTCTCTAGGGTCTCAAGTAAAGACATTTAATGGTTCTCCTTTCTGACCTCTTTTAACTAAAGATGCCAGGGATTGAAACTGGGACCCTCTATATCCAAAGTAGATGTTTTACCATTGAGACATACCTTGTGTATTACTGTTCTGTGTTACATCAGATCACCTAGTGAGATTCACTGAATAGGGTTTGAATCTAGGCCCTTCCAGGTCCAGTTTAACTATTCTACAGCCTCTCATGATCATTGTATCACAGGAGCCAGTCAGAGGAATAGCACTGGTGGCCTTTTCAGCTTTCTCTGCTCTACTTCCTTCTTTGTTTTTTTCATGCCCTTAAAACTTTAAGTGCAATGCAGAGCTTTTGAATAAAGAGCCCAATTATTCATGCACAGCTAATTCTGGTGTGCTTTACTAAAGATAATTAATGGGACTACAACTTGGTTCTTTACAGAAGAAGCAAACACAGCCCAGTATTGATTTAATATAAATTTCTCTTGTTTATTGACCTAGTTGGTTCCCAAGAGATGGTTTATCTTCAGCTGTACTTAAATTCTTCCAAGAAACCAAGACACAGAATGGGGTAGGAAGCAGGAAAGTATTAATTCAAGAAGCATGGGTTGAATGACTGTTTTAATTTTCTCCATATCCTTTGTCCATGGTACATATTAATATATTGGAATTATACCATAAATGCTAATTTCAAAAGTGCATATTTATCCATTGGACTTCCAATATTTAATAACTGCTGCCTAAAAAGTGATTTATGTTTTACTTATGAGAACAAATGATTTCCCCCTTCTGTGCTAATTCAAGCCAATAGAAAAGGGATCCACAGCTCCCCTGGTCTCCAACCTTCCCCCACCTGAGGAGACGCAGGCCTTGAAGCCCTGACAACAGGTCCCGAAGCCTGTTGTGCCTAGATCCCAGCACCATGACTTTCTCCACAATTCAGATTTTTCAAGGCCTTGCCACCATCACCGTGAGAGACCTTAAGGCTCAGCTGCCAGAACAAATGGCGGGCCCAACACTGAGTAGTGGGGGAGGAGTTCTAAATAAATAATAAACAAAACATGTGATGGCAGAAAAAGGTTACCAACCTCCAGGTAGGGCCTTGTGATACCCCACAATTACAACTTCTCTTCAGAATATAGAGATCAGCATCCCTGGAGAAAATGTCTGCTTTGGAGGCTGGATTACATGGAATTAGACTCCTCTGTGTTCCCTTCCCAAACCCTGCCTCCCCCAGGTTCCCTCCCCCCCCCCCCACACACACACAAATCCGGGAATTTCCCAGCCTGGAATTTTGTAGTGGAGGACATTATCAGAGAAAGGCCATATTAGCAGTCTGTGATCTTGCCTTCCTGTCAGAATGGTTCTTTGAAAGGCAAAAGAAGCACATGAGCCACATGCAGCCTGCCATACAGACCTCATAAGGGGTAATGCTGCAGATTTGGGATATCGTAAACTGCCTACTAGGGATGCCAGTTCGCAGATGGGACCTAGGGATCCCCCAGTTTTACAGTTCATCCCCAAGCAACAGAGATCAATTCTCTTGGAGAAAATGGATGCTTTGGAAGGTGGACTCCATAGTATTATGCTCCGTTGAAGTCTCTCCCACCCCAAATCCCACCCACTCCTGGCTCTACCCCCTAGGTCTCCAGGTATTTCCCAACCCACAGCTGGCAACCCTCCTGAATTCAATAGTTCCAGAGGGCTTGCAAAACAGCTGTTCTGCCAGGCCTGTGGCTGAGGCCAGGAATTTAGCATCAACAATTGCTGGCCTCTCTGCAAATGAATCTCCCACTTAGGAGAAATACCCATCTGCCACCACAACCTAACCACTTCCAATGATATTTTAAGAGGCAGTTATAAATTTTTATATATACAGATTTGTGTGTGTGTGTGTACACACAGAGAGAGATAAACAAATTTGAATGGCATGTTGTAATATGTTGTGACCTGCCTCGAGCCAACCAGGAAGAGTGGGTTATACAAATAAATATGCATTCATTTTATTTTATCAGGAACCAGGTATGCCCACAGTGTACTGGGTGACCTTCAGGGAAGACCCAGGTTCAGATCTCCACTTGCCATGGAAACTCACTTTGGCTGCCCATATCTCTGAGCCAATCACACTTTCACAGAACAATCTCAAAGGTTTATTGTGTGGACAAAAGTGAGGTGCAGATAACAACTTGCACAGCTTTGCAGAGCCATCCTAAGAGCATTTTCCTTGAATAGGATTCTATACAGATATGTCTGAGCTCCTGGGAGGACCCCAATCTTAAATACATTTTTTCACATTCTTTATATCAGATACCACTAGGAAGGGCTTCTGAACTGAATTTCCAAGCTTTCCTGCTTTTTATATATACGGAGCCATTTATCAGCTTCCATATTTAAATTGTAATATTTTTATATCTGATTGTACTATCAGAAAAACTGCAGTTTCTATGCAGAGCACAACTTTGAATGTGATGGCCAAGTAAGGGAAGATTTGGGATCTCTGTACATAACAGACCATACCCTTCTTGTTGCCCCTATTCCTCAGAGGGATCTGTCCACTGTCATATTCTTTTCATCTCATTGCTAACTAAGTAGGACATTACATCAGAAGAAATGTTAGTGGGAAAGCCTGTTGTACCCTGAAAGGCTAGCCTGTAGGCCTTTGTGAGTTTTGTGGAGTGAGGTCTGGAGTTTAGAATGGGCAGTGCTCATTCCACCCCAAATCTCACCAATTCTAGTTACACCATCAAAGCCTCTAGATGTTTCTCAACCCAGAGCCAGCAACCCTCCCCACTGCAGCTTTCTGGCCATGGAGGAGAGGTAGAGTCCTGAGGCAGGAGCCAGAAGGAGGAGTGCAAACACTCCAGCCCAGCCCAGCCCAGCCCACCCCTGTGACCAGACCTGAAGGGAAGGCCTGGGTGGGATGGACTGAGGCACAGGCTGCCTCCTGTATCTCTCCCCTCCTCCCTTACTGGAGGTGGCCTGGCTTGCTCAGGAAGTGCCTCCAGCCTTCAGTGGCTTTCTGGCTGCAGAGGAGAGGCAGAGGGAGGCCTGAAGCAGAACTCACAAGCAGAAGGAAGGGGGAGGGGTGTTTGCCCTCCTCCATGACCAGCCCTGAAGGGAAGGGCTGGCATAGGATGGACAGAGGCACAAGCTGCTTTCCAGGGCTGAACCTCCCCATTTCTCCCCATTAACAGTGGTGGCACAGCTCAGTGGCAAAATGCCTCCAGCAGCTTTCTGGCCATGGAGGACAGGTGAAAGCCTGGGCTAGAAGCCATGGCCAGAAGTAAGAGCTACTACTGGCCTTGAGTGGAGGTGCTCCACCAATAGGACAATGGCAGTCTGCAGATACACTCTCACTCAGGTGAACAATAAAAATAATGTAAAACTTATTAATTATTTATTATAGTGCACAGTGCACAGTTAAAAACAGAATAAAAAATTCTTAAAAACTATACCGAACTAACAACACATAGGACCAAACGCGTTTCGACCCTTCCGGGTCTTCCTCAGTGGTCAAAATTATAATAATACACTATATAGCACTCTCTATATTGTGTAGCTGAATGGTTGAGTGGGATCTGTGAATTAAGGCTCCAACCAATTTGTATAAATTATATCCTTTTTGGAGACCAATTCTTTTTCTGACGCACATGAGAATACACTCTGAGTACAGAACTTAATGATAGCGAAGAGTAGTGACTTTAGGGACATAACATAAGAATTGGTATATTATTATAATTTTGACCACTGAGGAAGACCCGGAAGGGTCAAAGCGTGTTTGATCCTATGTGTTGTTAGTTCGGTATAGTTTTTAAGAAGTTTTTATTCTGTTTTTAACTGTGCACTGTGCACTATAATAAATAATTAATAAGTTTTACATTATTTTTATTGTTCAGCTCAGCTTTTGAGTTCCTACCTGTTAAGGTTGGGTTTTGTTCCTTTTTTGGTTTAACACTCTCACTCAGGGCCAATCATCTCCTGTGTGTCCTTGCAGCTCCAACTTGGGCATTATTCTGAGGAAAGATTATTGTACCCTTCAGACAACTAATTATTGCATCCAAATAATGAAAATATACTGCTCTAGTACACTTGGTATTATTTTACTTATTTAAATTTCCTTAAAAGATAGAAGTAAACAAGAGTTCAGGTGGATGAAATGTATAAATTGAACTAAACTCACTGTGTCTCTGTGTAAGTGTAATCCTTGAGCATTCAAATCCCTATTCTGCCTGTGTGTTTTTTTGCTGTCGCAGCTGAATTATGGCAAAAAAAACCTTATGAAAGGTTTTCAAGGCAAGAGACACTCTGTGGTGGTGTGCCATTGCCTGCCTCTGCATAGTGACTCTGGTATTATTTGATGGTCTCCAATCTATAAACTAATCAGGGCTGAGTCTGCTTAGCTTCCGAGATCTAACAAGATTTAAGAACGCTAGTCTGAGTTATCCAGGATAGGGCCTTTGACTTGCAGGCAGGTTTCTAGGGCAGGAAAAGAGGACACTGACATCTGCATTTGGGTGAAAATTGGCCACAGCTTTATTAACTTTAACAGATGTTGGCCCCAAGCCTGGCACGGTTTAAGAGAGCCTAAGCTAGCGGCAGCCGCCACAACTCATGCCCACCGCAGTCTCAGGTCACTCGCCTCTGCCCCTGAGAGGACGATTTCCCTGGCTGCTGGGCCCCCCAGGAAGTGTTCCCACCTGGCATGCCAGGCCAGGCGCAGACCTAGCCTGGCCCATGCCAGGCCACCTGGCCATGCAAGCCCGAGCTCCCCCTCCGGGTTGGTCAGACTTGCCTTGGGCCATCTCCTGAAAGGAGACCCTGGATTCCCTGCTCTCAATCCCCTTGACTGAGCTCCATATAAGGCTCCTTAACCGTGCCTGCCCCGCCAACCCTCCAAAGCTGTGACAGAACTGAATAAGAACTGTAACACTCAGTAAAACAACCTTAACAGAACCAACACCACTCATAGGGAGGGAGGGAGGGAGGGAGGGAGGGAGCGTCCTTGCTCTGCTGCTGCTGGGAGGGAAGAGGCCACGGGGCCAAACCCTGGCACCTTTATAGGCGCGGCTGGCCACGTGCCTTTCCTCTCCCGCTCTCCCGCGGCCACCCGTCTGCCAGGCGCCTGCCAGCTGCGTGAGAGCCCCGTGCCTCTCCTCCTGCCCATCTGCCGCCTTTTTTTTTTTTTTTTTTTATAGAAAGTTTTTATTTTATTTTCCAGAATTGAAGAGTTGAAGACAGTAAGATACATGCAATCTACATTGTTAATACAGAAAAGGAGAGCTATACTCTTCATTTGATACACTTGGTTCCCCATTTTTAATCCCTTTTGTAAATAGTTCAGGTAAGGGCCCCATTGTTCTTGAAAAACCTCTTAGTGTCAGTTTGACTATCTTGGTAAGATCAGCTAGTTTATTCACCCAGTCTTCTGTCGAGGGTAGTTCTTACGTTTTCCATTTCTTGGCCAATTCTAGTTTTTCTGCCGTCGTCGCATAGAAGAAGAAGCTCTGTATGTGGGTTAGGAAGCACTGTGGAAAAACATTTTGGTTCCCTGTTTCAATCTTAAAAACCCTCTTCTCTCCATTTAAGATTATAAACTGGCTACAATATTATGGACTTTTACCCAAAGCTTATAGACTTTTTATAGACTTTTTCACGTTTGCACCACATTTAAAAAGAGAAGTCTACCTTGTTACCATCATTTCAACATTTGTTTGCATAGTTTCTGATAGTTTTAACAATCATAAACAGTTTATACTTAACGTAGTCCTAGAGCCCTCCACATTTTCACTAGAAAAAGGGAAAAAGGAAAAAAAAGAATAAGCCTGCTTAATTGTACAGAAAGAAGAGAAACAAATATGTATAAGTATACATTGTTAATACCAGAAATAATAAAATGGAGTCTTCATTAATTAATAGAATAGATTTTTCGTTAGTTATATTTAGACCTCCTCAGTTAAAAACCTTCTTTTAGTTATGCATTAAATTTAGGCTGAAAGTCACTACAGAGATATGCTAGATAATTCAAATTCAGCTATCATAGGAAATCTAAAACCCCACACTATAATATAAGCCCATTCCATTAGGTGTCTCCTTTTAGTTATGCTTTGATTTTGAGCTAGTAGGCAGTGCGAAATTAGGTTTAATAATACAGATTCAGCTTACTTAAAAGATCTTAGACCCCAGATTAACTTCTTAACTAGTTATATTGCCTATATGGCTACATACAGGAGGTAAAAGAGGAAAGAAATTTCGACCACTGTGTTGCATTTCCATTCCCCAAGCTTCTTAAGGAGGTCTCATTTCGAGGCTTATTACGTCTTGTAGCTCCCGTTGACTAATGTTCTGTCCTATTGGTCTTTGGCTGGGAAAGTACAGTTGTAGTCTTTCCCTCGAAGTATACATCGATAAATCTTGAAGCAGTTGTACCTCCTGGACTCCAATATCAGTACCCATCTGCCGCCTTTTCAATGGTGGCATAGGCTAATTCCTAGCCATTCTTCTGCTTATACCTTGTATTTTGTGCTTCTTTTTAATGCATCAGGAAAAGCATTATCAATTCAATGAAGTTTTATTTCTAATCCATGTAGTATCAGTATTTCTGTACTAAACCTCTCCTTATATAGATAACCAGGCTGTATACTAAATTTCTTCTTTAAAAATTCAGACACATTTAAACAATAAAAGTTCAAAGCAAGTTTTGCTTTTTTAAAAGACTCCTTAGGAATACATTTTGAAAGAAAAAACATACTAATCTTCTTTAACTTAAAATAAATAGGTGTGGGCACAGAACAAAGCTGGAATTAAAATAAGCCAGACACAATAGTTCCCACACCCATCTCTGGCGACAGTATTCATAAAATGCTTTTCTCATTTACATAACCAATTTCTTTACCTCCCTGTTCTTTTCTGATAACAATAAATATCCCCAAGTTAACTCTCCTGGAGGTTTTTCATGGGGAAGGGGGAATCTAGAAGTCTTCTAATTAACATGGAAACTGAAACGAACTTGCTCATCTTCCTCCCCAAATTTCCATCTGTTTTTTTTTCAGTATCACAATCAGTTACTGATACAAACATATCATAGCCTAATTTCATTTAAAAAAATTAGTCCAGTGAAATCTCCATTCAACAACAAATACTTCATTTTGGTGAAACTTCTTATTTCTGTAAAATAATTTTAGATGTTTAGTTTTGTAATGAGTTTCATTCACAAGACAGTTAAGATGTATTTTCAAGGAAGGAAAATGTTCCTTGCTAAAAGAATGGTGAGAGATGTGCAGGCTGCGTTACATCCCTGCTTCTATTGATCTAACTGAACTGCACTGGCAGATGTGTTGTCTATTTGAGTGCTGCTGGATGCCATGTGTTCATCTGAAGATGTGGTGAACTGTGAGATTCATTTATAGACCAAAACCACACAAATTCTGCTCTGTGGAAGGCCAAAAAACAAGAGTAGCCTAATCAGACCCCATGTCGCTTTAAGATATTTTCTGCATTGAAAGGTGGTATCTAAGAGCAGATGTGTTGGGACCAAGCAGGGGCTAGTGGCAGAGTCCTTAGAGGTCTAGAGGCAATCTTTGGCTGGTCAAAGAAAAAAACTGTCCGAAAACATTTCTTCATCTAATGTTTGCAGGTATTCCATGTATGTGCAAGATGCCTGGTATAAAGCAACTCATTCACACATTATATCAAGTCAACAAAGGTTAATAGTCCATATCCAGAATGGAGACAGACACTTCTTTAAAAGGTGTCAACGCTGTATTATTATTATTTTATTATAAAATATTTTATTATTTTACTAATCCCATTTTGGAACTGAATCATATCTGGCTATTTAGCAAACTTCCCGTATCTCACTGTGGAAATACATCTCCAGACTCCAACTGCCTTTTATTGTTCAGGTGGCTCCATTCCAACCTCAAGCCTTAGGTAAATAATCTGTTATCTAATCTAATTTATTGTCCATCCCCAGCCACCAACTTGAAGCAATGCAAAGTATCCTCAGCACCCTACCATTAGTAATGCCCTGTGGGAGGACAGAAGCATCCTTCACCAAAATTATACCTTTCTACAAGTTTCATCTGGTCTCAAACCCTACTCAGTCAATTTCTTGACAATACCACTGTCATTTTCTGACTTTCACCTCCCTAGTCTTTGTATCCCTTCAAAACAGTACTCAATCCTTATGAAGGTTACCACCCAATCCAAAAAGGGTGGGAGATGAAGTTCCTGAGCTTAAATCCAGCCATGTATTATGCAATCCAAATGGATTCCACTAGTCTTGAAGTTGATTTCTAGATCAATATTCATATGGACCCTAAGATCTTCAGAGTTGTCCTCATAGACCATGACCTTGACTGGGATGGAGAAAATGCTAAATAGCTTTATTACTGTACCTTCTGCTGATCCAGTGCTGTACCTTGCATAATGCAAGACTTGCCTTGCAAGCCCTACAGATATCCAAAATCAAAAGCCCATACATGAAAAAGAGATAATGCCTCAGTAATTCCGTTATCAACCAAGGCACACAGCACCAAAAGGATATCATACTGCAAGCAATTCAGAACAAATGCCCTCGAATCTATCACTCTAGAGGATAAAAATGACTGATCATTGTTGAACATTAACATTTGCCAATAGCAACAGCCCTGCTTCCACAAGTATCTTGTTTCTATGGAAAGAGGTGCTATTGTGCTCTTCCAAGAACTGTTGTCATGTGTGCAAATTAGGCTCACCTGGACCAACCCCTCATAGGGTGCCTTCCATGCACTAACTCCATAACCCTGAAAGACAATCATTCTGCCCTGCATAAACATACTTTACATCATTCAATTACTGTGCTCTGGCTCTTTCTTTAGGACCAAATTAGATATGATGGCATCTTGCATCTAAGCTGGGGTCAGTTCTGCCATTGTAAAGCCTAATACAGTTAAATTAAAAATACAGTGAGAGGGTGACAAGAATATATCATCCCACCAGATTAGGTTCTCATGGCGTTTTTAAATCACTATCATTAGGCTGCTAACTGATGGTCACATCCTGAGTTGGACCCTGGGATGCTGTCATATCTGGTTTGGCCCTCAGTTTTAAGCAAAGATGAGTAGATGAACCCAAAGTTCTTCATTCCAGCATAGTTATGCAAGCATCAGGTGAGCAGCATTTCACTCACATGGAACTGCTGTCAGTTCTAAAAGGCCACATGCTAGAAGCAAACTTGTGAGAATCCAGTGAGTTTCAGAGATAGGTCTGGAAGCGTCAGTGATATAATATGTTCAGGAACTGAAGACACTTGTATATACATGCCATTGTTTCAGGATAGTTATAAGAACTGCCCATGTTTGTTTGTTTGTTTGCTAAATTTCTAAAACTTTCCAAACCTGTAGAGAAACATATTAGATGCCAGTAGATCTGGCTCTGAGTTTTTCACCTGCAGCTCTAGCATCATAAACAGAGAGGCTTTCTTCTGCAATAATATAATCTGTGAATATGACCAATAGCTTTCTTTTTTGCAGAAATAAATATTTATTCCACAACTTACACATGCATGCACACACACACACACACACACAGATTAATACAAAGAATAGACGGAATGTTGACCCCCTCCCACAAAAAATCAGGTGGCATTTAAAATGGAACTCTACTTGTGTTTTTGTCCAAATTGCTGCTCTAAAATTACAAAAGATAAGTGCCACCTTTCAACATGAATAAACTTAAATATATGCTAAAAATAAGCCAGCATTAACTTGTGCAGTTTCACGCTTCTGCAGTGAGTAAAGGGTACAGTTTTCAATTATATGCTTTGCAAAATCAAATGTCAAAGAAATCACTGGAACAGAACTCTTTAAAAATGTTAGTGTACAGAATTTGGAAATGCTAAAATTTAAAATTTAGACCAGGTAGGTTTAATATTTGGAGATGAAACATATGATGACAACCCCGTTCACTTTCCTCACTCAGGGGCAAGACTTTCCCTTTGTTCTCTTTCACTTCTGTGACTAAACTGCTCTAGTAACATGTTTTCTTCTTTGCTGAAGAACTCTAGGGGCCATTCCGCACAACTTAAATGAAGCCGAAGTCTTACCTTTTGTAAATGCTATTAATTTAACGTTCCACATGACGTCATAAACAAACTGCAAAACTCCCGCCAAACTCCAGCAACAATTGGAATTTTATAGCGCTTAGGGGGTAATCCAGAAAAGTGGATTCCCCCGGGGAAAAACCGCTACACTTCTGAGCACAAGCTGCAACGCATCAGTGAAAGACATGTGTGTTCTCAAAATAGCTGTAGAAAGAATGTCCCTCCCTAGCTCTCGCCCCCGAGCTTCCGAAAACGCAATCGCCATTTTTGTTCCTTAAACCGGTGAAAGCAACGAATAAGTTAGGCTTTTTTCGTTGAAGTCCCATCACAGAAGTGCTTAACAGTAAAACAAAGCTCCCTTCTGCAATTGTCTTTAAAGTTTTCAAGCACAATACATCCCCCTGTTCGACACTGCCCATAATTTCAGCCAGAAATTGCACCCATCGGGGGGAGGGATTTTTTTTTTTACTTGAAGAGCATGTAAACAATTGTCAGCTTCTATGCTAGCAAAAAAGGTTTTTCTGAGACACTGAATGAACAAATATTCATTGCTACTAGTGTTTTGGGGTTTTTAAAAAACAGTTTTTAAAGGGAAATGGGCTTTTCGGGAGCATGAACACAACAGTTCATTGGCTGTTCTGTTTGATTGACGGAAGAAGCGCTGAAAAATATCGCCTCGTTTGTTGTGATTCCGGCGAGACTGGAAACCTGTGGGGAATGAATAGACCACTATTGGGACTTCAATATTTCACTAGAATTGAAGGTGTGCAGAATGACAAAATTCCGCTATTAAATATAGCATTTCTGCATACTGCAAACATTTAGTGACATTGGTAGTTGTGCGGAATGGCCCTAGCTGTCCCACCCACAGTATGATATTTTGGCTGTTGACTGTGCCCAGGAACCTGAGGGGCCCACTTTAAATTATATTACTTGAGAAGTTTTAATATTCCAAATAAAAAAAATATTTTACTCGACCTAAAGGGAAAAAATAAGGTGAAATCAGGGTTAATATTTCTGAGCTCAGTACAGATATCTCTGAGGTAAAATCAGTAAATGCACAGACATTAGTTCTTCTATTTTAGGCTAATGGGAGTTTCTTTAGCTTTTGACTTAAATCTTTATGTTGAAAGGCTTTTGCTCCAGTGTTTTCCCCCAAACACTAAAATATACTTTTTGAGTACTCTCTTTCGGTTTCTAGAAGGCTGGTACACTCTTTCCAGTATTCAAAAATCAGATTTAAGTTTTTAAAACTGATTCTTAAAGATTCTAAAGGCAGTTTCTAACCACACCAGACCTGGGATCTCTGCACTCTTCAGGGCTAACTCCTTGTTTGACTGGATAGAAAACTTTTCCTCTCAATAGATGATCAATCCTTTTTCCTTAGTCCAAATGCACTCATTTGGGAAGCTGCCCAGGTTAGAGCAGGATGCAATTACTGCACGTTTATCTTCCCTTAGACCCATTATGCACGGGGGGAATAGCACACATTCGGGGTGGAATGGCGGCGACTAAAATCACCGATAACGCATGGTGCCGGCTGCAACCGGCCACAGCTTTGGTACATGCTGCTGAAAAAGCCACGCGGAAGAAAGCGCAGCTTCCGGGTGACTGGGGCGCAACCAGAAGCGGCGCCAGGATCGCCGCATGCATAATTGGTTACTCTGGATTTTGCCGCCATCGCGCCCCATCCCGTGCATAACCAGTGTGCTTCACGCCTTCCCCCTCCACGTTTTCCATGTGACCCGAAATCGCCGTTTTGGCGGCCGTGCATAATGGGCCTTTGAGACAAACTCCTCGAAGTCACAGATGGTGAAACAAACATGGAAGCGACTCACATCACCTCCACAGAAAGAGGCATCATAACTAGGGTGCCAGCACAAGATGTAGACCTTCCTCCTGAGAAACCCCCTCAGAAACCCTCTCAGCATGAAAAATCAAATGGCTCCAAAGGAACATCCCTGCTTACCAAAGGTTTGTAGCTGGAAGAACAAGCTGGAAATTCCATCCCTGAGACACCACTTCAACATGAAAAGATTAATGCCAACTCTTTTGACTCTATGCCTTCTTTAGAGTCATCACATTGCTCCATCATGGAAGAATGTTTAAAAAACTTAGAACACTTAACCAACATAAATCCGTACAATAGAGATGTTTAGGAAGAATATCTAAACTCTCACTCCCACACACCTAGTAACTGCAACAAAGATACAAAAGAACTAAAATCACAAACAGTAGCAATTAATGAGGATTATGAACTAGATTCACGTGCAATCCACAATGCACTCCAAGGCAACAGCCTGGAAGATATTAACAGATCAAAGACCCTGGCAACAGAATTGCAAGAGGCCAGAAGGCAGGACACTTTCTTTCCAACCCCAGTCACCATCCAAGCTCCCCTGGAAGATGATCCTGACCAACCAGAAGCTGTGGAGGATCCTTTCCGCCCCTTCCAGGACAATGTTATGGCATGACGTCTAGAGCATCCAGCACCCGAGGCCTGGCCAAACTACTAGAAATTCTGTCCTGGAATGTGGCGGGTTGGACGCGGATCCAATCAGGCAACTCGGAGATTTCCTTTATTCAATCATCTTATGATATCATAGCTCTGCAAGAGACTTGGACTCTAGAACTCGATGGTTATAATTCCTTTAAACTAGAGGCAACCCCAGGTATTGGTTCTGGGAGGCTAAAGGGAGGTCTGGGCATTTTGGTTTCCACCCAATTGAGAGCTGTATGTATAGCACTAGATCCTCTTTTACATTTAGCTATGGCTATTCTGATTTGTTGGGATTCACGGAATATACTGTTTTTCAATGTATACCTTCCACCGCAGTGTAAGAGAGCTGACTCCATAGCTTTTTACCAGGCACTGGAGCAGATATTCAGATGACTAGCCAGGAACATCCTGATGCCAAACTTATAGTAGTAGGGAACTTCAATTCCCGGATAGGGCCAGATAATGATGTGTTCTGCACTAAGTATAATTTATCAGCCTACGATCATACTGAGGTCGATGCTTATAGTTTACTTCCCCGCCTATCCAAAGATCCATGCTCTAACTTTGCAGATGCTTGCTTGGCATCCATGGCCTAAGTTTATCTATACTAAATTGATCACTAAATAATGATTATCTCGGTGAATTTACATTTATGGCCGGTACTAGAGCTAGTACAATTGATTACATGTTACTCAAGGGAGCCTCTCTTAATCAAGTCAGGGGGTTTCAGGTTCTCCCTTTCTTGGAGGGTGACCATTTCCCACATCTTTTGCAACTATGTCCCCCCGGTAATCATTGTTTCCTTGAAGTAGAGCTCCACATTCATATTCTTCCAACAAATCATATCAGGTGTCAGATTAAGTGGTCAGACCAACTTAATCTAGAACAAGGAAGTCATAGCCACAGAAGATCTGTCCAGCATCAAATGTGGATATCTCACAGAATCCAATCTCTCCTTATGACTTATATGTGGACAGGCTAAAACCTGTCCTATTTAAAGATTCTTACCTAGATAGCAAGAAAATGAACAAAGCAAGAAAGCCATGGTTATACAAAGAATGTGTCAAAGCAAAAGAGGATTTGTCTAGAGCCTTTAGTCTGTATTCTAAGGCAGGACTAGATTGTAGGAGTGAAACATTTGACACAGTTCTAAAATTTAAGAAAAATACAAAAAACTACTATATCAAAAAAAGATCCAATGCAGTAAAGAATTGTGGGAAATCCTCATACAATCTGTAAAAGATAAAAATAACTCTCTGTTCTGGAAACTGACCCCTGGCATTGATTCCAGATATAGATCTCCGATTGATGTCCATATTTCTCCACATACCTGGGTAGTATATTTTCAAAATCTCTAAAGGTAAAGGTATCCCCTGTGCAAGCACCGAGTCATGTCTGACCCTTGGGGTGACACTCTCCAGCGTTTTCATGGTAGACTCAATACGGGGTGGTTTGCCAGTACCTTCCCCAGTCATTACCATTTTACCCCCCAGCAAGCTGGGTACTCATTTTACCGACCTCGGAAGAATGGGAAGCTGAGTCAACCTTGAGCCGGCTGCTGGGATTGAGCTCCCAACCTCATGGACAGACAGCTTCACACAGCATTTCTGCCGCTTACCACTCTGTGCCACAAGAGGCTCTTTCAAAATCTCTATAAAGATCCAAATTGCCATTATAGTCGATGTTTATTAACGGGTATAGCAGAGTGGCCTCCAGTCTCCTGCAGCAAAGTAAAGTCACTCATCCGGCAGCTGAGATGCAGAAAGGCCCCAGGACTAGATGGTATTCCTCCTGAACTAATTAAAAACAATAAAGATTGGTGGGCTCCACTTTTAGCAGCTTTGTTTTCCTATATTAACACAACAGGACGGATCCCCAAGAGTTGGGAAACAGCAATTATAGTACCCTTCTATAAAAAAGGAAATCGGAGGGACCCAACAAATTATCGTCCAATTAGTGTACTTAGTGTTCCTAGTAAAAGCTATGCTAAACACCTTTTAGACAAACTATCCATCTGGCTAGATCAGGAAAAGCTGATTGCGAGGGAGCAAGCTGAATTTAGGGAAGGGGCATCCACCTTGGATCATTGTTTAACTATCCAGCATCTAATAGAGAAATATACCTCTACTAGTCCCACCTCATTATATGCTGTCTTTGTAGACTTCAAAGCAGCATTTGACTCTGTTTCCAGAGTTCATCTCTGAGAAAAGCTAGACTCCACTTCAATTGATCAAAGGCTTCTGATTCTCATTAGAACTTTATACCAGAACACGGCTCTTAGAGTAAGATGTAGCAAACAAGGACATTTAACTGACTTAATTAATATCTTCAAAGGGGTCAAGCAAGGCTGTGTCTTAGCCCCTGCACTTTTCAACTTCTATTTAAATGATTTGATCCAAGTGTTTCAAGATTCAGACTTGTATCCCCCAATATTAGCTGGTTGCCCAATCCCTATACTGCTTTACGCCGATTATTTAGTTCTTCTTTCAAGAACCCCCATAGGGATTAGGCGAATGCTTAAAAAACTTATTCAACATTGCGAAAAAAAAAACACCTTGAAATTAACTACCAAAAGACCAAGGCCATGGCATTTGGCAAATGTCAAAAATCTAGAACATGGATGCTAAATGGGCACAAAATTGAACAAGTAACCAAATGTAAATATTTAGGTGTATATATTCAAGCCTCTGGAGCAAAGAGCATCCATTATTCATATATATCAGAACTAGCGCAAAGATCAGCAAATAACATCTTGAAATTCTATCAAACAAAGGGCAAATTCTTTATACCAGCAGCCCTGAAACGATACTATGCTAAATCTCTAGCCCAACTCACTCATGGTGCATTTTTGGGTGCTCCAATATCAGATACTATCAAGCTTGAAAGAGTCCAGTCTAAATTCCTTTGGGCACTCCTCCAACTTCCATGCCATGTAACCAACTCCATGGAGCATCTGGAAACAGGAATGTTAATGGTCCAAGACAAAATCTGCCTGTCAGCAATAGGAATGTGGCTGAAATTAATACATAACCCACAGGGTATAGTTTCTTTAACCCTGAATGACAACTTCCAATCATCTTGGACTAAAGCTGTTCACAGAGGAACCCAAAGTCTGGGCTTCTCCACACACTTATTATCCAAATTAGCTCATGATCAAGCTGCATCATTAGTTAAGCAGCAGATACAAGACAATCATTGTCAACTGGACCTGAATAAAGCTCCAACTTTTTTGTCCCCAGTTAAAACAAGGTATGTTCTGGCCCCTGCCCCTTATCTGTCTCAGCTGGTAATAAGTAAACAAAGAAGGGCATTTACCCTTGCAAGATGCTCCATCTTGCCTTCAGCTGACCGTTTATGCACTGGGAACTTCACTTCCCCGGCTTCCATGCAGGAGCACAAATTGGGTGCGGATGAGGTACACCAGGCCAAATGCTCCCCCATGTGGGTGCAGGAAGAGGTGGGGCTACCTGCCATGACTAAAACTCCAGCCTGCAGCCTGGCATGAAACCTCCAGTGCGTAAACGGTCTTATAGAGGGTCACTATAAAAACATTCCCCTTACTCTGAGACAATGTTTTTGTGGGGTGGCAAAATTTATACAAGAGAGCATATATTGTTCCACTGGCCTGCTTACGTAGACATTCGTAGCAACTTGATTGGACCACTCCTTTAAAAGTTGCCAGAACATCATGATGTAGATCGAGCAAAGAGGCTGCTAAATGATGAGTCCCCCCAGGTGACAACTCAGCTGGCTAAGTTCTGTGCTACCGCCATAAAAATCCGATGCTCTAAAGTAGCATAATTTTAAGTTCTATTTTATGATCCGTTTTACATTGGATTACATTAAATTACCATATTCTTTTGGTCTTTTATGTATTAGCTTCATATAACTTGGTCTGAAAGACTGTAATAAAGTTTGAATCTGAATCTGAGTCCAAATGTGAGTCTTCACCTACTTCCCAAACTTCCTTGCCAACTTTCCTCCAGTTCCCCATCTATGTTAAGCTGCTCTCAGCTAAGGCTGAATCTCAAATTGACTCTTCTGCTCAACTCTTCTCAGCTAGGACTGAAATTAGACTCAAGGCAGAAATCACACTGACTCTATCCTCAGCATGCAAGTCTTCTTCTGCTCAGCTGATGCTAATCAATCAGATTGCTTGGAGTAGCTTTTCATTCAAGTTTCATTCAAGTTTCTCTGTTTCTGTAAAGTATTAAAGGTAAAGGTAAAGGTATCCCCTGTGCAAGCACCGAGTCATGTCTGACCCTTGGGGTGACGCCCTCCAGCGTTTTCACGGCAGACTCAATATGGGGTGGTTTGCCAGTGCCTTCCCCAGTCATTACCGTTTACCCCCCAGCAAGCTGGGTACTCATTTTACCGACCTCGGAAGGATGGAAGGCTGAGTCAACCTTGAGCCGGCTGCTGGGATTGAACTCCCAGCCTCATGGGCAAAGCTTTCAGACGGCTGCCTTACCACTCTGCGCCACAAGAGGCTCTTGTGTATTAACCTTTCACAATCCCTCAGCTGTTTTCACAAAACTTCTAAACTTTTAAAAAGCATAGCCCATTACAGATATCTTCCTGGTTATTCATTATATACATACAAAATATTCTTCAGGCTTTGAAAACCCCCAGAAGTGATGCGATCATGCACAATACAGTTGGAAAACATAACTATGTACATGGCCGCTCTGGACCCCTCCCCTTCCCACTCCCTCTAGGCTTATTTCAGGCCATTCTGGGAGGTGGGATGACTCAACATGACCATATATAATCATATCACCCAAAAATAAATTTTGAAAGAATCTAAAAATTACTTAATTCCCACCCATTCAGGAAACCCTTCCAGGGCTGTCAAGAAATTCCTTACACAATCTGCCTTACACAAGGGAAAGCCATTTCACATGATTACAGGATGGGCTGATTCCTAGCATGTTTTGTGCATGTAAGTTCTTAGGGGAAAATGCAGAAAAATAAGAAAATGCTAAATCTATAATGCAGGTACTAATATATATTGTGAAAATATGGCAAAATAAATCAAGAGTACAATGGTGTTTTAGGCACTAACATCTATTCCAACAGAAGCTTTGAAGAGTTTTGTCAGTGAATGTCCAATCATTTGTTGAAGTATTTATATGCAAACTAAATGAATAAATATAGAGTAATATATTGAAAGAAGATCAACACTTATTTAAATGTAGCTTTAAAAACTAAAATTGATAACCAGATTAAAATTATGAACTACTAGAAAGTAAGCCCGCTGCCGTTTGAATGCAGCGGGCGCTAGGGAGCCTATAGAGTTGGGCGGGGTGGGTGATCGAGGGGGGGGCGGCGAGGGCGTGCACCGGAGGCCGGGGATGGGGTGGCCTGTGTAGCTCCCACGGCGTGGACCTACCGGAGTTGTTAGTGTCGTGAAGGATATTAGAGCATTGTTGGGGGGGCCGGGGCACGGCGGCGCTGTTGGGGCGGGATCTGGCAGGAGCATTCTCTCAGGGGGGGTTGTCGCGGGTGCGGATGGAGGGTGTTATGGCTCCATGGCTGTGGGAGAAGCGGGTGTCAGGTGATGTTTGTTGGGCAGGCCAGCCGTGCGGGTGCATCCTGGAAGGCAGACCGGAGTTCTTGGTGGCGGCATTCTTCGTGGGGGAAGGCCAGTGCGGCTCGGGCATTGTTGGCGGGGTGGCCGCAGGGTTGCGGGAGTCGTGTGGGGTGGCCGGAGTTGCGGTGGCGGCTGGGGCTGGCAGCAGCCGCTCCTGGGCGCAGGGTCAGTGGTGGACCGTCAGTGTCAGGGGCTGGGGAGGTAATGGCGGGCAGGCACATGGGCGCGAGTTGGTGGGGCAGATCAGGAGGCGCTTTGCGCCTCCCGATTCGTCACTTCGTCGGCAATGGGCCGATCGCAAGCTGCGCTGCGCACGGTTCGCGATTGGTCTGTTGCCCCCGGACTGACAATCGGAGGGCCCAATCGGCAGGCGCAAAGCTCCTGCCGATTGGGCCCTCCAATTGTCAGTCATGAGGAAGGGGCCTATCGGCACCCTTCCTCATCACGGACAGGGCCCGCCTTGAGTGCCCTTAGCCAATTATTTAATCTGCTCCGCAGGAGCGGTTAAAGACTAGAGGAATGTTATATTCATATGGAACCAGTATGGAACCACTGCTCTTGATCACAACCCCATGTTTGCTCTGCCTTTACCTCTGCTTCTTATAATGATATTTCAAATTAGGATGCCTAAGAACAGATCATCAATACAGTTTATAGACATTAGTTACCCTTACTTTTAGTCACATTTCCTGCCACCATTTGGAATGGTCAAAACAAGTGTCTGGTTGAGGCCTCCCCAGAATCACCTTGCAGATTAGTTGTTTTCTACCAGCACTCATCTGGTGTAGTCATATCAAAATAAAACTAAAGATCACAAACAATCCTTGTCTTGGCCTCCAAAACCTGTCTGAGGCCTTTATTCTCATCAACCTGAAAACTTGTTCACATATATAAATAATGTAGAAATTATGTCTTTGTAGTAGAATGAAGAACTGCTATCATACATAAGAATTCAAATACTTTTTAATGTGCAATAGTACAATATGTGCAATAATTTCCACTACTTTTGTTAAGATAAAGTATTGAGGAAATTAGATTATCACATGATGGTGTAAGGTGGATGTCCTAATACATCATCATTAAACATTATAAAGTTGAAGTTGCATGCAGAATACTCACTCCCTACCTGAGTGGCCCTCCCTTGGTTGTGCCATCAATAGGGAGAGAGCACTCTGCCAATGAGGACCAGTCAGTTCAAATTGTGTGCAGACAACTCACTCCCTACCTGAGTTGCCCTCCTGAGAGTGTGCCACCAATAGGGAGAGAGCACTCTCCCAAAGAAGGCCAATTGTAGGGCTTATCTTCTTTCTCTTTCTGCTGCTAACCAGGTAGAAGATTTGCTAGCCTCTTTGAAAGGGCCTGCTGCTGGAAAGTTGCCCCCATCCTCAGCCTCTTCCCAGCATCCATCTCCTCCAGACAAGGGAGTGAAACCATCTGCTTCCTTTGCCTCCTCTGTTCATCTCAGGTTTCAGCTGTCTGCTGGAAGAAAAGATAGGCAGAGGAAAGACAGGCTAGGAAGGCAGAGAGAATCAATATTTAAAAAATAGAATGCCAACAGACAGACAGAATGCAATGAATGTCTTAACTCAGTCAAGGGTTCATTCCGGCAGTCCAAGGGCATCAGCAGAAGGAGAAGCTCCACAACCCAAACGTCCCAGTCTGAAGTTAATATAGGCTATCAGCAGTCTTGGTGTCTTCACTTTATTATTATTATTATTATTATTATTATTATTATTATTATTATTATTATTATTATTATTATTATTATTATTTCGATTTATTTCCCACCACTCCCAAATGGCTCGCGGCGGGTTACAATGTCTTAAAAAAACCATTAAAACTCCCATTAAAAGACTTTAAAATGTCACAACATGGCAGCACAATAATAAGATCCCCTTCCTACCCCCATTCTTAAAAAAGGGGGGGTGGAGGAGAAGGAGGTCAACGATGTTCAAGAAGCCTGAGGGAGAGCAGTCGATGTACCCCAGCAGCCCCAGCCTCAACCATAGACCTGGCGGAAGAGCTCCGTCTTGCAGGCCCTGCAGAACGTTAAAGGGTCCCGCAGGGCCCGCAGCTCACCCGGTAGCTCATTCCACCAGGTGGGGGCCAGGACTGAAAAGGCCCTGGCCCTGGTCGAGGCTAGGCGTGCTTCCCTAGGGCCGGGAACTTTGTGATGAGTTACAGTCTTCAGTCACCAATTGTCTTACTAACATGGTGTGCTGCCTTTTAAACTGGATCTCTTTTCCAGCACATTGGCTCAGGTGAGCCAGGTGGACTGACAAGGAAGGGAGCTGCGACTGGAGGCTGGACAGAGGAATGAGGATCTCCTGCAACAACTTTGGAATCAAAGACCTGTTTTGTCTGCAGCTCCATTCCCTCCTGCTGGTCAGAGCTCTCTGCCTGTTGAACATCTGGCTGGGCTTCATTCAGCTGATGCTCAGGTGAAGCTGGGAGCTTCTAGCAAGGTTTTCCTCCAAGGAGTCCTCCCTAACAGGGCCTGGGCTCACAACACCTGCCCATGGCCCTGCAGCTGTCCATAGGAGCATTCTTTGCTTTTCCCCACCCTCCCTCTCCTTAGAGGGGCTGGGAGGATCCAGTAGCCTTCCCCATACTGGCCCTTGAAAGATTTGGGGAGAAGGGAAGGAGGCAACCCCCCCCCCCCGGCCTTACCTGTTGTCAGAATTCCAGACTTGTAAACAAGAAATCTTCTTTGAGGAAAGATTCTTAATTTCAAGCTGCAACATCAAGCACTACATAGCCAGAACTAATTGATACAGGCAAAGCATTACAATATAAAACCCAATCACCTCTCCCTTGGGCAGTTGGTAACTCGGGTGTCAGGGTGAGACATAACATGGAGCTTGTTACCCAAATTGCGTGGACACGTGTCCTAAAACACGTATCTTTGAGCTTGTGGGGAATATTAGCTCAAATGCTGCGAGAGGGGGGTAACTTAGCGTTATCGGACCTATGTCTACGAGGGTTTATTACACCCGTGGGAACTCAAGGCAAACACAGATTTAAAGGTAAAATATTAATATAAGATTTTATTGAAAGGAAAATAACAAAAGTACACACAAATAGCTAACACATACAAGCAGTCATATAGAGAAGGGGGCGGAAGAGTGGAAGGCTTGATAGTTACCTGTCCGAGGAGTGGTGGGTCAGAGGAAGAAGCACTAACCAGCGTGGGAGGTCCCGGGTTGGAAGACACTCAGAGTGGCTGTGTGAAGTCACAGTTTTTATAGGATTTTGGGAAGGGGGCTACGTGACAAGACTCAGATAAGCATGTGCTGGAAGTTTCCAGGGTCCCCAGAGATTAGGACAATACCTGGCCAAGTGGGGGGATGGCCATAAATGGATTTGGATAAAGGTATTAATGGCTCTGAGGAAGAAAGCCATCAGGTCTAGCTGGCAGGAAATATCCCCTGGCAGAGGGGCCAAGTGTGAAAAATGTTGCAAGACAAAGGATTTTCCTAGGAGCCCTTAGGCAAACAGGAGGAAGCCAGTCCACTTGCTTAGAAATACAATGGGGGGGGGTGAGCTGATGCAAGCTTGAGTCCAGCGGCACCTCTGGGCCAGGCAAAGGCTGTCATTCCAAACCTAAGGCAGAGAGCAAGATTTCTAAGATGGAGTCTGGCCTGGCTTGGCTGACCCTAGCAGTGTCATGGCTTTAGCTTAAGCCTAGACTATTGTGGGGTGCCATTGGTTATAGAAGACAGTGTGCCAAGGCATAAGGCAGGGATCCTGCCATGTGTAACAAGCTATCTCCGTGTTAGGTACGGCTTCTGGGAATTATGCCAACAGGAGATGTTTTGAGAAACTGCGGCACTAACATGTCATATGCCCCCGAAGCTGTAAGCAGCATCTAAATGCAAGCAGCTGGCTAAAAGCAAGGAAAATGGATAACTGATGTAGGCCAGGCCAACATGAACAAACCTATTTCATGGCAGAAGGCACAGGATTCGGACACCTGTTCAACCTGTTTTGTGGCAGATATCGGGGATGGAAAGGAGGCAGTCTTTCCCTGCCTGGTCTGACCTTTGGGAGATATGGGGGGTGGGAAGGAAGTAGCCCATCTCCCCCCACACACACACACGCATACAACCTTCCCAACCCTGTCTGGCCTTTGGGAGATATGGGAGGTGGGAAGGTGGCAGACCACCCCTCCATGGCGTGGCCTTTGGAAGATGTGGGGTTTGATGGACAGGTGGGGACAGCGATAACCTAAGTAGACACTGTTGTATGGGGATGAGGTTTAGGAGGACCAGTGCCCCTCCAAAGCAGCTGTTTTCTCTAGGAGAATTGATGCCTTCCTTCTCTCTCCCCTTTTTCTTTCTTTCTTTCTTTCTTTCTTTCTTTCTTTCTTTCTTTCTTTCTTTCTTTCTTTCTTTCTTTCTTTCTTTCTTTCTTTCTTTCTTTCTTTCTCTCTTTCTCTCTCTCTCTTTCTTTCTTTCATCCTGGCTTTCTCTCTTTCATCTTCCTGAGTGCGTCCAGGCCCTCACCTGGACATTGGCAACTCATCTGGCTGCATATGGAGGAGTCAGGATTCAAACCCAGCTCTTGTGATTAAAATCTGCTACTTTTTAACTACTTCACCACACTGGATTTCAAGATCGAATGGGAAGCAGGGGCAGGAGGGCAGACCCCAAGAAGGTCACAGTGCATGTGTATGTGCTAATCCCTGTTGTATTCCTGGGTACAATGAGCTTTGCTTTTAGTCAACTTATAATGAGCAGAAGGGACATATGTCTGTGTCTTTCTATTAACAAATGGTATAACAAGCTCTAGGTGATTATGAAAATGGATGCAATGAATATTAGCTGTTCCAAATAAAGTGAGCCATAATAAGATGCTGTAATTATGTAAAGATCTGTTCTAAATTTACAAACTCTGAAAGATATCCAGAGTAAAACATTAAATCACGTAATTACAGAACTGCCAGCTATCATTTTATTCTCATTTTTCATTATGTAAATCTCATTTTTCATTATATACACACAAATAAACTTGTTTAATTAAAGACAACAAATCAATCTGGAATGAATTTAAGAGTTCAAATGTAGAATCATAGAATCATAGAGTTGGAAGGTATCTCCAGGTTCATCTAGTCCAACCCCCTGCAGAATGCAGGAAATTTACAACTAGCTGCCCTCACACAGTTACCCCAAATCCATGCCCAGGTGATGCCCCCCCCCCTGAAAAAAAACACCAGAATTCCTGGTCAGTCTGGCATGGAGGATATTCATCTCCCAACCCCAAGTTGGCAATTGGCATATCCCTGGGCGTGCAAGAAAGGGCTGCAAGAGCCAAGATCAGACATAATCCCTTCTGCCCACACACTTACAATCTACCTAAGTTCATAAAATCAACTTTTCTGTGAGATATCTTGCCCTTGCTTAAAAACTTCCAAGGAAGGAGAAGCCAACACCTCCCGAGGAAGCCTGTTCCACTGAGAAACCACTCTGTCAGAAATTCTTCCAGATGTTTAGCTGAAAATTCTTTGCAATTAATTTCAAACCATTGGTTCTAGTCCGACCCTCTGGGGCAACAGAAAACAACTCTGTTCTATCTTCTATATGACAGACCCTCAAGTATTTGAAGGTGGTTATAATATTGTCTCTTAGTCGCCTTCTCTCCTGGCTAAACAGACCAAGCTCCCTCAAATTTTTCTCATACAACTTGGTCTCCAAACCCCTCACCATCTTTGTAGTTCTCCTCTGGACATGTTTCAGTTTCTCTACATCTTTCTTCAATTGTGGTGCCCAAAAGTGAGATCTAACCAAAGTGGACTAAAGTGGTAACATCACTTCTTTTAATACAGCCCAAAATCCCATTTGCCTTTTTAACCACCAAGTCATACTCCTGACTCATGTTCAGTGTATGGCCTACTAAGACCCCTAGATCCTTTTCACACATACTACTACCAAAACTGGCCTCCCTCCATCCTATAGTGATGCATTTCATTTTTCCTACCTAAACACAGAACTCTACATCTCTATTGAATTTCATTTTATTAATTTTAGCCCAGTTTTCCAGCCTGTCTAGATCATCCTGTATCCTGATTCTGTCTTCTGCTGTGCTTGCTACCCATCCCAGTTTAGTATCATCTGCAAATTTAATAAAAATCCCCTCTATTCCTTCATCCAAATAATGTATGAATATGTTGAACAACACAAGGCCCAGGATAGATCCCTGAGACACTCCACTTGTCACTCCTCTCCAAGAGGATGACAAACCATTAACAAGCACCCTTTGGGTGTGCTCTGTCAACCAGTTATTGATCCACCTAACAGTAATAGGATCCATTTCATATTTTACCAAGTTGTCAACAAGAATATCATGTGGAACCTTATTAAAAGCTTTACCGAAATCAAGATAAACTATATCCACAGCATTCCCTTAATCCAGCAAGATAGTAACTTTATCAAAAAGAGAGATAAGGTTAGGCTGACATGACTTGTTCTTGAGAAAGCCATTCTGACTCTTAGTAAATTATAGAATTTTTTCTGTTTAACATTTCTTCTGTTTTATATTCTTTAGCTTTTTACTGTTCTTTTGAACCTATGAAAAAGCAGGATGATGATGACGATAATGATGATGATGACGACGATGACGATGATGTTAGTCAGTGGTCCCCAAACTTTTTATCACCAGGGACCACTCAACGCTTGACAATTTTACTGAGGCCCACTGCCCTAATGCTCTCTGACTCTGGTCGCTATGGTAATGTTTAAACATCCCTTCAAAATAAGATACAGACCACCACAACAATGAACATAAGGAACATTTTATTTTCATGGAAATTTTAACTCATGACAATGACAAATCAATGGGAACCCTGAGCTTGTTTCTCTGCAACGAGATAGTCCCATCTGGGAGTGATGGGAGACAAGGACACCAAAGTGTGTTGTAAAGGGCCGGGGGGGGGGGGGTGAAGTAAAGGGCTGGGGGGGGGAGAAGGCGTCCTTCGCGGCCTGCCTCCAGTTAGTCGACAGACCACATGAGGTCCACGGCCCACAGGTTGGGGATCACTAATGTTAGTCATTCATTCACCCTATGGCATAACATAGGTGACCCTATGGCATAACTGCCACCAAAATTTATGATCTTGCACCACTCTTTTACTTGTGTAATGTTCTGGCTGGTGTCCATTTTGATTGTATCTAGCCATCGCGTTCTTTGTCAACCTGGTTTCCTTTTTACACTGGCCAATACTAGCATCATTGTTTTCTACATTGAGTTGGATATGGCCAAAGTAAGTGAACCAGAGTTTTGTTATAATGCCTACCAATGATATTTCAGACTTCATGTGCTGTAGTATTTCCAGAGTTCAAATGAATCAATTCTTCTCTTGTCTGATTTTTTCATTGTCCAACTTTCACAACCATAAGTGACTACTGGAATTGTTTTACTGACCCTTAAGGTTTAGAAAGCAGGAATATACAACCAAGTTCCTCAAATCCTTCTGTATACACAGATCAGGGATCACTCCTTTTTAGAGCTATCTCCCTTTACAATGAGCAAGGATTACTTCTCTTGATTGCAAGCTCTGTTCCTTTTTTTACTTAAATGGGGATCCACTGTAATCCACTCATTCCTTCATCCTTTTCCCCAGCCTGCAGTCAGTGCTAAACTGTCTCTTCTCCAACTGTCAATTCCCAACTGTCATTTCATAGAATCATAGACTTGGAAGGTGCCATAAAGACCATCTAGTCCAACCTCCCATTCAATGCAGGGTCAGCCTAAAACATCTATCTGTCCAGCTACCACTTGAAGACTGCCACTCAACAGAATTCCAGTTGAACTGCCTGTCACTCAAAGGTTCTCAGATTCTATTAGAACATTAACCCTTGATAGTCTGTCACAGATATCTTTATGGGAGGATTCCAGTTTCATATGGAAATTCATATGGAGAGCCAGTTTGGTGTAGTGGTTTGGAGTGCGGATTTCTAATCTGGCATGCCAGGTTCGATTCTGCACTTCCCCACATGCAGCCAGCTTGGGTGACCTTGGGCTCACCACGGCACTGATAAAACTGTTCTGACTAAGCAGTGATATCAGGGCTCTCTCAGCCTCACCTACCCCACAGGGTGTCTGTTGTGGGGAGAGAAAAGGGAAGGTGACTGTAAGCTGCTTTGAGCCTCCTTCAAGTAGAGAAAAGCGGCATATAAGAACCAAGTCTTCTTCTTCTTCATGGGATAGGGTACTAGCCATAGAATTGGGTCGTTTGAACATGCTCCCAGCCACACAGGAGCTAGTCAAAGATAATTGGCTTCCATACAACAGGGGAAGTGATTCCAGAGATGGGGAAATATCAGTTATCATAAGAAGGCAGTGATTATATTCCTTACAGAGTGTCTGTGTGCTAAAAAAATCTTTTAAAAGCAATATTTGAAGTTGGCACTAGTGAAGCAATTATTTAAAATTGAATAAAGGGATTATGGTCTGTAATTCCAAAAGAAAGTACAGGCAGCTTTTTTCTGTATGCAGCACTGATTTCTGCAAATCCTTCCTAGGGAAGGCAACACAGTAGAGAATAATAGCCACAACTCATAGGTGTACACATTGAAACAACAAAATGAGAATGCAAAATGGATTGTATGTAATTAATAAAACTGGAGACTTGGTGCATAGATAAGACCTGAAAAACTAGACTCTGTAATAAGACAACACAAAGTTGAACCACTAAGTGAGAATATTCAAATGGCATATTTAAGGTTACAGAAAGTAATTAAATCAATCTTTCAGATGATCTTGCAGGATCTATTCAATCACATTTGCACCTTGCAATACCAGGTTCTTTTTTAATGCATAAACTGATCCATAAATAGGATTAGGTCGGAAATATGCTTTTTGCTGGAGTCCTAAAGTTAGGTATATGTAAAGACAGCCTGATTACTTAAAAAAAAACCTGGCAAATAGGGGATTTGTACACTTTTCCATCAGAACCAGGAAGCTCATATTGCACCCTGAATGTGCTTAAAATATGAAAACGGATACTGATATACAGTACAATGCCAAACATACACACCTCTGTTCATTGATCTCTGTTTAGCATTGCACTATTGGTCCTATGCCTTTCTTGCGATGTCTTCAAATGCCTCAACAAAGGAAGATCTGATATAAGAAAATAATCATTGCTAATGCCCACTGCTCCAGCCAACATTTCCAGCTGCATGATAAAGCTATGTGGAATGGATGCTGTAATCAGGAGGGGAATTGGGTGACACTGAGTAAAAATGGTGACAGGATCCAACCTACACTGATTACTAGAGACAGTTGTTGTACTTAGCATATAAAAGTTGGGGTAGGAAGCATGCTCAGTATAGACAGGTATTCCAGAAAGAACAAATTGATTTGGACATTGAAATGTTGCCTGGGAGGGTTCCACTGCTTTTTCAAACTTTGATTTAGTGGAGAGTTGCTTGTAGGGCACCCAGAAACATACACTGATGCCTGCAGAATGCAAACATCCATTACTTGTGAGATCTCAGGATGTCTGGCACACCTGCAGCAGGAGGCACCTCCTCCCCACCAAGGCCAGTTGGGCGGGGAATGCAGGTGGTGGGTGTTTTTGACCCACACTGGACTGGTGGGTTGGGAGGACTGAAGAGGGGTGACACTGCCAGAGGATTTTATAACTGTATTTTATTGTTATTTTATGGAGGTTTTATTGTAAACTGCCACCAGCCAGCTTGGTCCGGGAGTGGTGGTCAATAAATTAAATTAATTCATTCATTCATTGGCTAGTTTCTAATAGTTAAGAGCATTCTGTTACTTTCTATTTTGGGTTTTCCCCCCTCTTTCTTGCTTGCTGTTGTTAGGTGCGAAGTCGTGTCTGACCATCGCGACCCCATGGACAATGATCCTCCAGGCCTTCCTGTCCTCTACCATTCCCCAGAGTCCATTTAAGTTTGCACCTACTGCTTCAGTGACTCCATCCAGCCACCTCATTCTCTGTCATCCCCTTCTTCTTTTGCCCTCAATTGCTCCCAGCATTAGGCTCTTCTCCAGGGAGTCCTTCCTTCTCATGAGGTGGCCAAAGTATTTGAGTTTCATCTTCAGGATCTGGCCTTCTAAGGAGCAGGCAGGGCTGATCTCCTCTAGGACTGACCGGTTTGTTCGCCTTGCAGTCCAAGGGACTTGCAAGAGTCTTCTCCAGCACCAGAGTTCAAAAGCCTCAATTCTTTGACACTCGGCCTTCCTTATGGTCCAACTTTCGCAGCCATACATTGCAACTGGGAAGACCATAGCCTTGACTAAATGCACTTTTGTTGGCAGGGTGATGTCTCTGCTTTTTAGGATGCTGTCTATATTTGCCATTGCTTTCCTCCCCAGGAGCAAGTGTCTTTTAATTTCTTTGCTGCCATCCCCATCTGCAGTGATCTTGGAGCCCACGAAAATAAAATCTGTCACTATCTCCATTTCTTCCCCATCTATTTGCCAGGAATTGAGATGGCAGGATGCCATGATCTTCATTTTCTTGATGTTGAGTTTCAAGCCAACTTTTGCACTCTCCTCCTTCACCTGCATCAACAGGCTCTTTAGTTCCTCTTCACTTTCTGCCAATAGAGTGGTATCTGCATATCTGAGGGTGTTGATATTTCTTCCTGCAATCTTGATCCCAATTTGTGACTCCTCTAATCCCGCTTTTCTCATGATATGCTCCACATACAAGTTAAATAGGCAAGGCGACAGTATACAGCCTTGCCAAACTCCTTTCTCAATTTTGAACCAATCAGTGATTCCATGTTCAGTTCTCACTGTTGCTTCTTGACCTGCATATAAATTTCTCAAGAGACAAATAAGATGCTCTGGTATTCCCATCTCTTTAAGAACTTGCCACAATTTGTTGTGCTCCACACAATCAAAGGCTTTAGCATAGTCAACGAAGCAGAAGTGGATGTTCTTCTGGAACTCCCTAGCTTTCTCCATGAACCAGTGTATGTTGGCAATTTGATCTCTAGTTCCTCTGCCTCTTCGAAATCCTGCCTGAACTTCTGGAAGTTCTCGGTCCACATATTGCTGGAGCCTAGCTTGTAGGATTTTGAACATAACTTTGCTAGCATGAGAAATGAGTGCAATGATGCAGTATTTTGAACATTCTTTGACATTGCCCTTCTTTGGGATTGGAATGTAAACTGACCTTTTCCAATCCTGTGGCCATTGTTGCTTACTTGTTGGCTATACTGACAATTGTTATGATAAATTGCAATGAAAGGTATCTATCTACCCCGCTTCCTAGATTTCCATCCCTAGAGGTTTTTATGAAGTAACTAGGGAAGAACCGAAGTATAGCATTTCTTTCTCTGAGGAAGAGATTGCAGTGCAACTCCTGAAATTCATAAGGTTTGCTCAGTATATTACAAAATATTTATACCCTATCATGTAAAAACACAGAACAATTTTAATAGCTCAATACTCTTAATCAATTTATCATTTTAATATGCATCCTTCCCTCTAAGAAGCAGTGGTATGTGAAATTTATCCTTTAATATAATGTAGGCTAAGAGACAGTGATTCGCACAAGGCCTAATCCCAACCAAGTCTTCTAAATCCAAATATATATGCACCGCATCAATTAAGCACAGGTGACATTCCATATGGAAACTGCAACAGAATTTGAGGATCTCTTTGTGCATCCTTACCCCGGCCCATCTCTCTTGGTTAGCATAAATATTTCAGCATTAACCTGTGTTTCCAATAATGCTCTTTTCCTCAAATTCTGCTTCCTTTTTATAATTATCTATCCTGTCCAACAATTCCTGCACAGATTTCTCAGCCTTCTAATGATCTTCCTCTCTTACAGTCCAAACAGTTTGTCAAGACAACTAGCTGTAAGAATCTCTTTGTCTCTTTTGCCAATCCAAGATCCTACTGCACATACACTAAATTTGGCATCCTTGAGAGGCAATCCAGTAGTTGTACAGTTATTGAAATGCAATGGAAAAGCCCAAGCTAAAGCTCAGTTTTTCTAGACTGATCCTCTCCTTCTGCTTGATCCTTTGCAACTCCAGTCTCTTGGTGAAAAGGGAGGAAGGAGTTTAAATCCATAAACAAAGCATGAAGTTTCTCCTTTGCATTTCCCCATCCATTCAACCCATTTTCACTCTTTCTGGTATAAAACACAGCCAAGACTCACCTCGGCACTTTTTGACACTGCAGAGGGTGGCTGAAGGCAGATGCAACTGCCCCAGTGGCCTGTCCATGGTACATGCTGCATGAAGACAATGCACATATACACCAGGAGGCAGGGGGGGGGACCCACAGCACCTATAAAGGTGCCAAATCCATGTGTCCCGGCCTCTTTAACCAGGATGCCACGGAGAGCAGCTTCCCTCCCACCTACCCTATGTTTCACAGATAATCCATCAGAGCTGCGGGTCTGCATGGGATAGAGCCTGTTGACAGGGAGTCTGGTGTGTGATCAGACTCCTTGGGGTTTGGGGACTCCATATGAGGTGGCATGTAAATAAGCATGGCTGACCCAGTGGGGCAGCCAGGGACTCCTTGCTAGGAAGCCTAGGGGCAGCCAACTAAGGTTTGCGCCCCTTTGGCTTCCCCACATAGGTCACTTCCCTTAGTGGTGGAGTCCAGTAGGCAAGGGGATCTGCTTTCCTAGAGGGGAATGGTGCAGACCCCCAGGACGCCTTTGGACTCCATGCAGTCCACTGACTGGTAGGTCAGTCTACCTCTCCCATGCTGTGCCAACCCTCCTGTGGGGGAGGTAATAAAGCTGTGGCCTTGTTTATACCCAACATTGGTGTGTCATGTCTTATTCCAGCCCCAAATGCCCTCCTGCAAGTCAACAAATTTGACATATCTGAGATGAGTGACTTGAAATGTTTCCCTTAAAAAAAAAAAAGGTATGGATTCTGAATTATATTTCTGTAGACATCTGCTCTTGAAGTCCTATCCCCTCCCACAGCAACCTAAAATGGCCTTTACATTCTTTTCTTAGGGATCTGTTGCACAAAGATTTTGTATCCCATGCAAAACAGCAAGATTGCAACAGCCTTTCAGGTAACCAGCAATAATTGCTATATTTAGGAGCTTGGTGTAGTAAAGAACAGTGGCATCTGATCTGGAGAGCCAGGTTTGATTCACATGCAACCAGTTGGGTGACCTTGGGTCACAATCCTGTTAGATCTGTTCTCACAGAGCAGTTCTCTCAGCCCCACCTACCTCACAGGGTGTCTGTTGTGGGGAGAGGAAAGTAAGGTGATTATAAGCCCCCTTGAGACTCCTTTGGACAGTGAAAAGTAGGGTATGAAAACCAACTCTTCTTCTACTTCATATGCTATTTACTTCAGGATTTTAACATAAGTGAGATGTGAAATCTCTCATTTGGACTTGTTAGGTATTGGTTATGTGGGAATGAGAGAGAAAAGGAAACAGCTGTATTTGTGTATGTGCAAAGAATTCAAAGGGAACGTATTGCTTGTAAGTACCAACCTAAGTCTGCTTCCTGTTTCTTCACTGATGGCCTTCTTACATCCCCTTCACTGTGGAATGCAGAGCTCATGATGACATAGTTGAACAAACAGTAAAGGAATAGGGTTTAAAAAAAATGGAATAGGAAAGCTGACCACCACAGCACTGTGTGCAAAACCATACCAGTGATTCTGTGTACTCTGCTACCAGCTGCTTAAGATAACCTAGACCTATTACTCTGAAGAGTATAGCAGCAACGCTGTTAGGAAGGATGGGCGGCCTCTCTCTTGTGGCACAAAAGGGCAGAAAATTGTCAGTTACTGAGTTTATTATTGCATGCTTGCTACCACAGGAGGGCATTTTCTATGAGGCCACGTGTGCTAGAATAAATATTTTTCGGAAAGGAGCCATTCCATTTGGTCACAGCTGATGCTTGTTGTACTTACTTAATGTACATATATAAGTAGACCAGCAGCATTACACTGCTCCAAAGAAAAGGCAGCAAATGTGCTTATGCAGAAGATAAAGGTATCCCCTGTGCAAGTACTGGGTCATGTCTGACCCTTGGGGTGACGCCCTCCAGCGTTTTCATGGCAGACTCAATACGGGGTGGTTTGCCAGTGCCTTCCCCAGTCATTACCGTTTACCCCCCAGCAAGCTGAGTACTCATTTTACCGACCTCGGAAGGACGGAAGGCTGAGTCAACCTTGAGCCGGCTGCTGGGATTGAACTCCCAGCCTCATGGGCAGAGCTTTCAGACTGCATGTCTGCTGCCTTACCACTCTGTGTCTCAAGAGGCTCTATAACAAAGGTGGTTATGTGTAAAACTGTATTCACAAGAGTATGGAAAATGAGCCTCACCTACGACCCTCTGCCATAAAAAAAAATAGCTCAGGGGGGTCCTGAGGGAATAGAGCACAATCCAGTCTACTGAGATAATTCACCAATTACAGATTAGTCTCTTTCATATCAGAGCCGTTTCTCTGAGAGCCCGTTTCTCAGACAACTGAGAGCACGTGGAGAGAGCTACTGGGGAGAGTTGCTGCTGACCAGGTGAGGCTATTGTTCTGCCTGGGTGAGGTGATTGCTGGGTAATTGTTGGGAGGCTTAAAAAGGGCTGCTCCTCGCCAGAGGCAGAGCTCAGACAACTGAGAGCACGTGGAGAGAGCTACTGGGGAGAGTTGCTGCTGACCAGGTGAGGCTATTGTTCTGCCTGGGTGAGGTGATTGCTGGGCAATTGTTGGGAGGATTAAAAAGGGCTACTCCTCACCAGAGGCGCGAGCCTTTGGCGCGAACCGAAGGGCGAGAGACAAAGGGCTCTTGGCCTGGGGCTCTTGGCCTGGGGTTCTTGGCCAAGCAATTAGAATCAGTAGATTATATCAGTAGATTATATTTCCCTAGTACTTCCACTGCCTAGACATCACAATGGACCTCCAGGACACTCATCCCATCATCTGCAGTGAGTGTGACATGATTGCCTTCCTCCCAGAAGACAAGATGGACTACAGCTGCCCCAAGTGTAAGCTGGTAAGACTTTTGGAGGAAAAGATTAGGGCACTAGAAAACAGAATTATTACTCTGACCCAAAGTAAGAAAGGGGAGGAGTTCGTAGTCCAGAGCTCTGCAACATGGAATAAAGAGAATAAAGAGAATACAACCAGTCCTGAAGAGGACAAGGAGGTTGACCACAATAGGGAGCCTCTGCAGGCAGTTCGGAAAAAGACTGAACGGCGAAGGGCGAGACAGTTCTCGGGGCCTTTGGAGCTCCAGAATAGATTTCAGGCCCTTGCAGAGGAGGTGCAAGGGTCAACAAGGGAAGAGGTCCCAAAACAAACTCTAAGACAAAGGGAAGAGGCCACGGGGACAGTAGGAAATGGAGTTGAGAAGAAAAAAAAAAGGAGAGTACTGGTAATTGGAGACTCCCTGCTAAGAGGAATGGATCGCCATGTGGCTGGGCCCGACCCCCTAACCCGAGAGGTGTGTTGCTTGCCAGGGGCGAAAATTAAAGATGTTTCAGAAAGGCTGCCCAAACTCCTCAAATCTACGGATCGCTACCCATTTGTGATGGTCCATGTGGGAACGAATGACATGTCTCTGAATACCATCACTCCTATTAAAAAAGACTATCAAGATCTGGGGAGGAAGCTCAAGCAAATGGGGGCACAAGTGGTATTCTCTTCAATCTTGCCTGTCAAGGGAAGAGGAATGCGTCGGGAGAGGAAGATAATGGAGGTGAATCACTGGCTGCGTAGTTGGTGCCGGAAGGAGAGATTTGGTTTCTGGGACCATGGGATAGGCTTTCTTGAGGAAGGCCTACTAGCACCTGATGGACTGCACTTATCGAAACTGGGGAAGAATGTGTTTGGCAGCAACCTGGGGAGATTCATCAGGAGAGCTTTAAACTAAAGCCACTAGGGGAAGGAGACGATCAACATAGGGAGTGTATGGAAGGAAAACTATCGGAGGCAGCCCAACCGGCAAGGCCAGCTCATAGGGAACCAAAAGTAAAAGGATTCAGATGTCTTTATACTAACGCCCGAAGCATGGGCAATAAAAAGGAAGAGCTGGAACTTCTCATGCTGATGGAAAGGTATGATCTAGTAGGCATCACAGAAACTTGGTGGAATGATTCTCATGACTGGAATGTAATGGTGGATGGATATGAACTGTTCAGAAAAAACAGAATAGATCGAAGAGGTGGAGGAGTGGCACTGTATGTGAAGAAAGGGCTTACCTGTCAGGAAATTCTAGTGAAGGAGAGCATATCTACAGTGGAAAGCATCTGGGTGAAAATAAGCGAGGGGAAAACAAACAGCGTGGTGGTTGGTGTCTGCTACCGACCGCCTGACCAACGAGAGGATGTGGATGCTGCACTTTGTGAGCAGCTTGAGAAAATATCCAAACGGCAGGACCTTGTCATCATGGGTGACTTCAATTTCCCAGATGTGTGCTGGGAAACAAACTCTGCGAAGCGTCCTCAGTCATGCAAGTTTCTGACCTGCCTGGCTGACAATTTCATTTATCAAATGGTAGATGAACCCACAAGAGGTTCAGCCATACTGGACTTAATACTGACCAACAGGCAAGAGTTGGTGGATGAGGTGAAGGAGGTGGGGACCCTAGGGGGAAGTGACCATGTCCTCATAGAATTCCTTTTGAGATGGGGAGCCAAGGAAGCTTGTAGCCAGACGCGGATGTTGGATTTCCGTAGGGCAAACTTTAATAAACTCAGAGACATGATGAGTGTCATACCATGGACGAGAATGCTGGAAGGGAAGGGAGCATGTGAAGGGTGGGCGCTACTCAAACAAGAGCTATTGCATGCTCAATCAATGACTATTCCAGAAATACGAAAACACTGCAGGAGCTCTAAGAAGCCTATTTGGATGAACAGAGAACTTCAAGAGGAACTAAGAAAGAAAAGGAAAATGTTCAGGAAATGGAGGGAAGGACAGAGCTCTAAAGAAGAGTACCTACAGGTTACTAGGCACTGTAGATCAATTATCAGAAAGGCCAAAGCTGAGAGTGAGCTAAGATTGGCCAGGGAAGCCCACTGTAACAAGAAAAGATTTTTCAGTTACGCGAGGAGCAAACGTAAAGGAGGCAATAGGCCCGCTGTTGGGTGCGGATGGACAAACTCTAACGAAAGATGCAGAGAAAGCAGAAAGGCTTAGTGCCTATTTTACATCTGTTTTTTCCCACAGGTCAAAGTGTTTAGGCACATCTAGAGATGGCTGTAGCCAAAGGATAGTGTCTGGGTGGCAGGTTAACATGGATAGAGAGGTTGTCGAGAGGCATTTAGCTGCACTGGATGAGTTCAAATCCCCTGGTCCGGATGAAATGCACCCAAGAGTACTCAAAGAACTTTCCAGAGAACTTGCACAGCCCTTGTCCATCATCTTCGGAACCTCTTTAAGGACTGGAGATGTCCCGGAGGACTGGAAAAGAGCAAACGTTATTCCGATCTTCAAAAAAGGGAGGAAGGATGACCCAGGAAACTACAGACCAGTGAGTCTGACCTCTGTTGTGGGGAAGATAATGGAGCAGATATTAAAGGGAGCGATCTGCAAACATCTGAAGGACAATTTGGTGATCCAAGGAAGTCAGCATGGATTTGTCTCCAACAGGTCCTGCCAGACCAACCTAGTTTCCTTTTTTGACCAAGTAACAGGTTTGCTGGATCGGGGAAATTTGGTTGATGTCATTTACTTGGATTTTAGTAAAGCTTTTGACAAGGTTCCCCATGATGTTCTGATGTATAAGTTGAAGGACTGCAATCTGGATTTTCAGATTGTTAGGTGGATAGGGAATTGGTTAGAGAACCGCACTCAAAGAGTTGTTGTCAATGGTGTTTCATCAGACTGGAGAGAGGTGAGTAGCGGGGTACCTCAGGGTTCAGTGCTCGGCCCGGTACTTTTTAACATATTTATTAATGATCTAGATGAGGGGGTGGAGGGACTACTCATCAAGTTTGCAGATGACACCAAATTGGGAGGACTGGCAAATACTCCGGAAGATAGAGACAGAGTTCAACGAGATCTGAACACAATGGAAAAATGGGCAAATGAGAACAAGATGCAATTTAATAAAGATAAGTGTAAAGTTCTGCATCTGGGTCAGAAAAATGAAAAGCATGCCTACAGGATGGGGGATACGCTTCTAGGTAGCACTGTGTGTGAACGAGACCTTGGGGTACTTGTGGATTGTAAACTAAACATGAGCAGGCAGTGTGATGCAGCAGTAAAAAAGGCAAATGCCATTTTGGGCTGTATCAACAGAAGCATCACATCAAAATCACAAGATGTCATAGTCCCATTGTATACGGCACTGGTCAGACCACACCTGGAGTACTGTGTGCAGTTCTGGAGGCCTCACTTCAAGAAGGACGTAGATAAAATTGAAAGGGTACAGAGGAGAGCGACGAAGATGATCTGGGGCCAAGGGACCAAGCCCTATGAAGATAGGTTGAGGGACTTGGGAATGTTCAGCCTGGAGAAAAGGAGGTTGAGAGGGGACATGATAGCCCTCTTTAAGTATTTGAAAGGTTGTCACTTGGAGGAGGGCAGGATGCTGTTTCTGTTGGCTGCAGAGGAGAGGACACGCAGTAAGGGGGTTTAAAATAGAAGTACAACGATATAGGCTAGATCAGGAAAATATTTTCACAGTCAGAGTAGTTCAGCAGTGGAATAGGCTGCCTAAGGAGGTGGTGATCGCCCCCTCACTGGAAGTCTTCAAGCAAAGGTTGGATACACACTTTTCTTGGATGCTTTAGGATGCTTAGGGCTAATCCTGCATTGAGCAGGGGGTTGGACTAGATGGCCTGTATGGCCCCTTACAACTCTATGATTCTATGATTCTATGATTCTATGATTCTCCACTTTTGCATACAAAACACTGCTGAAACACCCACAGTCCCAGGTAGACGAACGTAATGAAAACTGGGTCAGAGCTCAGTAAGAAAGGCAGATTGTGAAATTAGACAAAGATGCATTGCTTTGCACCATTTTGTTTACTACAATGCATTCCAGATTTCAGGAGATTAAAATAGTTCACACATGAAAATTGGCAGTCTTTTCAAAATGGCTTTCTTCCATTTCCAAATAATGATGGTAATTGCACAGGCTGTGAACAAAACTGTTCAATACACTACATGAGAATTTTAAAGGATTGCAGTTTAGAATTCAGCTTTGTGCCCCTATGTTTTTTCCTCAACTGAGTGAGGAGAAAAATACTTGATGTGACATTTTCAGCAGAAACACTTCCAGAGACAAAAAGAGCTAAGGAAATCCTAGTATTTGTCCAGTATTTTCTACAATGTATAAACTATCTTTTGATCAAGCCGCATGATAAAGCAACATATACTATAAACACCTATAGGCCTAATTGCACAATAAGCCTGTGAAACTAAGAACCTCGGATTCTCCAAAATCTCCAGGCATTTCTGCACAGAGTTCAAAATAGTGAGATGCCTCCTACTGGCAACAGTGTGATGTTAAATCACGCTGTTTCTCCCCTCCATACTTTAAAGTCTTCCTGTCATGGTGTCTCACCTTTTACCCTCCTCACATGCTGCACAAAAAGCAAAAGAGGGAGCAACATGCTCTTCAACATACCGCTCCTTGGCTTGTCAATCAACAGGGCCAACCAATCAAAGGTTTGTTGGTCTAGCTATTTTTTAAATTGAAACTTACATGTAGCAATGCATGTTCGGTCCTCTATAAATGTATTGCAATGTTAATTGTTGTTGTTGTTAGGTGCGAAGTGGTGTCCGACCCATCGAGACCCCATGGACAATGATCCTCCAGGCCTTCCTGTCCTCTACCATTCCCCAGAGTCCATTTAAGTTTGCACCTACTGCTTTAGTGACTCCATCAAGCCACCTCATTCTCTGTCGTCTCCTTCTTCTTTTGCCCTCAATGGCTCCCAGCATTAGGCTCTTCTCCAGGGAGTCCTTCCTTCTCATGAGGTGGCCAAAGTATTTGAGTTTCATCTTCAGGATCTGGCCTTCTAAGGAGCAGTACAGGCTGATCTCCTCTAGGACTGACTGGTTTGTTTGCCTTGCAGTCCAAGGGACTCGCAAGAGTCTTCTCCAGCACCAGAGTTCAAAAGCCTCAATTCTTTGACACTCAGCCTTCCTTATGGTCCAACTTTTGCAGCCATACATTGCAACTGGAAAGACCATAGCCTTGACTAAACATACTTTTGTTGGTAGGGTGATGTCTCTACTTTTTAGGATGCTGTCTAACTTTCCTCCCCAGGAACAAGTGTCTTTTAATTTCTTTGCTGCAGTCCCCATCTGCAGTGATCTTGGAGCCCAGGAAAATAAAATCTGTCACTATCTCCATTTCTTCCCCATCTATTTGCCAGGAATTGAGATGGCAGGATGCCATGATCTTCATTTTCTTGATGCTGAGTTTCAAGCCAACTTTTGCACTCTCCTCCTTCACCCACATCAACAGGCTCTTTAGTTCCTCTTCACTTTCTGCCATTAGAGTGGTATCATCTGCATATCTGAGGTTGTTGATATTTCTCCCTGCAGTCTTGATCCAAATTTGTGACTCCTCGGAGACCTCAAGATGGCGCCATAGGGAAAGCTGGACTTCAGTTCAGCTCTTAAGCCATGCCGAGGGTCAGGTGCTTATGCACCTGGCTGACCTGAACAGATACGCAAATCTGTTCACCGGTCGCCCCAGGAACCGGGAACGGTGACCTGAGGGTCCTACAGATCCGTAGGGAGAAGCAAGACCTCCTTGGATTAATAGCGGCTTGAGCTCAAGGTCAAGATGGCGTCTTTGTCGCAAACAACTTTACAAGCTTGAAACGACCAGCCGACCTCACATTCTTCCCAGACCATCATTTACCAGATCGATAGGAGCAGAAGTTGACAGAAGCTGGAACTTACAACAGTAAGAATTGAAAGCTTTCTGGCTTTTCTCTCTCTCCTCTCACAAGCTCTTCCCTCCCCCTCCCTCAACCAATTTACAAGCGAATTCCTTCTTTCCCCGAGTGAGAGACTCCCAGCTAATTACACCCATTAACCAAACAAAGAGAGTGCTTTGAAGATTTATGGGTGAACGTTCAGTGGGAGAATTTGACTTGATACGGAGATCGACAAACTGATAATTTGGGATCGCTCGTGCTCCCGCGAGACCTCACGAGACTTTCTGTTTATAGTTTGTGACTGCCTAGAACTATGGAAGAATTATCAAAGGCACAGCTTTTCCATTTGTTATGCAAAGGAAACTCAGAGATACTGAAAGCAATCAATAAGCTGGAAAAGGAAATTCGTGGGACTAAGGGGGAGTTTTTGGATAGAGCCCAAGATCCGGAGAGACCAGCTGATGACGCAGCTCAGCCAACAGTAAATCAAGTGAAACTTCAGGAGGGAGAGAGTGCCAGAGATGTAAAAACCCAAAGTATCTTTAAAGAACCCGGGAAAA